>NC_141691.1:1733961683-1734371260 GCF_964263255.1 Lissotriton vulgaris
GAGTAAAGGTATCGGATACTGGTATAAGATGCTTCATTGCTCAAATCAAAATGCTTTAGTAGATAGTCATCTTGAGAAAATAAATCTCGCAACGCAATGTAATTTTTCCATAAAGGATTGGGAGGTCATTTGTCATTTGGGGAATAGATCATTGCGAGCTGCCAACTATAAAAGGATGTGCTTTCTGTCTCTTTGGTTAGCATATTATACACCGGCGGCTTTGGAAAGGATGTTTCCCGGAGCTGAGAATAAATGTTTAAGATGTTCGGCTAGTAGCCAGGGAGGATGGCATCACATTTTTTTCTCTTACCACCAGTTAGAGACTTTCTGGAAGGGAATATTTGCCGATATCGAACAGGCTATTGGGAAATCTCTTCTACCAACAGCAGAAGTAGTCCTGTTCGGTATATGCAAAGATAGGAGCAGGTTTAATAAAGCAGAAGAGGTATTTATATTTATATCTTGTGCAGTCGCTCGTTCCTTAATCCTTCAAAACTGGAAGTCCAGCGAGATTCCATCACACTTAAAATGGTTCAACAAAATGAGGAGAACATGTTTTTTTGAAAAGGCTTATGCTGGTAGAGTGGGAGCTGTTGGGAGATTTGAGAGGGACTGGAAATATTTTGAGACTTTAGAAGTAATTAAGGGAGGATGATTTGTGAAGAAAACTGTGAGGAGATGATTTTTCTTTTAACACCTTGGCTGCTAGGTGTTTTCCCCTCCTATGCTGACTTATCGTCAGGTCCATTGATCATGACGAGCTCAGCTCGTCATCAGCACAGCTCAACCGTGCATCATGACGAGCTGAGCTCGTCATGAGCATGGAAAGGGTTAAAGCCTTTGATCTGTTTTCCAGGGACATTTATACTTACTAGCACTTTTTTCCTATATTAGATTGCACTTTGCACTTTTTAAGATAGTACTTTTTTGTACTTTTGGCACTGTTGCACTAGCACTTTATTGCAGTTTTGCACGTTTCTGCTGTTGCACTTTATAAATTGCATATTTTGTACTTAATGTCCTGGATAATTTCAACGCTGTAGTAGGCTGATTGTTTCTATCTCGATGAACCTCCCTTTTATCTTTATATATTGTTTTTAACTTTTTATCTCTTGTTTGTTATTTGAGAAATTTATTGGAAATGTGTGATTATTGAATTCTAAAGTATAACATGTTTTGTACCTCTGGTTTACCTATCGCTCAATTCAATAAAAAAAAAAAAAAGAGACCTGTGATTCTCAATTCTGAGTCGGGAGTCATTGAAGACTTACCCTCCTTCCTAACCAAGATTCCTGAGGGAGCCATGCTTGTGGTGGGAGGAGATCTCAACTCCCACTTCGAACCACTTGAGGGTTTGCTGGATAGTATAAATCAGGAGGAGGATGATGCCTGGAAAATTCCTCAAGTGGCAGGTCCTTCGGCAAGGTCATGGGCTCCCCTGGCCGTCCAAATTACGTCCCTGACGCTGACCCATTCTATAAGGGCATGCAACGGCCGTACGACGTCTGACATCCCGCCTGTGCCCACCTTTAGCAAACCAGGGAGGGAGGCTCGACTTGATTATATCTTTGTTGAGTGCAGTGCTTGGAACAGAGTATTAGATCTTAGGGTTGTACCGAGGGGAGAGAGTGATCACAACCCCTTGATTCTGGATTTCTCCGTGCCGGGCACCTATAAGGACAGCTCATCTTTACAGTCCGGCACATCTAACAAGGCCATCCTGTCAAGTAACAGACGTAGGATAAGATGGGACAAGCTGGTCAATACTCCAGATGGAGTAGGTGAATTGTATGCCCGGGTTCTCCCAGTACTAGTTGACGTAGCTGCTCTTATTGAACAGCAATTTACCCTTGACTTTTATGAAAGGCTAGAAGAACTTAACAAGGTATTATTTAATAGCCTTTCAGATATCTTAAATCCTCCGGGTTTGAGTGGGAGAAGGGTCGGAAGGATGCCAACTTGGTATAATAGGGCCTGCAGATTGGCAAAAAGAGAACTCCTTGGCGCATTGAAACAGAATAACAACAGGGAACTTATAAAGTGCAGGAGACATGAATACCGGCAGCTAATCCACCATGCTAAGATCGAGTGGGGGAATGAAAACTGGGCGAACATAACTTCAGCCCTAGCGGTTAAAGATGCACGAAAGTTCTGGCAGATTGTGAGCACTGGTTCGGTGGAACCAGAGCTGGCAGTAGGGCAGAACATCGCAGTTGAGGTATGGGAGGAACACTTTAGTACCCTCAATAAGGGGACAATTCCCAATTAGAGTTCCTCCAAGTTGACATATCGAACAGCTCTGTCCATGGCTCATCCGAGATCAGGTTCACCCTAGGCGAGGTGCGGGCTGCTATATCTAAGCTCCCTGGGGTAAAGCTCCCGGGCTGGATAAGGTTCCAGGTGACCTTTATAATTATGAACCCGGGATCTTGGCTCCCTATCTACTAATGATTTTTAATGCAATCCTTGGAGGTATGACGGTCCCAAGTACTTGGCTGGGAGCAGAGTTGGTCCCCATATTTAAGAAGGGGTCCCCTCTGGTCCCACCCAACTACAGGCCAATCAGCGTAATAGATGTATCTCAGAAACTCTTTTCAAGGCTGATCTTGGACCGCCTTTTGGACTGGATAGAGGACTTTGAAATTTGAAGCCCGTATCAGGCGGGCTTTAGGAAGAACGTATCCACCACAGACCAGATTTTCAGACTAACTATGCTCTTCTGGAAAATGGTCAAGGTAGAGGGCGGTTCATTATATACTGTTTTCGTAGACCTTCGTGCGGCCTTCGATCTGGTCCCACGTCGGAAACTTTGGAGTGTTTTAGGGGACTTAGGCATCCCGACCCCCCCTTCTAAACATCATAATACAACTTCATACTCAGAATTTCGCAAGGATCAGGTGTGGGAGAGAAGGTAATTTGTCATCTAGCTTCTCCGTTGGCAGAGGGGTAAGGCAGGGATGCGTTCTCACGCCTACCCTGTTTTGCCTCTACATCAACAGAGTAATCCCTCATCTGAATGCGGTCCCCAATAAAGATGCCCCAAGTCTCACTGGGTTGGGGATCTCTGCGATTATGTTTGCAGATGATACCCTGCTACTCTCTAAGACTCCGATGGGTATCCAGCGAATCTTGGATGGCTTTATCACCTTTTGCCATGACTGGGGGCTGGAAATAAATACATCTAAAACGAAATTCATGATTTTTAATCCTCCGAAAACATCACGCCCAAACCCTGCTATAGGAGGTGTTCGGCTTGAAAGAGTGCAGACGTTCGAGTATCTGGGTCTGACTCTCAATGAAAAGATGACCTGGGTTCAACATCAGATTAAATCTCAACTAAAGCTCTCTCAAAAGGCTGGGGGTATTCTTAAATTATTGAATAAATCCACAATAAAACCTATCGGCCCACCTCTTGAAATTTATAAAATGCAGGCCTGTGGGGCGGCAATCTATGGTGGCGAGTTGTGGAGTCACCAGTGCGCCCCTGCAATCACTGTCACAGAAAACAAGTTCCTTAGGCAGCTGGTATCTTTGCCCATAAGTACACCTCTGCTGCCCCTAAGGCTTGACTTGGGACTGAGACTATTAAAAGAGGAATTGGGCCTTAAGCCTTTAACTTTTTGGAGGCGACTCTGGGTAACCTCAGAACTCGCCACTTATAAGCAAGAACTGGTGGAGCTCTTAAACCTCCCGAAAGCATGGAAACTTCCCTGGCTAAAATATATAAGGCAGGAATTTGAGAGGCTTGGTTGCCCCCTATTGTGAATTAACCCGGAACAAGCTTGTAGAAGTATATCCCGTAAAGAGCTGGTTAATTTGTACTATGATCATAATCTGTCTGTCTGCTTATTGAATGCCCAAACGGGGATACTGTCGAGCACATTCTTAGCAAGGAAAGACTATTACAAATTGTAGACCGTTCTTGATGATATCAGTCCTACTGGTCTTAGGAAGCTGTATCTCCAATGGAGACACGACTCTCTGCCAATTAGAGCACTTACTAGTCGTTGGTCCCCACCTACTTCTAAAAATTGTCCCGCCTGCACTGCGGAGCTAGAAAATGATCTGCATGTATTGTTCTTCTGCCTGGCATATCGGACACCCAGGAAGAACTGGATTGTTCCAATTTGCAAAAACTTGGGGATTAGGCAGTGTTTTCACTCCTACTGAATATTAAAAAGTGATTTATCTCCAGTAATTGTTTTTGCTGTAACCACATTTTTAGCTAATATGTGGAACATTAGAAGGAAATTTATTGTAAAATGAGATCCTGTGCATCTTTGTATAGCTTCAGGGTGCCGGAAGGTTATTAGCGAGGGCAGGGAATTTGACTTGATTTTTTTCTTAATGTTTTTAACAATGCTTTTCTATTTTAGTATGATGAAATAGTTGTATTGGCACGATGTATTCCTGTTTTTTTATTGTTAAAATGTAATGTTTCCAGTGGAAATTTTATTGTCAATGCATTGTGACCTCTTGTATGACATTCATGTCGAAATAAAGATGATAAAGAAAGATAGTATTGTGGCAAAGACACAGGACTGCAGACAGATTATTGTATTCTGCCTTTACTTCTATTCTGTACCGCATGACCCCAAAAAAATTACAAAATTGTCTAGAAGTTAAAAAAAAACATTATTATATTGCTTGTTAGAAGTTTATGTTAAATGTGCAAACTTTAAAACATCTGCCAAAAAGATTACACATAGTAAGCACAGGCATGAATTGTACAGGAAGGTCAAAAAGGCAAGTGGTCCTGTGTGTGGATCCTTAGGAATAACATTAAGGTGCTTACCTCAGAGGTCTACCAAGAGGTCAAACTGCTCATGTGTATCATTCAGGTAGGAACCTAATTTAAAGGATATTCAGGAAGAATCTGTGTCTTACACTAACAGTGATCCGTGACTTACATATCTGCAGTATTGCATTGAAAAAGGCTTTTCAGTAACTAGTCCAGGCTGGCGTTCCAGGTCTCAGGGGTTTCCCAGGGCGAATGGAAGGGTAGGGGGCGGTTTAGTTTGTGGTGGCCGGTTTAGTAGCAGTGCAGGAGTTTTAAAAATACTGCAAAGTTCTTTGTATATTCAGCAGATTTCGGCTAACAATAAAAGTGCCAAGATAACTCTGGTGATCAATGTACCTGATTGAGAGAGATGGGAGGGGAGTTTTGTGTAATGGCTGTTTTGACACGTCTAAGGTAGCACAGAGGGTTAATATGCCTGCTGCGAAGAACGTGTACCATGCATATAAAACAGCAATATTTTATGTTCATAGCTCAGTAGGGTACTGCTTTTTGTTCACTTCCCGAATGGAAATATAATTTTTCCTTTTGCTGTCAATATCTCTCTAGTTTATTGTGAGTAGAAGCGTTGGCCAAACAGGACAATTCAAAAGGTATCCATTGCAGGACACTTGAATACACATGTACTATACTAAGTTTGAGCAACTAGCATATGGTCTTGTATATACACACAGGTAGGTTGGGGTGAAAGGGTCGATGGTTCGGGATTTCCCGTACCCCATCACAGTGCACCGTGGTCCGTGACGGTGTGCAAAGGGACTAGATCTGAACACGTTCACCCCATATGTGGTGGGTCTTGTGTATCCCCATCATCCTCGTCATCCCCCACTTCAAACGTTCCCACTGTGGCAAACCAGTCTAGTGAAATTAGAGTTTTCCGGAGACCTCTGCGTTCTTCTCGCTGTAGTGCCTCGCCTTCCGCCTTACCCTACCGTACCACCTCTGCTTTCCATAGTTCAGGGTTGGGTGGCTTGGACGACTTCCACCTCATCGTAATTGCTCGTTTCGCTAGCAATAGGGCCATGTCTGTAAAACGTGTTGCCACGGTTCTAGTGCGTGTTGGTGGTCCAAACCCTAATAGTGTATGTTCTGGTGTAGGTGACTGGGACAGGGCACCGGCCTTCTCAAGCGAGTCATGGACAGTGGTCCAGTAATATCCCAGTTTAGGGCATTGCCATAGCATGTGTAGTAGCGATGCGTCGTCAACGTCACATCGGGGGCAAGCGCTACTCGCGTCAGGGAACATCATATGTATGCGGTGTGGGGTCAGGTAGGCTCTATGTAGTAACATCAATTGAATGAACCTGAACTTGGGGGTTTCTAGCGACTTTCTTGGGAAACTGAAGGATACGCTCCCACTCTTTATCTCTCAGAGGCCTACCAATATCACCTTCCCATGCCGCCCGGAGCGGTGACAGCGTGATTGCCCTCCCCTTTTTTATGCTAGAAGTGAGCCATCTGGTCAGATGGCCGCCCGTGCCCATGAGGTAGTGCATTGTTATTAGGGGGTTTGTAACAGGCTCCCGCCCCTCAGGTGACCACTTATGTGTTACATAATGGCGGAGGCCTGCGTGCAAGAGGAATGAGCCCCGGGGAACGCTATGTGTAGCCCTAAAGTCTTCAAAGGACAATAGGCGCCCCCCTTCAAACAGGTCACCCACATGAGACACTCCTGCGTCGTGCCAAGGGATCAGTGTGTTTGTCGTGAGTGTTCCCGAGCCCAGCGGGATACCCAAGAGTGGGATCGTGGGGGCATAAGACGTCTCGGGGGATGTGTACCTTAATGCCTTCAGCCAGTACGTCACTGCAAGCCTGAGGAGTGGTGGGGTGTCCCTCGGTAGATCTGCTCTGGGTAGGAGCAATGCGTGTATCCTCCCTTTGGCATGCTCATCTTCTGACACATTGATTTCTTGGAGTTGCGACCTGCCACCCAGTAAGCCAGCCATTGCTGTTGGCACGCATAGTTATAAGCCCTAAAGTCCGGTAGGCCCATACCACCGGAGTCAGAGGGGAGTTGTAGTTTAGCGAGGCCTGTGCGTCTGCGCCCATTTCCCCATACAAGTTCCGTAAGTAGTGTGTCTAGAGTATGAAATGTCGTTGCTGGGATCAGGAACGGCAGATTGGTGAAGTGGTAAATGAGTCGGGGGAGCATCACCATCTTAGAGATTGCCACTCTGCAGGCTATTGAGAGGGGCAGTGTTAGCCAGAAGTGAATTTGTGATTTCAGTGCTCTGATGGCCCTCCCGAGATTGCCGTATATCATCATATCAGCCTCCCTGTAAATGTGCATCCCAAGGTATCGGAAGGTGGTATCCGCCATCTGGAATTCGTGAGGGGCGAAGGGTAGGGGAGCAGACAGGCCCGTGGGCACAAAGGCGAATCCATAGGACTTAGATTCGCTGATGGTGAGGCCAGAGATTGCCCTGAAGTCTTCAAATATTCGGGGTATAGGGCTCAAGTCGCCCCGCAAATCCCGGAGATACAATATGACATCGTCTGCATAAGCTGACACAATGTGCGCTGTCCCGTGCCTCTGTACACAGCAGCGGGGGGCCTCCGTCCTGAGTTTGCAGAGCAGTGGTTCGAGGGCGAGAATAAATAGGAGAGGGGAGAGTGGGCAGCCCTGTCGGGTGCCCCTCGCTATAGCTATGGGTCCCGAGATGTGGTTGGAGGTGCGCACTCTGGCTGTGGGGAGGGTATTAAGTAATATGACCCAGGCAATGAATTCGGGTGGTATCCCGAATTTTGACAGTGTGGCGAACATATAGTCCCATCTAAGGGAATCGAACGCCTGTTTCAGATCTAGAGATATGCAGCCTTCCGAGCTCGCATCCACTTGGTTGCCGAGCATCAGCTGGGCTAAGCGCCTGAGATTCATGGCCGTATTGCGGCCCGGTACAAAACCACATTGGTCAGGATGGATCAGCTGTGGTATGAATTGCACGAGTCTCGACGCCAGCACCTTGCTTAGGATCTTGGAGTCAGTGTTGAGGAGGGATAGGGGTCTGTAATCGGCCAGCTGTAGCCCGTCCTTGCCAGGCTTTAAGAGGGAAGTGATCAATTTCGCATGCTTTACATAATCCTGCATTCCCTATGGGTGTTTGCTTTTTGAGTTTTTCCATAATGGGGCAGAACTGGGTTGTAGCTGAAGACAGTGCAAGTTTCACTCAGTAGGCAGAACGCTGTTCGGAGAGGATAGGATGTGGCACTATGGCCAGAGCTAATGAATTTGGTACTGGGGAACCTGGTTCAGCCTTCATGACTAGTCTATCAGACCACTCTCTTGAGGGAGCACTATTGCCTACTAGAACTTAGAAGGCCCTACTAGACCTTAAAAGCCCTGGTCTCCTAGCACCAGCAGGTGGACCCTACCGGTGGCCAGTGTTGGTTAACCTTGAAACCCTGTCCACCATAATCCATACTGAAGTTTACCTCCAGTCTTGTGGGCAGGCCTACAAAGTAGCACACCCTAGAGCAGCAGTGACTTTGTCACTGAGGTCACAGGACCCTTGAGGCAAGTCCGCCACACCGATTGGTGCCTTCATTGGCCTTGTTCCAGCAGTACTAATGCAACTCACCAGGGATTGGCAAAGCAGGATTTGCATGCACCCCAGACTAAGGGGCATGTTTATGAGGGCCTTGCGTTATGTTTGCACCTTGCAACGTGGTACATGCACAACGCAAAGCTCCAAGTCATATTTTAAAAGCCACATAAAGCCACTTTGCATGACATGAATGGCTTAATTTATATAGAGTAATGCAACGCAGCACAAACTGCTGCATTGCCTTATTGTGTGCAAGGGAGGTGTTGCGGTAGGTGTTGCGTGGGAGACTGGTTTTGTAACTGGGGACTGGTTTTGCAGATGCAAAATTGGCCCCCAGTAACAAAACCAACTGAACCGTGCAGCATAATAACTCACTCTTAAAAACGCATAAATCACTGCAGAGTTCCATGTAAATTCTGTAGTTTTCCTGCAACAATAAAAGTGTCCCACGCAACTCCCACGGTTTTTGACGCATTCACAGATTTACAAGGACTTGTAATCCTGGGAAGGAGTCAACATCTTGCACCTCCCCAGGGGAGGTATAACTAGGAGAAATATCTTTATATCTCCTGGTTTTTTCCTCTTTCAAAGCGTGCTTTATTCTGCAGCACACATAGAAAGAGGAAAATGCCTCTCAAGATTGTTTTTGTGCAGGAAGGTGCCCCTTCCTGATTAAAAAGAATCCTGCATGCAACAGGGGCACCCTTGCACCATGGGGCAAGTGCGCCTGCGTTGACGCTAGGCTGCCGAAATGGTGCCGACGCAGGGGGAAAAGACAGAAATGTACCATATTGGATAAATACCATGCATTCTTGCCCTTTCCTGTGATACAGGGCAGTGCAGCAAAATAACTTGCTGCGCTTCTCTGCCCCACCATTCCTATAAATATGGCCCTAAGCTCACAAACTTCATTGCCTCTCTGCTTCATGCACAACCACTTTTAGCATGTGCTACCTGCTTTGGAGCCACTGCAATTATGCAGCAATGGAGGACGAAATTATTTTGCAGTGTTGACTAAATTATGCAGCAAACAAGACAGCAGTGTTATGTAGTAATTTTTCTGATACTTTATTATTTTTACATTTTTACACATTCTAACAGTCTCTGCAAACCTTTCCCCTCAATAATGCCAGTGTAACATGCAAATGCAGCGGTGAGAAAGGTGACTAGTCAACCTTTGCACACGGCCTTCCTTTTCACAGCAATGCAAGCCACGTTTTTTAGTAACTTTTGATCCGTTTGAGCTACAAACAATTTTTCTGTTAAAACCATAAGATTATGCGGCAGATGTATCATGTGGAAAATACGGCAGAGCTATAATTATGTGGAAAACATCTGCAAAGTAGGATATTTTACCATACATGTTTGAACTTATCTCATGCAGACTCTGCTGGGTGGCATTTGTGGACTCCTACTGTGCTCGTGGTGAGAAAAAGGATGAATGTGTCTAATAGTGCTTGAAGAGGATAGTAGTTTAACCTCTTCCACGCTCGTGACAGAACCGTTCCGTCACGAGCCACGGGTGGGCTGTGCTGGTGACGGAACGGGTCCGTCACAGCCCGCTCGCCGCGCCTGCGCGGCGCGAATTCCGCACCTGCGCTGAGCATTCTGAAGAGCGGGCGGTTCCGTGACGGAATCCTTCCGTCACAAGCACAGCTCACCCGCGAGCCGTGATGGAGCGGTTCCGTCACAAGCACGGAACCGCCGCGCAGCCGCCCCACCCCCTTAGCGCTGCGGCGGAATAGCCGACGCAGCGAAGGGGTTAAAGGGGAGAAAATAACTGATTGAGATAATCCGAGGACCACTACCTATTTCTGACCTGTCCAATGTTTGAGTCTCATAATTTTAGAATTGATACATTTTTTATTTGAGTAGTAATTACACAAACTTTTAATATCATAGGTTTACCTCATTCAGCTGATACTACTAAAAGAGTCTGCAAAGCGAACAGGTCTGGGTTGTTTCAGGTGTATATATTAACTTTTGAGTGCTATGTCTAGGTGCAACAACAGGAAACTAACATGCTTTTAATGCTGGCCTCGTGAATGCTGCGTGAAGCATGTAAAAAATTAATGGACTACAACTTTTTTTGCTCGAGTGTCACAGAATGACGTAATCAACAGTTCTCCCAACAGAGAAAACAGTGACAGTGAGGTACAAGGGTTAATTAAATGTAATTATTATGCACACACCACCTCAGCTAACTAAAATGCTTTATGCCAGAACTTATCAACTTATTATGTTATATGCCTGGTTTACCAGCTGCTATAAGATGTGTACTGCAGTAAGACATCTAGGGGGTTGACTTGGCCATTCAAGCAGTCCCTACTCTATTAGAATGTGCAGGAATGGGCTGCAGAGCTCAGTTGTTAGAACAGTGGTCTTTAAACCAGGATTTACTGGTGTCATGCAGTTAATTTTGTCCCTGAACTTAGTTATGGAACAACTTAAAATTGAGCAGTTCCCATTCTGTAGATACCAGTGCAAAATGATAATTATTTTCTAGCAAATTCATGTTAACTTTTATTTAACATTCCCTTCTTTAATTGAAAGATTTCTCAGATCGTGTTGTTACAGACACTCACCAGAAACCAGAGGAGGGTGTTTCTGTTCTCAAACCAGAAAGACGGGACATCACCAAACCACGTGCAGGTGTGCATTTTTCCATGGAATGGGTAGATTGCTTGGCCATCCCATATGGCCCTTCTAAAGACAAGCAGCAAATTTCTCTGCAGAAAAAAATATTTAGTCATAAGAATAGCACCTGTCATTTCAAGGCACTAGCTATTTAGAACAGAGAGCCCGTGAAAGCATTTCACAGTACAATTTGAAAATGCAAATGAAAGTACAGGAAGAGACATGCCGTGTATTCAGAACTGCATACAAAATAGGCAAACATGAGCTACCTTTTTCTGATATGCCATTGGATATCGATGCAAAACTAGGGAAAGCGTTAGATAGCGTATGGGTAAAAAAATACTATTCCCACTCCAGTGAGTGCAACAGTAGGGAAAGCGTTGGATAGCGTAGGGGTAAAAAATACTATTCCCACTCCTGAGAGTGCAACAGTAGGGAAAGCGTTGGATAGCATAGGGGTAAAAATTACTATTCCCACTCCAGAGAGTGGAACAGTAGGGAAAGCATTGGATAGTGTAGGGGTAAAAAATACTATTCCCACTCCAGAGAGTGCAACAGTAGGGAAAGCTTTGGATAGCGGGAGGGTAAACAATAGGGAAAGCGTTGGATAGCGTAAGGGTAAAAATTATTATTCCCACTCCAGAGAGTGCAACAGTAGGGAAAGCGTTGGATAGCGGGAGGGTAAAAATTACTATTCCCACTCCAGAGAGTATAACAGTAGGGAAAGCGTTGGATATTGGGAGGGTAAAAATTACTATTCCCACTCCAGAGAGTGCAACAGTAGGGAAAGCGTTGGATAGCGTAGGGGTAAAAAATACTATTCCCACACCAGTGAGTTTAACAGTAGGGAAAGTAAAGATTTAATATATTATTAAAAATAAATTAAATATCAATACCAATAAAACATTAATTAATATTAGTTACAAAAAATGTATTACCTATTCATAATTATTTAACAGCTAATTAATTTTCAATAACAAAAACTACTTAATAATAAAAATTTATACCAATTAATAATTAACAGTAAATTAATTATCAATACACAAAAAGTATTTTTCATATATAATTAATTACAATTACATTACTTCCGACCCTATTCACCTATAAAACCACAACCAACTAAAGAAAATAAATTAATAAAATTATCATTATTATCAATTATTTAGTTAATACAAAATAATTAGCAATTAATAGAATTTAATTACCAATTAAAAATTAATTAACAATAAATTCAAAATGAATACCAATAAATAAATAAAAATATTTAATTAATTACAATTTAATTACTTCCCACCCTATTCCCCTATAAACCCACAACCCGCTACGAAAAAAATAAATTAAGAAAATTAACATCATTAACAATTAATCAATTAATAAACATTCATTTCCAATTAAAAATTAACAATAAATTCAAAATGAATACCAATAAATAAATAAAAATATCTAATTAATTACAATTAAATTACTTCCCACCCTATTCCCCTATAAACCCACAACCCGCTACAGAACTGAAAAGCAACATTTAATTAAAAATAAATAATTGCTAAAAATTAATATTTAATTTAATATAATCAAATTACTTCCCACCCTAATCCCCTATAAACCCACAATCCGCTACAGAATTAAGTCACACAAAAATTAAATAACATAAAATTCATTACTTAAACTAAATTAAACATACATTACAAAAATTAATATACACTTTTCACACATATACTAACATACAAAACACTTTAAAAAATGTGATATTATTAAAAAATCGATATATTTAATGCCTATTGTATATTTAGATATTTTGACTTCGATATTTTGACAATCGATATTACTTACCTTCAATTCGATATTTTTTACCACTATATTGTGTCCATTCGATATTTTGTCCATTCTATAGTTTTACTTCGATATTATACCCATTCTATATTTTGGAATCAATATTATGACTGTTTACCGCTTCCAACATGATAGGTAGGAAATCCGGTGTGGCAACTCTTCTGAAACTGAAATATCCACAGTTGAGTGTATGGCACTGTGCCAACCACAAGCTGGAGCTTGCTGTGGGTGATGTTTGTAAAGAAGTCACATGCATTAATCAGCTCAAAGGTTTTTGGGATAAACTATATAACACCTACCATGCCTCTCGCAAAAATGAGAGAGAGCTTGGGGAATGTGCTTTAGAGGTAGAAATAAGATTTCTGGTAATTGGAAAGGTGCTAGATGTACGTTGGGTGTCCTCAAGTGAAAGATCTGTGAGAGCTGTTTGGATTAACAACAAATCACTCAGTAAACATTTCATGGAATCTTCCAAAGACTCAACGAGGAGCGACATTAAGCATAAGAAATATGCGGGTTTAAACCATTTATTAACCTCCCTGGTGTTTGTTGAAAAATATAGGCATATTATATGATGCTCTCACAGAATTGGGTGACCTATCCAGAAGGCTGCAGCAGCGTGAATTGACAATATATGAGGTGGATCGGTCAATACAATGCAGATTTTAGTGTTTGAATCAATGGCTGATTCACCTGGGCCCTTTGCTACAACTGCATTAAATGCTGCTGAACGGATGCAGTTTGCTGGTGTAGGACTGCAACAGAACAAAGGCTGTGTTAGTATCAATAGGGCACAGTTCTTTAGGAGCTTAGCAAATAACCTACGAAAAAAGGATGACAATGACTAATGCATCAAATGTTTCTTTTTTACTATTTTATTGAAAAAGATTGTCACTGGAATAGACAGCCTCACGCCTACAACCCAGGGGCCGGCGGCTTATTAGTAGAAGGCACTTTACAGAGCTTTGTTGTCAACATCCCGTAGGGACGGCAGCGTCACATATTCAGGATTACCGCGCCTATTACTCTGCGGTTCATGTCTTTTGTGTAGCAGCAATCATGAACATTTCACAAGAATAAAACAAACAAAGGGCCATATGTAGGTAATTTGTGTTTTGCGATTCTCAAATTGCGATTTTTAAGAAATCGCAATTAGAGAATTGCAAAACGCAATGTTGGTAGGATTAGCAAATTTTTTTGCAAATCCCACTTATTTCTTATTTGCGAATCGCAAATTGAGATTCGCAAATAAGGAATACCCTCTCATTCATTCCTATGGGCTAGAAGGCCCATAAGAATGAATGGGAAGACATTCTCAATTTGCGATTCTCAATTAAAGAATCGCAAATTGAGAATGCAATTTCAGGGTTGTAAGGGTGTCAATAGGACACCCTTTTGCACCCCTGAAATTAATATGCGTGCACATGTGGCCCACATAAGGGAATGTATGTGACCCACATGGCACTTTGAAAAAAATCCAAAAAGTGCATTTTTCAAAGAAATCGCTAAATACCACCAACCTGAAGTTGGTGGTATTTTGCGATTCCTTAAGCCAAAATTTGCACAACTTGGGTGTTTCCTACATTGCATTTAAGGAATCGCAATTTGCGATTCCTTAAATGCAATAGCAAAATAAGGAATCACAAATTTTGCGATTCCTTATTTTGCTTGTGGGTTTTTGTGTGCTACATAGCACACTGCCCTAATTGCGATCGCAAATAGGCTTCCTACATATGGCCCAAAGAGATTTCTACATAGTTTGCTACTGTCAGGAAATCCTACATCCTGCATCAATGCCTAGCTACAAAGTCCATAGAACGTTACCAGCCAACACCTTCTCCCTCCTGCTGGTAATCTCCCGGTCCGTCAGTTCTCCCACCTGGGCCAGCTGTGCTGTTTACGAGTCTGGGCTCTCCTCTATTCCCATAGGTTTATGTGTGTCCGAGTTTGTGCATCAGAAACTTTCCTCTATTGAGTTGGGGAATGCATCAAATGTTTCTAGATGCACAACCACAAACAATGACGAAATAGAATCCAAAGAGTTGGTACATAGAATGAAACTCCTAAAACCAGTTTATTGGCCAGATCCAGCAGACATCTTATATGGTGAGTGAGAATTACAAAACCTTTATAGCAGGTTGCATGCATTTGATACTAGGCAGTACATCCTTGGTTTCAGAGAGTATAAACAAAATACAAATTGCATCCCTGAAAGCCTGAAACCATTAGTGCACGTTATAGACACCTTTTGTACCTCCACTGCTGAATGTGAAGGGGGCTTTAGTGTAATTAAGTATGTGCTCACACCACTGGGGAACAGAATATCAATCAATCGTCTGTCTTCTATAATGTTCATAAAAATCGTGGGGCCTCCTGTCATAGAATTTAAACCTGAATTTTATGTTCAGAAAAGGTTAGAAATAGGGAGGAGAAGTGCTAATGAAAGAAACTGCAAGGCTTGGAGACAAATTACTTATGATTCCACTTATAAGCGTATTTGGAACATTCTATGATAGGAAACATGTCCCACATTGTAAAAATATTAAATGTAAACCACTTATATATTAAACCTCAAATAAACATGTTCATCCATTGTTTGAATTAAATAACCTTATAAGCTGTAACTGGTCAGTGAAATTCCAAATGTACTAAAGATTGGTATGTTTTTCTATTTCTAGCCACACCTCTAACTCCGCCCACTGATCCAATCCTCAGTTTATTCCCGTCCCCTGATTCTCTGCCCACAGTAGCCCTACTTTTTTCCCCCACTGAATACAAGGAACTAGTGAAGAATATGTATCAATTATCGAATGTGGAATATGGAGATTCCTGAAGTGCATTAGAGTAGGAGTTCTGACACAGGACGGGAAATGTGCGTTGGGAAGTCAATTTATAAAGAAACTATTTACATATGCCAACACAGCAGCACAACTAATGCACAATTTAAGTTAAAATGGCAAATCCTGCCTATTTAATGCCTACACTTCAAGAGTGCCCCAACTTCAACAAACAATTACTAATACTGGAGAAAGAAGATATTTGGGAAATTATAGCTATTGATAAAATGGAACACCGGAGAGTAATAATACTACTAAATGAGAAACCACAAGCAAAATTGGATTCTTTGGATAAGTATGTGTTGAGGACTGCAGGATTAGGAAAGTGTTTACACATGTTGAAAAAGTGTTGAGTAATTTTGCAGCATAATTTAAATGGTGCTTTGAACACAGTTCATTTTCCAAATATGGATGAGGTTGAGTACTTAGCCAAAAATTTGATCAAATTGATGGTGTGAAGCAAACTTGCCAATGTATTGTATGTTTTTTTGCTTGTGAAGGACTTATATGTGCAATGGCAACAATTTCCAGTGTCTCTAGCATATGCTGTAACTATCCATAAATCTCAAGTTTTAAGTGTAGCAGCAGCTTTAATTACTATTGGAAGTACAGTATTTAAAGAAGGTATGTTCTATGTAGCAATATCCTGAGTTAGAACATTGTCCGGTTTGTTTTTAGTTAAATTTTATGATAAGAACGTTTGTGCTGATGCAAGCTGTGTAAGAGATCACAATCATTTAAGAAGGCTGTACATTCCTCCTTTAAGTCAGTACCCTATGATAAATGAGTAATCAGTCGAAAACAGAAGCTTACAAAAGAGTTAACTGATGTTCAAGTAAGGAAATAACACCAGCACAAGGTAGAAGGCATCAAGAATAAAAAACTGGAAAATGAGGGAGATATTGTAGGATACTAGTTGGAAAACATTTCAGGTGTAAACTGCTATACAAAAGTTGCTCTCAATGTACTGCTTCATATACCACATCTTGTAAGTCAAATTGAACAAAAACCAGATAAGAGATTGTGTTCTGCACTGTTTCAATTGCTATAAAGGGATGCAGTGGCAGATCTGTAATACATTAGAGACCATTTAGATTAACCCTGGGCAAAACACTATGCTACGCTCGCGTAGTTTGCAAAGTTTGCGCAACTTCGCACTACGCGAACTGCATGTAGCACAGTGTGAACATGCGTAGCGTAGTGCAGCGATCATTTTTTTCTTGCTTGCGGTCCTCAACATCAAGTTGGCGACTGCGAGCAAGCAAAATGACATCTTTGCAAGACTTTTTCCTCGTTCGCGATCAGCAACATCAAGTTGCCGATCGCGAGCGTGGAAAATAAACCTCCCGGCGAGATTCTCAACTCGGGGGGGGGGGGGGGGGGGAGTGTCAGGTTTCTCATTGCGAGTGGTCGCGCATGTTTGCGACCGCTCGCGATGAGAAACTACTAGTCCGTGTTGAGAAAGCTGCAGCTCGAGTAAAAATCTACTTGAGAGGCTGAAAAGTACAGATCGCACTGTGCAAGATGCCTTTTTTAATGATTGCACAATGCCGGATGCTTGTCCGCACTGTGCAATCATTGAAAACGGCATCTTGCACAGTGCGAACATGCTACTATTCTGTTCGCGTAGTGCTATGCATAGCTCGCGTAGTGCAAAGTGCACTTTGCGTAGCTTTGCGTAGAGCTATTTCGCAAACTACGCCCACCCTTAATTTAGATATATGTAGATGATCACTAATATTTACTTCCAACAGTCAACAAGAAACACAATAATTTATAATGGTTATGCTTGGAGTTTTAGAAGAAGTAGATATTGATTACTTATTTGGACTGACTTACAAATGGAACCACAACTGTAAAGATTGTTCATTGATATCCACCACTCAAATACATTCTGAGCAATTTCTTTACTTAACACTACCAGATTGAAAACTTTGCCTTTTGAAAGATTGATTAAGAACGCAAATGAAAATATGTCCTGCCCAAATTGTAGAGCAGATATTATGTGTACATTGCATCTATAAAGAACTTGTAAATACCTTATATTAATGTTACAGCGATGCAGAGAAGATGGATCTTAACTGGAAACCGAAATTGCAAACTTAAAAACTGGACAAATATCAATATGTGGAAGAACTTATAGTGCCATAACTATTATCTATCATGAAGGAGTTAATATAACATCTGGAAATTGTGCTGCTTCTTTAAAGAGGGAAAGTGGATGGATGGAATGCAATGACAGCAACCTTAAATTCAAGCATAACTGCCTTTCAAACTACAAAATTATTCCGTTTTGTTTCTTCAACCAAAGTCTTAACGAGAATTTTTGGGAAAAAGTAATATTTTCTTGAACATGGATGGTCAATGTTTAAACATCATTTGGAGTATCAGGGGAGATATCTTGAAAAAGTTCTTCGAAAAATTAAAGAGTCCTTTAATCTTTCACAAAGGAGTTAATATATCATCTGGATACTACATGTTCTAATTAAAGAGTGAAACTGGATTGACACAATGCAATCACAGCAAGCTTCAACTGAAACCAAAGCTGCCTTTTAAACTACAAAATTGTCAAAATGTGTTACCTCAACCAAAGTTCCACGTACTATTTCTGGTAAAATAGAAATATGTTGGATTTCATCTACATGGATCAATAGAGTTTTAGACATCATTCAGCCTACAAGGTGTGATGTCTTGAAAAGGTTCTCCAAAATTCAAGTGTGGTTTACATTGATTCGTAGTGGTGTACCAGGTATAATAATAAAGGAAAAGGTTTTAAGATAGCTTTGTTTATATTAATGTAGTTTGCGTAGATAATACAACTGATTAATGAAGTGTAGTGAGTACAATGCATAGTGTCACTTATTTACAAGGATGTACTGTGCAGTTTTGTTTGCTTTTTCTACAATCCATATGATTGTTTTTTCCTCACTCAAGGATGAAGCTTCATATACTACATCGTTTATGTTGTAAAAGTATGAAAGCTGCGAACAGTATGCTTTATGACATTGTGATATACTGTTACAGTATGAGCAATATTTACTGTTATGTTTCTCAAATTTTGGAAATCAAATACTATCTTGTATTTCTATTGTTTTTCTTTTACAACAGGTTTTTGAGTGGCACGTGTTTAGATGTATCAAGATACATCTAACTCCACAGAAATATTTATTTGACATACTGGTGCAGGGAATCTTCATGTATAAAGAACAGTTAATATTCTTTTCCACCAGTTTCTTTTACTAGGATAGGATGCTAGAAAACTCCCATGAGCACTTTCCTGAGCACTGACAACTGATCCTGACTCACCGATACAGCTATTCACATATCTACTCTCTCACCTATACATCCACCCACACAGACCCTCACTCACCCACCCAAACAGCAACTCAAACGCATATCAAGTTACCCATACACCTACCCACACACTCGCTAATTCACCCATCTACCTAGTGATGCACCCAGCTGCTCATCCATACAGGCACTCACATACCCACTCACTCAGTCATACAGGCACTTATGCACCCACTCATGCAAAAAACAACTCATGTACACACACACTCACCCACTAATACAGGCACTTACATACTCAGTCAGCCACCTATAAAGCACTCACTCACACACCCACTCACCTAATCATACAGGAACTCACATACCACTCACTCATCCATATACCTAGTCACACACTCTCCCATTTACCAATACAACCTCTCACATACCTACTCACTCACCCATACAGACACTCAGATACCCTCTCAGCCACTCATACAGATACTCAGATACCCAGTCACTCACCTTTACAGCTAGTCAGGTACTCTTGCACTCATCCATACAACCTCTCACACACCCAGTCACTCACCCATATAGCCATTCATATGCCTATTCACTCACCCACACATTTACTCAGACATCCACTCACTCACCTATAGAGGCAGTCATAAACCCTCACACTCACTCATATAACCCCTCACACACACACTCAATCACTAATACAGATACTCAGACACCCACTCACTTATTTACATAGATACTAAGGCATGCACTCATTTATCCACACAGTCACTGACACTACTCCTTCACTCAAGCAACCACTCACCCACTCACCCATACAGCTACTCAAATATCCTCTCACTCACTCATACAATGACTCACACACTGACTCAGAGAGCCACTAACACACTTACTCAGTCACCCATACAGACACTCAAACACCCACTCACTCACACATACAGCAAGTCACACACACTCTTACTCACCCATTCAACTTCTCACTCACTCATACAGCCACTCAGATACCCAATCACTCACTCACCCATACAGGCACTCGTGCACCCACTCACTCACACAAACAGTAACTCATACACAGACTCATGCACCCTTACACCACTGACACACTCACCTACACAGTCACTGACACACCCGTTTATTCCTATAGTCTGCTGACACACCCTTTTACTAACTCATACCAACCACTGACACACCCGGTCACTCACTGGTACCAACACTAATACAACCACTTACTTATTCATGCAGCCACTGGTACATGTACTCGCTCAGACATTGAGTCACTTATGCAGAACATACTGATCTATACACTCAGTAACATACCACTAGACATAACAAGACGTGTTCACGCTATTACAAACATACATTTAACATATAAATATTCTTTCTTAATGAATAGGTGGTTCTAACAAGAACCATTTTTGGGGGAGTTGAACTTTTTTAGTATTTATTAATAATTTTGTATAGCTTTTTTTTTTGTTTTTTCCCACAAAAAAAGTAGAAACATTAGTTAGGAACAAGACTCACAGAGCAAGTGCATTGGTACTACAACATTTTGTTAACACTTGTGTACGTTAATAATTTCTTTCAGAATAGCTATTGAATGTTGTCCTGCACTTTCTGGCATTTTGAGCAAAATTGGCCAACCTTTACAAATTTCGGAACAGTTAACAGGATGTCTGGAATATGTTCTCCACCAGTTGACGTGCCTGATTGTGGATCTTCAGCAGCAGATGTATCTTGCTGGCTCTTGTCTCTCTCCGTTTGTGCACTTGCCACACGGGTTTAGTGCATTGTGGGTAAATGTTTAAATATGCTGGAAGTACCACAAGAGTACATCCTGCCAATACCTTGAGATAGTATTTCTGACAGACATTACAAATTACCTTCTTTGTATTTACTTTTTTATCTCCATGAGGGATTGAGAAAAATTGCCACATGTTACTTTCTTTTTCTGAGTGTGTGTCTTCTTCTAGTGTTGAGTTGTCTTGTTCATCTGCATGGTTTTTAGGAGCAGACTGAAGCTTCAAATACCAGTAAACACCATAAAAATAAAAAATGGTCAGTGGCAATGGTAAAGTGTGAAAAATCACAACCACTCCTAAAAGATGGATGAAAGGGGTGGGACTTCCTGTGTTAATGATGGAAACGTGTGTAACCTAGCAAATCCATTTGTTTCTGGGTTACATGGGAGTCGCACGCCGTATTGCTTATTTTGCGGTGACATTAGGACTCCGGAAAATGGATTAAAATTACCTTTAAAATGTATATCCTCTATAATTATATTACTTTTATTACTTTATAGTAAATCACTTACCTAAACAAAACCTTTAAAGTATCTGTATATGTGCTTTACCTCTACAAAAATTATGCTGAAGTCTCCTCCCCAGCGTGGATCCAGAAATGTGTGACTGCATGGCGTGCGACGGTGTTGGAACTCCCTAAAAAGTATTAAAATGACCTTTGAAGTGTTTTTTCACTATAATTATACCACTTTTATTACTACATTAGCAAACCATTTACCTTAAACAAAACCTTGAAAGCGTCTATATATCTGTTTCAGTTCTTTTGAAATCCTGTCAGAGTCACGACCTCACCACGACTCAAATATTTTTAAAGAAAAAATAGTATTAATATACGCAATTTATTACAGTACACACACCACAACCACACTAATAAACCTCACATGCAATAATCTTCCCACTTAATGCCAGGATGAGAACCTTACCCAAAGGCACTCCAACGTTTTTCCCACTGATTTTGCTAATGCGTTCCTGATGCTGACGAATAAGAGGACATCCCCACCAAACAACGAAGTACTTACTATATATACCTGAGACAAAGTTCCTTTGTTTGGTGAAGATTTACCTGTATCTATTCTCGTTGTCATGTTCATAGGAGGATTCATGCTATCACAGATTTCTGGATAAAGAGACACAAGGAATTATCACACTGTGAAATGCACACACAACGGTGCTGAAGACATTTCCTTGTGGACATTACATAGCTATAGAGTAGAATGCACACTGGGCATTTACCCAAGTAGGTAGCACCAACTAACTAACCAACGCAAGATATTTTATTTGGGTAGACATTTTGTGCAAAAGTGTGGACTCATGTTCGGGCAGGTGAGATTCCGTTCTGGCTCTGATGCACATATCACAGAAATTAAAACTCAACATAAAGCATTTACATATAAAGATATAGCAGGTGCCCCCATTAAAGCTCTACTTCTCTAAAGGATAAATGATTCCAACTCGTGCACTTTTGTTTTCTTAGCAATTCCATATTGAAAAATTATCTGAAATTCTTCGTGGAGGTGAATGCATTATTGATCTATTGGACCGTAATCTTAAGTACAGTGTCTAGTGAATTTTTTCTTCTCCTCTCCTGGTGAGATCAGAGTCCATGGTTCTCCCTTTAAATTACTATGTAAGCAAATATGTAACTAACCTAAGAGCTCCACTCATTTGGGCCTGCTCTGTCCACCTTAGCAGTATGCAAAGGTCTTCCCACCTTTTGCCAGGATGATGGGTAGCTTACCAAAAGGACCCCTAGCATTTTCCCATCGATTTTCGTGACACTTTGGGGCCGATTCCAATCTTGGAAAAAAAATGTCCGTTCGATTTTCATCCGGAGCCATCGTCGTACGATTCGTACCCGTCCGTCCAAGTCACGCAGTACGATCCATATTCCGTCAATCCATCCGAATCGTCATGATCCGTACGTATTGCAAGGTTGAAACAGTGAACCGTACGACTCGTACACATGCCGTACGACCCGAGGAGTACGATCCGGACTGGGGTATGAGGACGCAATTCGTACGGTCCACGTCAGGTAAGGGCGATTCGTACGGAAAAGCACACAATCACTTTACACACCGTACAGTGCATACACCCTGTGATCGCAGGGGTACGCACCGTACCCCTGCTATCATGGGGTGTACGCACTGTACCCCCCGGTCGCAGGGTGTACGCACTGTACACCCAGTGAACATGGGGTACGGTGCGTACACCCCAAGATCGCGGGGGTACGCACCGTACCCCTGCTATCATGGGGTGTACGCACCGTACCCGGGGGGGGTGTACCGTACCTGTTTCGGGGTGAACTCTGCTTTTACGGCTGTTTTAAGCTCCCATAGAAAAAGGGTCGTACGGTGCGTACCCGATACGAATCGTACTTGCTGGGTCGGAAAAAGCAGTCCCAAACCATACAGATGTCGTGTACAGCGGGTTCCGAGGGAGATTCGTGCGGAGGTTCGAGTCGTACGGTGTTTGTATGATTCGTACGGAGTCCTGCTCCTGATACGAATCGTACTTCGTCGGACGTACGGGGGACGTTGCAGGGTACGATTTGTATGGGAAAAACGCTCCGAACAGCTATTCAGAGCGGTTTTTCCCGAATCGGAATCGACCCCTTTGTGATGCTGAGGAGTAAGATAACATCTCCACCAAACAAAGAAGCACTTACTTCATATATTTAAGAGGAACAACCCCTGTCTGGTGGAGATTTACCTCTTTGTAGTCTTGTTGTCCTGTCTATAGGAGGATTCATGTTATCACACATTTCTGGAGGAAGAGACATGAGTGTCAGATTGCTGTATCCTCAGGGTTGGAGTGATACTAGTATGGGTCCACCTCTCAATAGCTTCAAGTCTGAATGCTATGCCAGCACAGACTGTTGAAGTGATTAGGCGGGAAGGAAAGGTAGGGGTCAGCAGGGAGAGAGACCTGTAAAAAAGAAAGAACACTATTAAGAACCTCCTCTTTCCTTTCTCTCTCTCTCTCTCTCTCTCTCTCTCTCTCTCTTCCTATGCCTTAATCACGTATATATAATATGGCAATACCTGTAAAAGAAAAGAACAGACAGTCATGTATTTAGCAAGCCAAAGTGTTCTGCTGTCTTTGCCATAAATGTCATTTTGGTATGCACAAGTAAGGGAAGGGGAGAAAGACCAATCATTTACAGGATCTGTCACCACCGAAGGTAATATTAGATACAGCTCGCAACTTCCACCATACCCCTTTGCCTGGGCAGCCAAGAATCACAGGGAAGGTGAGAAATGTTATTCTAAGGTTCTGTCACAATCCCCCTGCTATGTGCACAAATAGATAAACATGACGAAAAATAAACATGCTATTCTACTCATAACATCTCCATTATGTAGTCAATATGCTTCCATACAATAGTGAGCATTCCTTCAATATGTGGAACGCACACAGGATAGGAGGACAACATCCATAGTTTGATTAGTTTGATTAAAGCATTGACATGACTGCAGTAGGATTCACAACAGTTACCAGGGTTTAGAGGAAGTCAAAGCAATTCCTGAAACATTTACTCCCAGCCCATCACAAGCTAGCTTTAACGAGTCTGACACATGGTCCATAACACTCCAAGACCCAAGGAGCGTTCACAAGTGCAGAGAGTGTTTTTGGAGACAAAAAACCACAACCCTTGCCGTCTCTTTCCTGCACCTACTCCAACCGTGGAAGCTCCACAATCAGGGAAGACGAGAATAAGTTTATGTGGAACTTAGCTTGCACTCACTTTACCTTCTGCATGAGTTTATGGAAAGAAAACTCGCCAACGGAGGGAAAATGAGCAATGTCCAATGAGATCTAGTGTAAACCGCGACCTTGCAGTGTACCACAGTTTACAAGCCGCTGGCTCGAGAGAAAACTGAGTGGGTCTTCATTCCCAGCAAGTCCGCCTGTGTTAAAGGAATAATCGGCCACATCTGATTACCTGGGTCTGACTTATAAGGCCAGCAGGAAAACAAAAACGTAGTCATGCGTGCGCCTCACTTCCTGATCACGCAGCATGACTGGAGTTGTAGGTCCAGAACTCCCGATTGTCAGTGTTCATACGGTCTTGTGGAATCCTCCCTGGTGAGACCTGACAATGAGAAACACTCATATTGCATCACTGGTCACATTTCCTCATGCTCTGTTACACAGTTGTATTGTAGAATACATACTATCTATTTACCAAAAGTGGTACCACTTAGTAATTCACCAGTTGAAAGGACTTAACTTGGGTATATAGTTTATGCAACACTGGTGACTCTTTTTCAATAAAGTGTCAGGTGCTGTTATGTTGTTGTCCAGTCACTCACACAGCTGCTACACACTCATACAAACACTTACACAGCCACTCACACAGGCAGTAACAGACTCACTCATACACCCACTTACAAAGGCATTGAGATCCTGACACACCCACTCACACAGCTACTCACACCCACTCACAGACATACATAGACACTCTCATACAAAGGCTACAGGGATGTTATGGTTACGATAAAACACAAAGAAAATGTTGAAATTCACTTACAAAACGAAAGGTTGCAGGGTCCATTATAGTAAAGCAAAAACATTTTTAAAAAGTACAAATTGACAAAAAAACAGGCTATAGGGACATTATAGTTAGGAAATAGAATAAAAAAAACCTTAGAAATTCACTGAAAAAACAAAGATTAAAGGGATGTTATAGTTAGGAAATAGAAATTTAAAAACCTTGAATTTGCTGAAAAACACAAAAGTTACAGGGAAGTTATAGTTAGGATCATATTTTACTTGTACAAAACCATATATATTCAGAGGTTATACCTGAGCACACTATACCTTACGCCCCCGCAATGCAATGCTTATGACCTCACATATTACATCACTCATGACATGGTCAGTGACATCACTGATGACATCATCCGCAGAATCTCTGACGTACCCACTCACAGCCCTTATACACCCACTTCAACTTCCATACTATCATTCTCAAAACCATTACCACAGCCATACCACTACTTACATACCCACTCACTGATTCATAGGTCTACACACACACTCACTGATTCATAGGTCTACAAACACATCCACTCAGTCACCCATACAGCCACTTATACACCAACTCACTCACTAATACAGCCACTAATATAGCCACTCATACACCCATACAGTCATTTACACACTGTCAGTCACCCATAGAGCTACTCACTCACCCATAGGGTGAATCACACTGCCACCTTCTTACCTCTACAGTTACACTCACACACCACTCACTTATTCATACAGATACTAACACATACTCACTCACCTATACAGTTACTCACACAAGGACACACTCACCCATACAGCCACTCTCACAAACACACACCTATAATGCCTTCCACATATATATTTACATTGTGTGGGATTGGAAGTTCTAGATAGCTCAGCTAGCAATAACTGCTGAATTTCTCTGGTTTTGTACAAGTGAAACCAGTGAATTTCTATATTTTCTTTAACTAGAAGTCGTGTTTGCGGGAGTGGTGGATAAAGGGGGCTTGGAAATCCCACTGTGTAGGACTTACAGGAGGTACCAGGAGGGCTTCTTGGCCCCCAAGGTCCCTCAGGAATAAAGTGGACTTCATCTCCCAAAAAGTAGTGCACCATGAGCGGCTTTCTTGAGTGGTGGAGAATGAGGGGCCTCTGAAGACCACTTAGCAATCCCTCCGTGTGGGACTTTTTGGAGATAACAGGAGGGGTAGTTGGTCCCCAAAGACATCCTTGGGGCCAACTACCTCTCCCATTACCTCCAGTAAGTGTCACAGAGCAGGATTGCTGAAACCTGATAGTAGGCTATGCCCCCTTTCTCCACCACTCTGCAAACGCGCCTCCCCACACCCTACTTGTAGGGGGATGAAGTCCCCTGGCCATTCAGGGTCCATGGGTGCCAACTCCTGGATTAATTGATTCCCTGCACACTTTCAGGAAGGACCTCAAGACCTGGCTCTTCAACTAATCCAGATCTGCCCCCCCCCACACCCCCACCCAGCACCGTGAGACTCTCACGGGTGAGTAGCCCGCAGTATAAACCCACTGATTAATTGATTGATTGAACTACCCCCCTGTTACCTCCAGCAAGTCCCACAGGTAGATTAATGAGTGGTCATCAGAGGCCATGCCCCCTTTCTCCACCACTCTGCAAACACATCTCCAGGCACACTACTCATTGGAGGAAGAAGTCCACTTTAGTCCTTAGGCCCCCGGGAGGCAAGGGGACCTCATCCCCCACCAGCAGGGCACTGAGAGGTGTATTTGCAGAGTAGTGGTGAAAGGGGACATGCCATCTTACCACCTCTCAGCAATATCACTGTGTGGGACTTACCAGAGCTAACAGGAGGTCTTGGTGGCCCCTAAGGACCCTCAGCAGCGAAGATGAATTCATACCCCAACCAGGAGTATGCCAGGAGGACACTCCTTCCCTAGACTATTTTGGGACCCGGGCCCGCATTCCTCGGGGCATGACCCTTTTCTTATTTTTTAATACAAAAAGGGAGGAGTGCTGAGTGGCCCCCCTCCCCGGCGATTTTCGGTCCCAGGGACCCCATCCCCCGAGGCCTGCTCCTTTTTTTAATACTATTTTATTTTAAAGGGAAAGGGGGTTGTTAAAGTCTAGCAAAAATGGTGGGAGGGCTACTGTTCTGTCGAGTGCAGAAAAACCAGTTCAAATATTCAGAGACTTGGTGCCTGACTTTAAGGAGGGGGTTCATATAGACAGGGTATTTCTGGCATAAGAAGGAGCAGTAGAGGTACAATGGATCTCTGAGGAGGATTGTAGAGGTGCATTTGGGTCATATTTGTTGTGATGGGAGGGACGAAGTACTGGCTCTAGAGAAGGGGAAGAGGTTAAGGTATCTCACTATAAAGAAGGCCAGTATCAGTAAGTATGAATTGACCCCAGAAGAGTGAAGGTTGAAATTCAGGGTTAGTCAGCAACTGTTCCACTCCTGCTGTGAGGATTTTGTGGGATACTTTTGAAATGTTTGTTAAAAGTACTGCTGTTTTTTAAGAAGGTGTATCTAACAGTTTTCCAAAGAGAACTGAGAGCAAACAACTGATGGAATACATATGGAGTATGAATTCTAGAGTCCACAGAATATAATCTTGTTGACTTGCACTCTGCTGCAGGTATTTGCACAGGGCAGTCATCATAATGTCTGCCTATTTCAGTCAAAATAGTTGAGGAAAATATTGAGCCTCTTAACCTTTCTCCAGACATTCATTGGAGTTCTTTTAGCTTGTTTCATCTGATACAGTTAATAGCATCCCCAATAAATGTTTTTTAATGTGGTGGATGGATATTTAAATCCTCATATATTTTTTAAGATCAGCTCCTATCCACTTTTTCAAACTGTCTGCTTGAAGGCAACATATCTTTCTCTATGCAACTTCCATGTTAGATAGACAACATCTACATCTTTAAAGTACAATAATTGGGGCGTGGCCAAGATGGCGGGGTGAGCGGACGCTTCCTCCCGTAGCTCCTCCGGCCCGGCTCAGCTCGAGCCCCATTTTCTGCGCTTCTCTCCCCCCGCGGCTGCCCGGCGGGTGAGAGGCATGTGCCGGAGCTCCTGGTGCACACATTGATACTACTTTGACTCTCATCGCCCCGGAGGAAGCACTTCGAAAGTTTGTTCGAAGATCGGAGCACGGAGGAGAGCCTGGAGGGCGGAGGAAACTGCAGTGCTGTCCAGGCGCCTCGGCTGGGCCTGGTGCTGAATGCTGGCGATCACGAGGGATTGGACCCGCCGCGCTCCGAGGAATAACGGAGCCCTCCACCCGGTGTCCAAGTGGCCGGTGCTGCCGAGGCACAGCAGCCTTCGGACCTGAGTTGGCGCTTTGGCACCTCGCTGGCGACGACGGCACACGGGGTGGTGTGGACCCTGGATTTGGAGGCGAGGCCGGAGGCATCTACACAGCGGCCGGACTGTTTGGGCCCTCCGGTGACATAGTGGGGCATTGGCTGCGGACTCTCTTTGATTACTGTGCCCCGGGGGCTGCCGGTGGTCTTGCCAACCCGGGCCACTCTCCCTGACCCCGCCCTGCCGCCATCTTGCCCCTGGAAAGCTGGCGCTGGCGACCTCCACCCGTACCTCTGGCGGGCGGGTGCTTACTTTTGCTTCGGCTCCTGGACTAACTTCACGAGGGAAGTGCAGCGGAGAGACCCTAACTTTGGTCCCCGGTCGCCAACCTGGCTGGGCGTTGCGACTGGTTCTGCCCGGGTCGGACCGCCATTTTGTCGCTTGTGACGCAGCACCCCTACTTTCGGTACGGACTCCACATCTGGTACTCACGGACGACTGGGCGCCTCTGCAGCGGCCGGACTTGAGCCCTTCCCACTGCAGCGGCAAAGATGTCTGGACGAGGAGGCTCAAGGAGAGGGGACCGCACCCTGCCGGACATGCTTGGCAGGGCCCAGCAGCTTCGGGACAGAACACAACCGTCGCCGGGGTCCTCCCGGGCCTCGGCGGACGCAACTGGAGGTGAACCGCCGGTCACGAGGTCCTTCATGGAGGAATTATTTAGCTCCCTCAAAGAAGACTTCCAGACTTTAAAGAAGGAAGTGGCCAGCGAGGTCCGCGAAGTACGCAGGGAGGTGGAGGGCCTTGGTGAGCGTGTTGACACGGTGGAAACAGCGAGCCAGCGCCGGGATGAAGAGATAGTCCATTTTCAACAGGACGTTCTCCGCCTCCGGGAGCAATGTGTCGAGCTCCAGGCCCACTCCGAAGACCTCGAGAACAGGTCCAGACGAAACAATATCCGGGTGCGAGGTGTCCCGTCTGCGGACGAGGGGACCGATTTGGTGGCCTATCTGCAGGACTTGTTCCGTGAGATCTTGGGGGAGGATGCAGATTTCCAGATCCGCATCGACAGAGCACATAGAGTGGGCCGACAGCGCCAGTCATCGGCGCCCCCCCCCGGACATTTTAGCGTTCTTGCCCGACTTTCCTTTGAAGGAGCGCATCATGGCAGAGGCCCGAAGGAAGCAGCCTCTAACTTTTAGGGAGCGGCCTGTGGCACTCTATCAAGATCTGTCCGCCATTACATTACAGAAGCGCAGGTCCTTCAGGATTGCCACTGACTTTCTGCGTGAGCACGAGACGCCCTACTCCTGGGGACACCCCTTCCGCCTGATCTTTCGGTGGAACGGAGCGCTCCACCAGCTGCGCTCCCTACAAGACATTTGCGGAGTATTGGGACTCACAGCCACGGAAGAGGACGGAGCGACGCCATCGTGGAGGCGCCCAGGGAGACGGAGTCGACGGAGATCGACGAGGCGACAATCATCGGCGAGTGCGAGCCGCCCTGACTCCCCCACCATCAGGGCGGATGTGGCGGAAGCTCTGAGAACGGCGGCCAGGAACTTGCCTGACTCCAATGGCGTGGCCTTGACGGCCTAAATTCACTCCGGGGGGAGAGATTCTTAGCCTCTACGATGCTGGGTTGGGTCCGGGGGTGGGGAGGGAGCGGCTAGAGGTGAGTGGCTGAACGTCCACTTAGTTGGTTTCTTTGGACTTGCCCGTCCGGGCTTGACTGAGACAATGGGGTGTTTCTACTTGTTTTTGGTTTTGGCTAGTTGCCATGAGTATGTTTTGGGAGGGTGTAAGAGTTGTTTGGTTGTTGGGGGGGTCCCGTCCGATGCTGCCCGTGCACACACTCGGCCTGTCCTGGCCTTTCCCGCGCGCCTGCCCCATGCGCCCCCCCCGCTGATCCCTTGCTTGCTACATAGCGCTTCTGTTCCCCGGGTGGGATGCCGTCCTTGAAGGTAGTGACCCTTAATGTTAAGGGTCTGAATAACCCTGTGAAACGCAGAGCGGTCCTATCCCTGTTGGAGGGGACGCAAGCGGACATATGTCTTTTGCAGGAGACTCATCTGCTGCCCAAGGATTGCCATAGGCTGCGCTCTGCCAAGTTCCCCACCCAATTCTTCTCCTCAGCAACGACCAAGACCGCAGGCGTAGCCATTCTTTTAGCTAGCTCTTTCAGGGGCGAGGTGCTGTATAAATATGCCGAACAAAAGGGGAAGCTTTTAGTATACCGCATGCGACTCGGGGGTATCGCTTTCACGGTTGGCTCCGTTTATAGCCCGAATGATCACCAGGATCGCTTCCTGGATTCAGTGTTGGTGGACGTCACTGCCTCGCCCGATCGCCATGTTGTCTTGGGGGGAGACTTGAACATCGTCTTCGACTCGGCTATGGACAGGTCTGCGCAACGCTCCCCACAGACGGGGGAACTTTCAAGCGCGGTGCAAGACCGGATTACAGAGATGGACTTGCACGACCTCTGGCGCACTATGCACCCCACCGATAGGGACTATTCTTATTTCTCCCATGCGCACCGCACTTATTCGCGGTTGGACTACCTCCTGGTGAGCGGCCCGCTGCGCACTGCCGCCACGGCGGCGGACATCGGGGTCCTGTCCCTGTCCGACCATGCGCCGGTTTCCGGCGTTTTCGCATGGCCAGCGGCCCCCCCCTCTCGAGGGTTGTGGCGGCTTCGTGATACTCTTCTACATAGGAAGTCTGTTGTGGAGCGCGTGGGGGAGGTCATTCAGGATTATTTGGTCCACAATGGCAACTCCGACACGTCTCAGGCGACACAGTGGGCGGCCCTGAAGGCGGTCCTCCGGGGGGAATTTATCTCCATATCCTCGGCCGAGAACAGGGAGCGGCAGCGTAAGAGGGACGAACTGACTGCGCAGGTCAGGGAACTTGAGCAGGTACACCGCCGCACGGGGGCTCCTCGAGTTTGGAGGCAGCTGAAGGCGGCGAGGAAACTCCTGTCTGCACTAGACCTAGACCGGGCGGAATATGCCGCTTTGCGCCTGAAACATGCTTTTTACACGGGGGGGGACAGGTGCGGTAAGCTCCTGGCCCATCGGCTCAGGGTTGCGCAGCAGCGTAATGTGGTGAAGGAGCTAGTAGGTGCGGACGAGATTACTGTTTCTCGTGATGCGGAAGTGGCAGATTCCTTTCGTAGCTTCTACGAGGCATTATATGCCGTGGGGCCCTCCTCACCGGGGGACGCCGAGGACTATTTGGAGTCGGTGGCCCTCCCGGTGCTGGAACCCGCCCAGGTGGACCACCTAGAGAGGGACATCCATGTGGAGGAAGTCATCTCCGCTATAGCTCGACTGAAGCACGGTAAGGCCCCAGGCCCGGATGGTTACACGGCCTTGTTCTATAAGACCTTCTGCTCTGCTGTGGCACCAATCCTGACCCGCCTGTTCAACTCCTTCTCCGAACCGGGCGCTATCCCACCGGATCTTCTTAACGCGACGGTGTCGGTCATTCCGAAACCCGGGAAGGATCGGACCCTGTGTGGTTCGTATAGGCCTATTTCACTCTTGAATGTTGACCTTTAGCTCTATACGGGGATTCTGGCGTCCAGGCTTGGACTACATCTACCGGGCCTGGTGGAAGCGGGCCAAGCTGGCTTTGTACCCGGTAGGCAGACGGTCGACAACACCAAGAGAGTGACGCACATACTGGAAAAGGCCTCACGCGTCCCGGGGGAACGGATGTTGCTGTCGGTGGATGCGGAGAAGGCCTTTGACAGAGTTCATTGGCCGTACCTTGAGCTGTTTCTCAGGAAACTGGGAATCGGCGAGAAGTTCCGCACCATGGTCTTCAATTGTTATAAAAGACCATCAGCGTCGGTCCGGGTCAACGGGCATAGCTCTGGCAGTTTTGTCATCGAGCGCGGTACGAGACAAGGTTGTCCCCTCTCGCCGCTTTTGTTCGCCCTTTACATGGAGCCGTTTGCCCAGAGGATTCACAATAATCCTGACGCTATTGGGGTTAAGATGGGTCAATATGTCCATACTGTCAGCCTTTACGCGGACGATGTCCTGCTGACCCTGGACGACCCCAGGAGGTCGCTCCCTGCTTGTGTTCAGGAACTGGACGCCTTTGCACGTGTGGCCGGCTTTAAAATGAATATGGCCAAGTCGGCAGCACTGGATGTGTCGCTAACCGCGGACACTAGGAGAGACCTTCAGCGTCTGTTCCCCATGCAGTGGTCCTCGTCTACGGTGCCATACCTGGGGGTCCTGCTAGCGCCCTCGCTGCCTGAAATGGTTACGGCTAACTACTCTTCCCTCAGCAGGAAGATTAAAGAGGAACTAGGCCGATGGAGCAAGGGCCTGCTTTCGTGGCTGGGCCGTATCGCAGCGGTGAAGATGACGGTGCTGCCTCAGATCCTATACCTCTTTCGCGCTCTGCCTCTCCAGCCCCCTGTGGGTTGGATACAGCAAGCGCAGGCTGACATCTCCCGCTTCGTTTGGCAGGGTCGTAAACCACGGATGAAGAGGGTTCTCTCCACGCTCGCTCCGGAGGCGGAGGGTCTTGGTATCCCGGATCTCCGGAAGTACTTTCAGGCAGCGCAACTCCGATATTTGGTGGAGTGGAGCAAGTGGGAATCCGACAAACACTGGCTCTTTCAGGACCAGGCGGTGGCGGGCCGTACCCTCCAGGAGGTCCCATTCCTGCGCCGCGCGCACCGCCCGACTAATCTTTACGCCTCCTTTGTCACCCTGGTCCCCCTGCGGGTGTGGGATGCGGTCTGCGAGCCCCGTGAATTAACTACCTTCCCCTCCCCGTTCACGCCCATCGTTGGTAACCCGGACTTTGCCCCGGGCTTGGAGCCGGGAGCTTTCTCCCATTGGGTGAGCGCTGGTTGCAGGGCACTTTTCCAGATTTACGGGCCGGAGGGCGTGATTTCTTTCCAACAACTCCGACAGGACTTGGGCCTGACGGAGATGGATAGGTTGCGCTACATGCAGGTCCGACACTGGGCCCTCCAACCCCAAGTGCGTGATGTCGCAGCCCGTCCGATCACACCTTATGAGCGGTGGCTGGTGACCCGGGCCTCGGACGCCAAACTTATTACCGATCTCTATAAATTCCTCCAGCCCCCGACGTTTCACTATCACAACCCGGGGAGGGAGCGCTGGCATAGAGAATTGGGCAGGACGCTAAGCCACAAGGAATGGGACAAGATCGCATATCGGGCGAGGCATTCTGCATACCACACTGGGCTTACGGAGACCTTCACTAAAGTGTCCACTTATTGGTATTACACCCCGGAGAGGCTATATGAAATGCACAAACACACCGACAAGGGATGCTGGCGGGGCTGCGGACAGGAGGGTACCCTGTTGCACATTCTTTGGGCTTGCCCGGTGCTGACTGCTTATTGGAAGGAGGTCTTGGATGAGGTAGATAGGCATTTCGAGATTGAGCTGCCGCGCTTTCCAGCGTATGTTTTGTTGGGCCTCCCCAATGACCTCATGTACCCGTTGAAGTCCCGCAGGGGTAGACAGATTGCTATTGCGCTAGGCTCAGCGGTCCAAAATATCCTTGTCCACTGGCGCACCTCCACTGTCCCCTTCATTACTGGTTGGCTGCATAGGCTCTGGCAGGTATTGGGTATGGAGAAGATGTCGCTCACGGTGGCTGGGAATGTAGATCAGTTCGAGGAACTATGGCAACCCTTCCTGGCACTACTATCCACGGAATTTCGGGAACTCACCTGCCCGAGGTACCTTCACCTTCTTAGACTAACGCCACCGGCGGCCCCTGCGGATTAGGACAACTAGGGTACAGGGGATTAGGGGACGGGGGTGGGCTGTTTGGGGCGGGTTATTCTATTACGGGCCATTGGATGGGGATGTTGGGGAATTGTTTCCTTTCTCTTCCTTTTTTTCTTTCTGGAGATGAGGGGCTCGGAGGGATTGGGTTCTGTTTGGTTGGATCGCTGTAAGCTACTAGCGCTCAGCTTTGGGTGGGGGGTTGGGGAACACGAGTGGGTTATGTGCATTGCCTTATTGCCTTACAACTTTTATCTTCCCCTCCTGGACCTCTGACCTCCCTAAACCAGGACTGGTGACATGCGCTTCTTTCTCTTTTCGCTGGATTGTATGTAACCTTGACCTCCTACTCCCCTTCCCCATGTTCTTTTTGTTTCAATAAAAATGCTTTAAACCTAAAGTACAATAATTGTCTTTAAGATATAATGTAGCTTTCTTCACCTGATTTACATCCACTCGTTTTCTGCCAGATCTTTTTGTTTTTCGTGGGCACACCATTCACTAGAATAACAAGTGGTTCTTCCAAATCTCTCTCTACACCTACAGTATCAATATTGCGTTTAACATCTAAAGGAAATACACAACTCTACCTTTAAGCCCTTTCTGAAGCTTAGTTGATGAGACCTTTAATGTTAGAGTTTGCTTCCCTCAGGAAGTAATATAAGGGATACCATGGACATTCTTCACAACTCAGGGTTAGAACCCAAGTTGGTGTTCCTAAGTTTCACAACAGGCACTGAAGCTCAACATGACAGCGATACAAGTACTCATTCCTTGCAATATTTGCAGAGGTAAAGTAAATAGACAGCAGCACTGCAAGTACATTGGTGGGGTCCTACTGTATCAATTTATTCCTGGCAAATACCACACATACTACTGCACTCCCATTTATACACAGGAGCATGTCTACATCTTCCTTGTACCTCTTCACCTATCTCTTCTTCTGCATTTCTAGAAACCATCTCTTCTTTTGCAATTGTAATACTGTCTTCACTTCATAACATCGGCCAGTTGTTTCAACTGCATATACTAATTCATTCTCTTGTATGGAGCTTCATCAAAGAAAGCCTCAGTAGTAGACGTACGCTTCCATTCTCCTTTGAAAATTTCCCAAAAGTTGATTTTAATTATAGGCCTTTTTGTTCTTCATAAACAACTGTTTTATCCAGTGTTTTCATTCTGTTTAGTATCAAAATAAATAGTTTGCACCTCAGAGCAAACCCTTTATCAACCACGTTCTCAATATATTACTTTTGTTTGAGAGCTGCCCTTCTTGTCTTAGTGTCCCTCATTTTTCGTTCAAATTCTGTATTACTCTATTTCAAAGCATTCTTATTTCTTTAAATTGTTTCTGCCTCCTTGTCAAACTAGATGCTTTTTATAAAAAAAAATTACTTTTAATCAGACGTACTCTTTTCCGTTACAAATTTGGAGAGTTAAAGTAAATAGGCAGCAGCACTGTAAGTATATGGGTGAGTTAATTTAATAAAAGTTCAAGTTTCAGTGAGTTATTTTATGTTTGTTTGTTATAAATTGTATTCTAATATGTTAATAAATTGTACTTGTAAAGTCATAAATATATTTATTATTATTTTAACTTAAGGGTCACAAACACACCCATGCAGGTATTCATACATGTCCTCAAACACCTACACAGGCATTCACCCTGGTACTACCACACCCACACATTGTCACACTCCCATTTAAAAACCCATACATCAGTGACAGTCCTATTTGAACATGAAAAAATCTCCTTACATACACATAGGGGTCGATTCCGATTTGGGAAAAAAATCGTCCATACGATTTGTATCCGGAGCCCTCTCTGTACGAATCGTACCCGTCCGTCCGAGTCACGTAGTACGATCCGTATTCCGTGAATCCGTCCGAATCGTCGCGATCCGCAGTATTGCAAGGCTGAAACCGTGAACCGTATGACTCGTACACATGCCGTACGACTCGTACACATGCCGTACGACCCGACGAGTACGATCCGCACCGGGGTATGAGGACGCGATTCGTAAGGTCCAAGTCAGGTAAGGGCGAGTTGTACGGAAAAGCACACACCTGCGATCATGAGGTGTACAAGCCGTACCCCATATACGATGGGTATATGAGCCGTACCCCATGTACGATGGACGATGTACGATGGGTGTACCCATCGTACATGGGGTACGGCTCGTACACCCATCGTACATGGGGTACGGCTCGTACACCCATCGTACATGGGGTATGGCTCGTACACCCATCGTACATGGGGTACGGCTCATACACCCCATGATCGCAGGGGTCGCACCGTACCCCTGCGATTATGGGGGGTACGCACCGTACCCGGGGGGGGGGGCGTTCCGTACCTGTTTTGGCACGAACTCTGCTTGGCTGTTTTCAGATCCCATAGAAGAAGGGTCGTACGGTGCGTACCCGACACGTATCGTACTTGCTGGGTCGTAAAAACCAGCCGCGAACCGTGCAGATGTCCCGTACAGTGGGTTCCGAGGGAGAATCGTACGGAGATTAAAGTCGTACAGTCTCTGTACGACTCGTACGGAGTACGGCTCCTGGTACGAATCGTACTTCGTCGTACATACGGGGGACGTTGCAGGGTACGATTCGTACGGGAAAAACGCTCAGGAACGGCTATTCGGAGCGGTTTTTCCTGAATCGGAATCGGCCCCTTTGTGTGCAGTTTTCGTTTTTTTTAGTACAATCTTTATGGTTGTTTTTTCCAACTTATCAATTATGATTATTTTAACAGTACATCATTTGAGGTGTATGAGTATACAACCTGAGAATAGTAGAAGGTATAATTGACCTACTGTACACATGTTTACAAACATGCAGCATTTTGCACAGTCAGTAACCATCTCACTAAAATCTTCAGAGGCTGCTAATATTGGGATGACTGAAGCTGATGAAGGTTCTTCCAGAGGAGCTGTAGAGGTGGAATATTCTGCTGCACCTAGTTTCTCCTACATTATTCAGTTGTAAACCCTTTCATTAATTGTTTTTGAGTGCTTCCAATTGGAACTTGCCCATGTGAATATTTCTTGGCAATGCTGCCACAAATATTACACTGCACACACTTAGCTGTAATCTTTTCCCTTGAAGGTATTCTAAAATGCTAGCAGCCATTAACTTTTCTTGTGCTTGCTGGTGTAAAGATGTACCTGCATGTGTTTAAAGTGGTTATGCTCAAATCTGTATTTGTAAATAGTTAAATAAGTTATGTTTATTTGTTCTTTGTAGTGAGTGCAATGCACAGCCTTCCTTAGTTGCAATGAGATAGTGTGCAGTTTTGGGTATTTGTTTCTACAATCGTTATAATTGTTTTCCCCCATTTTTCATTGATGGCTGCTTACAAAGTACATCATTTACGGTCTATGACTAAAGAAGATGAGAACAGAAAAAATTGAAATGTTTTTTTTTATTTTAAGCCATCCTTTAGCATTATGAGATATGCCTAGTTATTTCTTTAAATTATGTCTCTATGCACTGCTGAAATTTTAAGTAACATTTGTAGGTCTATTAATTGTAAAACTAATAAATATTTCAGTTTTTTTCTTTTTATACAGATCAATGGCACAATCTATTGGAGTAATGTACTTTACTAATTAGCTCTTGCAATGTTGTTCCATAACTTTAGGTTTTGAGGATGCACACCAAAACACAGATTGCCTGACACAACTAGGCACACATCAGTACAACAGCTCACACACCCAGCTACACGCAGATAGAGGTACAAACACACACACAAGCTTACATTGATACAGCCACTGATACACCCAGACACACTTCAATACAATTACTGACACACCCAACTACACACCGATACAGGCACTGACACATTCAGCCAAACGCTAGTGCATTCAATAACACACCCAGGTACACACTGACACACCCAGGGACTTTCCAATGCAGACACAAACACACCCAGACATACAGCTATGCAGACACTTACACAGCCAGCCAAACACTAAGGCATCCAATTACACACCCAGGCACACACTGATGTACATACTGAGACACACATAGACTTACCAATGCAGACACTCACACTAGCGGTGGGTGGTAAACTTAGCTCTGTCGGTGGAGTTTGCAGAGTTGTGCCTACTCTGCACTCCTCTATAAGTGCGAAGTTTGGGAAAAACTCTGCCTACCGCCGGCGGAACAGAGTTTACTGCTGCAGTCGCTGCTCACCCCTACTTTTTACATATGTAACCAACTCGCCTTTGAAACAGTACAGCACTAGACCTCAAAAACTATCCATGGTACCTCAAAATGAATGTGCTTGTCCTGTGCGCGACCTGGAGGTGGTACAGCTAGGCCTAATATGAGAAAGATTTCTCAATGCAAATCGGAGGCAGAGCCACAATCAGTAATGCATTAACGTCATTAGACCGTATGTATGACATGAACAGAAGGGGTAAACCTGTGCAGTAAGCTAACATCTGAATGCACTAACATGAGTCCACGCATATTAAAAGAGACCTTGCTGTTGAAAGCGAGGCTGCACCTTAAGGATGCACCATAGTACTATTCTACGTGCGAAGGTATGGGCGCCCTACACAACTCCGCATTTGTGTGCAGATGAGATCTACAATGATCAGCAAGCAATGAAACAGCTGCTCTGCATCACTATTCACGCACATTGTTCACCACAATTCCCATTCCATGAAGACTCCCTACTGACTCAGCAGAGGGCATATTTCAAACAGCCAGGAATTGTCAGCTACAGAGGGGTTTATTTCTGCTGGCCACAGCCATTTCTTATATTTAGCATTGCACAAATGCCCCAAGAAATCGCTGATTGGGCTTATGTATTTAGTTTTTGTATGGTGCGATCTGGAGGTGACAGAGTGTTAGACCTGGCATGATTGGCGTGGGTTTCCCATGTATTTTTGCCTTTGCCTCCTGTTATTTTGCTGTGTGTTGGACCTTTTTTTAGGTCAGGGGAGATGTGGGAACTGCTTTTCGAACCGGTGATGAGTCTTGCTGCAGAGTTTATTGATGCTCTAAGGGGGGCTGTAGTCGTTTTCGGGAGGCTGCATAGAGAGACATTACCATAATCCACACAAGGGATAACCAGCGCTTGTACAGCCTATTTGAAGTCGTTGACTGGTAAGAATGGTTTCAACTTCCTTAGAATGTTTAACTGGAAGTTTGCTCCCTTTGTTGCGTTGATGACGTGTTTCTGCATGCTGAGATTGCTGTCCAGAGTTATTCCCAGTGATTTTGCTGAGTCCACAATAGTTGGTTGCACGTTAAGTGCAGTAAATTGTAATTGATACTTGTATAGCGCACTACTCACCCGCAAGGGTCTCAAGGCGCTTGTACGAATACCGCTGTGGAACCCATCCTGGCTTTCCCTGTGAGGCGTCCACTCCTGGGCACCCCCAAGGTGGAGGCCAGGCATCCTTAGCGTTGTGGGGGCCGTTGTGGAGATTAAGCAAGCTATTGCCCAGAGTTGCAGAGTGGGACTCCATGATTGGAATAGGCGCCGAGGCGAGAATTATCAGGTCTGTGGAATTTTGAGCCCAAGACCCCCCGAGGCGGGGAATTGAACCCTGGTCCCGGGCTAGACCTCTGCATCAGGGTCTGCCGCTCTAACCATTGAGCCACACTTCTGTTGGGTTAAGTTTTGCATCAAAGGGATTTTAGCAGGGGGCTATAAGGAGGAATTCAGTCTTTAGAGCGTTCAGTTTGAGATGATTTTCTGCCAACCATGTTTGTGTGTTCATGAGTGTGGAGTTGAGCTGTTTAATGTCTTCTAAGGTGTTAATCTTTGGATAGAGTTGTGTATCATCAGCGTGAATATGATATTGCACGTTAGTCGCTTGAAGAATTTCGGTGAGCGGCTCCATAAACAAGTTAAACAATGTCGGGGAAAGTGAGGATCCTTGTGGGACACCCAGCCTTACTGGAACTGGGTTGGAAAGAGTGTTGTTAATATTAAAATTGTTGTGTTCGGTTATGAAGAAAGGAGGTGCACAGATCCTGCAAGACCCATTCTCAGTCTGAGCAGATCCAGCAAACTCTCATGTTTGACCGTATCAAAAGCTGAGGATAGGTCCCGCAGAATCAGTAGGCATGGGCCGTTCTGGTCCAGGATTTAAAGTGCATCATCAATAATGTGAGTCATGGCTGATTCCATGCTGTGCACCGCTCTACAGCCTGATTGGTGGTTGTCAAGGAGGTCAAAGTGAGCGATATGTTTAGCTAGTTGGTGATGTACGCATTTTTCAAGCAGTTTGACCAGGGTAGGGATATTGGATATAGGACGATAGTTGTTAAGATTCGTTGGGTCAGCTGTTGGTTTATTAAGGATGGGTGAGACTTGGCAGACTTTGAGGGAATCTGGAATGCAACCTTGTTGGAGTGAACTGTTGATGATTTTGGTCCATAGCAGAAGCAGCCATGGGGTTAGGTCTTTAACAGCGTTGGCAGGGAGCGGGTCGATGAGGTGGTTGGAAGGTTTCAAGGCATTTAGAATTTTACCTAAAGCCTCTTCCGAGTAGGTGTCAAAGGACCACCAGGCGGCATTGTTCTTTGGGACACAATTTGATAGGATTTGGTGTGTAGTAGTTGGTGGTGACGAGGGGGTTTGTGAATGTGGCACAGAACAAAGTAATCGGTCCTTTAAGAGATCATTCTCGATTTTGAGGGTCTTCTGAGTGAAGAAGGCAGAGAATTGTTCACAGTTGGGTTGCGATTGGGCAGCGTCTTGTAACCGCTGAGGTGCGTCCTTAGATTGAGTTTTGATTAGCTCAAATAGTTTTTTGGGGCAATTTCTAGCTTGGTCTAGTTGGTGTTTGAAAAAGTCTGCTTTGGTGCTCTGAATCTTCTTGTAATAGGCGTTTCTCTTTTTCCTTAGTAATTTGAGATGAATAGTCGATTGGACTGATATCCAATTGTGTTCAGCAACTCTGGGAGAGTGCCTGTCTTCGTTGAGTAGGCTATTGCACCAAGGTTTTGAGTCTTTAGTGGAGACTCTCTTAAGTTGAAGAGGGACAACCTCAATGATTATTGCGGTCATCGAGTTAAGGTAGTGGTTGGTGAGATCATGCACGTCTGTGGTGCCAGCAGTAGGTAATAGAAGGTTGTAGCTTGAGAAAGGTAGTATGTTTGTGTTGAGTTGTTTCAAGACTCTTTTCCAGATCTTTGGTTTTGTGGCCTGAACTGAGTTAAATTTGACTGTTTCCTTGATAAAGAAGGTAATGATGTGGTAATCAGACCAGACACAGGGATGTGTCGATTCCATTTGAATGACGTCAGTTTTGGAGATTATTAGATCCAGGGTTGAACCTTTCTTATGTGTAGGACCATTGCAGGTTTGGGTCAGGGCTAGATCATCCAGGAAGCTTTTGAGGCATTTGACAATTGTGTCGTTGTTGTCATTCCAGTGGAGATTGAAATCGCCAAGGAATATTTGGTTGTTTTGCATACCGTTGTAAGTTGAAATCATATCCATGAGTTGTTCAGAGAAAATGAGATTGTCACCTGGTGGATGATAGATGATGTTGATGTGCAGTGAACAAGCTTGTTTGCCTTTGCTGCTAAGGTCCAGGCAGAAGTATTAGCAGGACGTGAGGACCGGGGATGTGGCTCTATTTACAGTGATGTCACTACGATGAATACAGGCTATACCACCACCTATCTTACCTATTCTGTCTAATCTGATGATGTCATAGTTCGGGGGAACTAGAATATCCATCAGTGGTGTGGAGGAATCAGTTAGCCAGGTTTCAGTTAACAATAGCAGGTCTAGTTCTTGTGAAAGGATGAGCTCAGCTATGTCAGCAGCATGTCTGGAAGCCGATCTACAGTTTAAGAGTGTGCATTTGAGCCGGGGAGTAAGGAAGGAGCAGGAGGGGTCTTGGGTGAGATGGACGTGTGTAAGGTTGCTCTCGACGATCCCTCTATTATTGTGTCTGGCAATTCTGAGTGGGTTAGGGTGGAGAGTGGGGTTGGTCAACTGAGTTGTGGTAATGCAATTATTGGTAGATGGTGCGTAGGATTGAAGCAGAGCTATTATATCGCTCTTGTAGAACGTATTGACGCTTCGCTTAGGACGAGAACGTGTATTGGGGAGGGGAACTGAATTCCGAATGGGTGGAGTGAGTTTAGGGGTGTGAGCTAGGTGGTGTGATCGGTAGTTTAGGTTAAAGGCTCTTGAGGAAAAATTATGCCCAGGTTGGTTAGATATCTTATCCTTGAGAGATTGGAGTTCCTTTCTAATCTGGAGTAGATCCAACATTATTTCCTAAAATTTAAGGTCGGGGTCAGATGTGACCGGGGTAGAAGGCTGTGTACTGCATGAGGGAGGCTGTAGAGGTGCGGGTGAGACTAATGTAGGAGGTAGTGTTGTGTGGGAGGGTGGATGAGTGGGGGCTGTAGAGGTCTGAGATGAGGGGGTGGGTGGTTGTAAGGTAGGTGGGGAGAGGGACATAGGGGACGGGAAGTGCTCATCCTGTAGCGTATTGTCATCGTGGTCATGTGAGGACAGGACCTGTGTCAGTCTAAGACTACAGAGGGGGTGGATGTTGAAGGGAGATAACTTATGAAGAGAATCATTAAAGGGTATAGGTGCAGAGACCAGCGGGATGTTGGAGGGTGTAGGTGGCTGAGAAGGTGGGGTGGCTGGCTGTAATGTAGGAGTGGTGAGAGTAGATGAGAGCATAGGGAGCTCATAGGATAATGTGTGGTCGTTAAATTCCTGTGAGGCCAGGACATGTGGCAAGGCATGGCTTTGCGTGTGGAGGCTAAGACGGGGTGGGAGCTTGGGAGGAGTAGCAAAAGAGTGCAAGTTAGTCGAGACAAGAGAGATGTTGGTGTTAGGGTGGGGGGTAGCTATTGTCATGTCATGAAAGGGATCAGTATCCGATGCTGTGACTAGTGCTGTGACGGTCGTGTCGGTAGATCGAGTGTGTGGGGTTGTTGGGGTGATGAGGGGTGTGAGGTTAGGGGGGTCGTCTGGTTCTGGATAACGTAAGAGTCAGACAACAGGGGAGGAAGTGAAGGATATGTAGGAAGGGGGCAGAGGGGTTGGGGGTCTAAGAGGTCAGGATGGTTGGGTGAGGAGACTCCCTGTGTGATGGTACTGGAGGGGGATAGAAATTGGGAACCCACATGAGGTTGGGACTCTAGGTTTTTGATGGTAGGGAAGATGTTGTCCATGAGGGAAAGATTGCGGTCTGTGGCTTGGATAATACCATTATTGTAAATGGTGATGGTTTCTGTCGCCTGGAAGAGCTGGGAGGGCGAAATGTATAAACTAATGCCATGCGCGGTTTTCCTCAAAGAAGAGAGTGAGGTGAGGAATGCTTTCCTCCATTGGGCTCTACGTTTTGTGTGGAGTATGAGGTCTGTGGTTGTAATCCCGTTGTGTGTAGAAAAATAAGGATCGGCAAAGAGTGTTTCAGGGTGCAGTTTTATAAAATTATGTTTGAATCTTAATAGCCTAACTGCAGATGGGAACAAGATAGGAAAATAACGTTTGAAATGCCTGAACTCAGCATATTAAGATGCATCTTTTAGTAAGGGTGATTTTTACATCCTGGGTTTAAAAATACCACTTTTAGAAAGTAGGAATTTTCTTTCTTGTCAAACCGTCCAGTGTTCCTCTGCTAGGTTGTGTATTGACTGTCTGGCTTTGTTTGGGGTGACAGGGACTGGGGATGTGCATCCTGTTCAGACAGCCACTTGCGGGGTTAGGTGTGTCCTGCCTTTCCAGGGTTAGTGAAGGCTGGGCTGAATAGGCCTGTGCTGCATTGCGAGTAGAGGGAGGTTATTTCTTTCACACCTGAATGGGCCTGGTTTGCATTCGACAATGCTATCTCCACCTCCTGCCAGAAAGCTGCAACAGAGAGGACAGAACTAGTTTTGGCTGGGCAAGGAGCTTCTCTGCCACAGAGAACAAAGGATTTTGTATTATGAAAAAAGGGGCCCAGACCCCAGACTTTTAGATTACTTCTGGAATTCAAGAGGACCCTTTGTCAAGGAGAAGAGATGAGGAAACTGAGGAGAAGTACTGCCCCTCTGCTGTGTGCTGTCTGGGGTTGGCCTGCAATGGCTGTTTCTGCCAAGGAAAAGACAAGGACTTTGCTGTGTGCCATGTCCCCTGCTTGAGGAAGCTCTCCAAGGGCTTAAAGTAGAGCTTGACTCCTGTTCTGAAGTCTCAGGAACAGAAAGACTTCACCCCCAGCTCCCCTGAACTTCCTTGCTGGGAATTCTGGGCCTGCCAAGAGGTGTCTGTAGCTGTTTTGGTCCTATGGAAGTTGTTCCTGTTGTTGGGAGCTGAAAAGCGACACATCCACACCTGTTTCTGACGCATCACAGCAGTGCATGAAAAATGTACATGCATTGTAATAGTGCCACTGAAGAAACCGATGTAGCGCCTTCCCGCAGCTCTAGAAATCGCTGCACGCTGCATCAAGTGTACCGATCTAGCAAGGCCGAGATCACTGCACTGATTTCAACAAAGGCCCTGCTGTGTAGCTGCAAGAACCAATGCATCGTGGGACCGTGTGCATCAATACCGCCGCATCGAGAACCAAAGCATCCCCAATTCTCATGCATCGGACTGGGGCACCAAGTCTTCAAGGATGCTGGGGCCACAGTAAGAAACCAATGCATCACCTCCCCGCACAGTAAGAAACCAATGCATCACCTCCCCGCACAGTAAGGGACCGAAGCATCACCCCCCCTGCCTGGCAGGAAAGAACCAACGCATCACCTACCCTAGAGTAAGGAGCCGGTGCATCTCCTTCCCAGCACATAAGGAACCGACTCATCACCTTCTTTGTGGCTGTTCTTGCTTTTGATTTTGACTCATCCAAGGTACTTTGAGTAGAGTTGCATCTGAAATTTGCTTTGAATAGAACTGTTTCTACCTTTTAAAAGTCATATTTTGATTACTGTATTGTGGATTTTTGTCATTTTGGTTTAGCTAAAGATTGCTTATTTTTCTAAACTGGTGTGGTGTCCATTTGTAGTGTGTTCACTGTATTTCTTTATGTGGTCACAAATGCTTGACACACTGACTCTGAGATAAGCCTGTCTGCTCATGCCAAGCTACCAAGGGGGTGAGCAGGGGTTATTTTAGAAATGTACCCTCCTTACCCTGACTAGGAATAAGGGTCCCTACTTGGACTACGGTGCAAGCCATTGCAAACTAGAGACCCCCATTTCTAACACTTAGCGATTCACACAAACAAGCACATACTTCAATATACATAAAACAGTGCATGAATAATGGATAACAGACAGCAGTACATAACATGCCATATCAATTATAGACTAGAGATAATCATTTAAGGAAGAATGCCTGCATAGCTGCTTTTCGGATCACGTTAGACACGCCATTATTTACTTTTAGAAGGTTCTCCAGACGTGTTAAATGGGAATTCTGAACCACAGATAGCATAGCCGCTTTTGGAGGAGTAAGAAGAGCAATATCATTCAGTGCGTGACCTCGCAGATGGGCAGGAGATGGCCTTTGGGGCTCATTTTAACTTTCTGAGTGAGCTATCCCCTCCATACTTTCCTTTTCGAACAACATTCTCAAGTGTCGCTTGGTGTGGCAAAGATCGAGGTCAGACTTTGGTCAGGGTGTTCACAGAGTTACTTAAATTAATTTAGCTAAAAAAAGACAACTTTGTACCAGGAATTAGTTCAGTTCAGAGCGAGATGGTAGATGAGATAGCGTGGTGTTATTTACTTCTTTCAACAGATTCCTTCAATTATAACCGGCAGGGGCATAACACAGCCCCCTGCAGCCCCCGCGGTGCGGGGGGCCCTCACCCTCCAGGGGGCCCTGTCAGCACCGCTGCTGGGGAGATCTAGATTGAGTCCGGAGGGGGCCCCTTCACGTACCCTGCAGGGGGGCCCCCTCAAGGTTCGTTACGCCACTGATAACGGGATCAGGTGGTGGTGTGCCAATCCAGTGCATAAAAACAATGTTTTAGAATTGGAAAAGTGTAGTGACTTGGTTGGTGAACAGGCTTCTTCTTGTCCCGGGATTGTTAGGAACAGTAGAGACGTAATATGATCAGGGAAAGTTTGTGTCACACTGAGGCCTTCACAGCTGCATGGTCAGTGCCACTTTTCAGCACAGGGTCGCAGTGGAGGCCTTGCCTCTCTGACTTCGGTCTATCACAGTCCTCCTTCAGGTGAGGGTTTAGTCTATCTCTCTGAGCTTCCTCACTCATTGTGGACACTGATAGGCCCTTTAGCACCACTGATGCAAACTGTTGTCCAGCGACTGCCTTGCAACTTGCAAGTTTGTTTGCGCTGGAGGTAAGTGCATGCCTCTTCTGACTACGCCTGATCATCGCAAGCACCAACGCCTGCTCTATGCTCGACTCATTGACTACGCCAGGAATTAAGGTGACAGGTTAGTTCATTGTTGCGTATTGTAAGATTCTTGTTGCGCTGCAGGCAGCCAGTCTCAATGGTAGCAGACAACACAACACCACTGACCACTAAGCGTGGCTTTGTCTGCCATCTGGGAGTAAGATGCACACTGGTACAGTAACATTGTGCTACCTGTTGAGCTATCATTGCTGCCAAATAAGTTAATCCACAGTGTGTACGACTCCTAAATGGCTGAGCACATTACCCCAGAGGCATAAGCAGACGCACCCAGGGACCTACTAATACAGACACTGACACACCCAGGCATACAGCAATGCAGATACAGACACACCCAGCCAAACAGCAATGCATCCAATAACACACCCAGGCACACACTGATGCATACGCTATCATGCACAGGCTCACACTAATGCATATGCTAACACCCCCAGACACATACTGATGCATACAATAACGCACTCAGGCACACACTCATGTATACACTAACACACTCAAGTGCGCATTCAAGCATACACTAAAACACCCGGGCACACACTGATGCATACACTAACACACCCAGGCACACACTAATGCATACACCAACACACCCAGGCACACACTGATGTATACACAGATGCACCCAGGCACACACTGATGCATACATTGACACACCAAGGGACATACCATTATAGACACTGACACACCCAGGCATAGAGCAATGCTTACATAGACACACCAAGACAAACAGCAATGCCTCCAATAAAACACCCAGCCAAACAGTAATGCATCCGATAACACATTCAATCACCCACTGATGCATACACTGACAAAGCCAGGCTCACACTGATGCATATGCTAACACACTAAGGCAATACTGATGCGAACACTGACACACACAGGCACACACACCCAGGGACTTACAGTGCAGACACTGACACACCCAAATATACAGCAATGCAGACACTAACACACCCATCCACACACTAATGCATCGAATAAAACACCAAAGAACACATTGATGCACACACTGACACACCCAGAGACTCGCCAATGCAGTCACTGACACACCCTGGCGTACAGCAGTGCACACACGGACACACCCATTCAAACACTAATGCATTCCAGACATACAGTGACCCATAAACTGACACACCTGGTTATACACCAAAGCAGACTTTGATATGCCCAGGCATACATCAATAGAGACCCTGACACACCTAACCTAACTCTAGTGTAGCGGGAATTCCGTTCTCCTACAGAACTGTGCACAGAGACCTGGAACCTCGGTGAATTAGGATGGCCCAAAACTCACCTCAGTACCCAAAAATCCCCTTACCGAGCTAGCTACAGTGTCTCATTGGTCATAACAAACTCCCAATGCTTAGACAGACCAGGACATGAACTTAGAATACCTCAGGAATCGTGGAACACATGAACACTCTTTCGTTATATAATCATCACAAACCAGAACGTGGAGTAACAGAGGACACGTGCATGTTTGAAATATTTATTTACTAATGCAAGGTTCTCAAACGCAGTATCTTGTATAATACTAGCAAACATATTATAAGCAACAAAGCTATCAGCATAGTTATTAGTCCATAAAAGGCGAATGGAGACAGCATACTAAAATGCTGGAATTAATAGAAATTAACAATGTCTAATTCACAACCTCCCTATTTAGCATAGTATTTTATATATATGAAGGTCTCATTTGGGCTTTAGCAGGGCGGGCCCATACCTCAAAATCTCAGTGGCAGGAGGATCACATCACCTTCCACCAGCTCTCTGCATGCGAAGCACATCAAGTGTGTTTTTGTGCGTTCAGCACAACAATATAAAACTCGCCTAGAGCCAGATTTTGGCAGCAGCATGTGTGTTATGTCTATAGGGGTGAGAAGATCAGACCTTACAACAACACTGGGTTAAGTTATCCGTGTAGCCTTCAGCACTCGCTGTGCAGACAGAGTGCAGAACAAAACTGATATCAGAGCAATAACATATTATTTCTCTAGTAAATCACGAAGCTCTTCTGGGTTGAAAGCTAAAACAACAATTATGTGTTGTGTGCAAAAGTGAAGCAAGAATGAAAACGGGGTGCAAACATTTAATAAACTCATGCTAACTTAACACAGTATGTAGAAAAGAAGTAGCTATTTGACACCCCCCCCAATGATCAGAGCACTGTCAAAAATCATGTAAAGGCAGAACCTGGAAGGGGTTTAACCTGAAAACAGAGTTCAATAATAATGAGTTAATCTATTCTCCAAACGTATATATGACGGCCTATAGTGGCCAAGCGTAATTGTTCCAACCTTTGAAAATATAAGTCAATAGGTCTGGGGCGTATATAAAAAATGTTCACACATAAAAAAGGCACTGTCCAAAAATATAAAAAGCACGTGCCGAAATAAGTAAAATAAACTCCATGGCATCTCATGATAGAACCGAATATGCAAAATATGCAGCCACAGCCTCCAATATGAAATCACTGTCATCATCCGAAAACAGTTCAACCATCCAATTAAGTAGTGGGAAGGAACATACGTGCTGCTCCGTCACTGGATCCTCTATTAACATCAGAGGACAACTCAGTGGGTTCTCAAGAAAGCTCCTTGCCAAGAACTCATGCGCTGCTGCGATTACATCCCAACGACCCATTAGTCCATGCATCGCTGCCAAGGCCATAATCCTTTTGCCAGAACAAACCAACACGTGAGCAACTACGGGGCTCATCAGATGATTAAAGTCGACGTCAGGAGACACCGTCAAGCAGAGACACAAATCAAGGGCCCAGTGGAACTCGCAGCTCAGGCAATGAAACACAGGCTGGACACATGTGAAATAGGAAAATCGAAACGATAATCCAAACGCCGTGCTTAAAGTTGCAAGCGGCAGGGTGCCATAGTAATCAAGCATCCGGTTGCGCAACAGTGACAGGATGGGCTCTTCTGCTCCCAATGCAGGATGGGCATCCATTTGTAATAAAGCAAAATATCACCAAAACGCCTGCAGCTAAAGCCAGCAAGACAGGGAAGCCTCCAAACAAACTCGAAAAAATAGAATGAAAAAAGGCAGGTATGACCCCAAATATTTTTTCAAATGAAGTCACGAGACCGCTGCAAACTAATTTAAAAAAGTGAGCGAGGCCGGAAGTGGAGGAGGCATTAAAGATTTGATGAACCAGCTAAGCATGGGCGAATTTTGCGAATCTCGCGTTCGCGAATTTTGCGGATTTGCGAACTCGCAATCCGCAAAATCCGCGAATTCTCGCGAATTTGCGGATTTTTTTTTTGTGTGTTTGCGCGGGTTTCTGCCAGTTCGCGAGGGTTTTGTACAATGTCGCAAATTGCGAACTTACCTGTCGGGTCGCAAGTTTCGCGAACTTGTTGTTTCTATGTGTCCAGCCTGTTTGGGACACTCTTCTTCATCACTGCCACTCTCTGTCACCACTGCCACTCTCTGACTACTCATGCCACCCTCTGGCCCACCCATGCCACCCTCTGTTTCATCACAGCACCCTCTGGTTGTCCAGTCAGTGTACATTATTGTGGCAACGCAAGCACACCTTCCCTGCCTCAAGTCACCTGAATTAATTTGGGGCTGATTAATGTGTCACAGAATATTTTTTTAGCTGGCACCTGCTTCCTTAGTGCTTCCTGATTAGTGATCTTTTGAACTTGCTAAGTGCTTTCATTGTTGCAAAATTAGTTACAACACCTGCCCTGCCCCAACTGACAATAATGAATTAGGGGCTGATTAATGGATTTGAACCTCCAGCCTGGCTCCTGCTTGTCTCCCTTAGCTGTAATTCAGGACCTTTGTGGCATATGTGTAACTATTCTGAGGTTCAGAGCAGGGTCACATAATAGTTGCAACTGGCAACTGAACTCTGGAGGGGCCCCTCAGGAAGCACTACAGGAAATGGCTACTAATGATGAGCCTGAACTTTTGAACCTGGTAAGTAGTTTCAGTTTTGCTAAGATCGTATTTCTGCAATTTTGCACTTATTCGCGGGGCGCGAAGTTGCACTGGGAAGCCGCGAACTCACGCGAACAGTGCGAGCAGTGCGAGCAAAATCCGCTGCTCGCGGATTTGCGGATTTTGCGGGAGATTCGCGAATCTCGCGGATTGCGAATTTACCGAAAATCCGCGAGCGAAACGGATTTTCCGCCCATGCTTAGAACCAGCTCGCTGAAATGTAACGGTAAATCAGTATTTAAAAGCGCCTGCACTTCTGTGCGTGTGTTAGCTATGTGAAGGACGAATGTTTCTCGGGCCGAACTCAGTCCCACCTCTTTCTGAGACAAAAGGGCTCTTATTCTATGCGCGACCAGATGGAAACATCTGAACTCCCATGCGTAGGAGGATACATAACGTTTTTGCAGCACACAACACGTTCAGATACAGTTACCACATAAGCGATACCAACAATTAAACCACAACACACCACGTTATTCAACAGCAAATAACTACCATTTGCCAAAAGTGTAAACGTGGGAACAATTGCGGGTACAGGAGTCCCTTTTAATACACAGGCCAGATTAGGTCGTTCCTGGTTGCAGGAACCATGTCATTGGATGTGTCTGCATATCAATGAATGGTCAGGGGACTCAGTGCATTATTCCCCACTAAGATAAACTTCCCTGCCGTCTTTCAGGCACCTATATGTAAAAGGAAGAGACCATGCTTCAAGGAGGAAGGCACCACCTAACGGTTCATAACGTCCTATTGCAACATGTCGCATACAACTAGTGAATTTGTACAACGCGAAAGGTAATGTAATTAATCCGTGGATAAGCCACGTTGCATCAGTGGCCTCAGCTACAGAGAACGGTAAAGATTCCAACCTCTCAATGCTTAACATGGAAAATGATGCATCTCGCATTGAAAGCATGCGCTGTTTGTCAGTCAAATTAAACGGGGCAAAGAGGGAGGAAACGTTCATGTAATTCCAGGGCACACGGCCAGACTTAAGAGTCTGCAGAGTCCATGCAAACTGCATTACAGAACGCAATTGATTTTGGCCATGGTATAAAACAGACACCTCATCATTTACAATATCAACCACTGAAGAAACAATGTTATTCAACGTGTAAATGCGGGAAGAAAGCATGTTAATACTGTTATCGACAACTGCAAGCACCTTTTCTAAATTTGCTTGATCAATTGCTCTTAGACGCTTAGCAGCCTCAATCTGTGATAGCTTCCAAATTTCATTGTAAGCAGCATAAATCCAACGTTTAGATCTACCGCTTGCCGGGCCTTTTATAAAATCATTAATATCCACCTCATCAGTTAGCTTAGATAGATGTAATTTAACAGCAGCTAATGTAGAATGTTGTAACCAATTTTGACATATTTTGCCAACTGAGTATGATGTAACAGTGTGGTCAGGATCAAAACATGGATCAGGCCTGACTTTTGTAAAACCTTCAGTTAAACCCATAAAGCGACGCTGGCAAGAGTCAGAGCTTCTGTGCCACAGCAACCAACCCTTTGGATCAAAACTGGACACATTAAAGGATGCATTACCTAGTAATGTTTGCAATTCTCTAATGCAAAACTGTGTGTAATTATCCCAACCAGAATATTCTTCCAAATCAGGGACAGCAGGGGTATTTAACTTTTTTGAAGTAGCCAATCCAAAGCACGTTGTCTGAGAAATAGTAGAATTCAAAAACAACATGTGATTCGGGATGAGACATGTACCGTGCAAAGCCTCAGTGCCTTGTACCTGCCAACTTTTAGAACCCCAAACCGATTTAAGGTCAATGGTTTCCTTCCATAGCTCGTAGCCCTCTACAGCTAATTTGTCTACAAAGGACTTCGAATACAACAATTTAGTATCGGTAAGTCTAACTTTGGACATGGGCTTCTGTGTCATCTTAAAATAGAAGGACTCAGGACTTGATTGATTAAAGTCGGTAAAGTAAGTGTACTTCTTCAAAAATGTACTGGAGCTGCCTTGTAATGGTGCTGGGCAATGTCCCCACTGTGTGCAATTTACAGTACTCCTTCTGGAACTTGTTTTATGCAGAAAATGGTTACCAAAATGTTGAAAGCAAAATAAGTCACCATAATTAGCAGATTCTAAATATAAATCTTCAGCATCAAAGGCAGCATAATATTTTAAATCAGAGAATAATGATTCTACGGCCTGAACATTCCAATCATTAGAACGTATGTTTTGTTTAACCACATCCCCCATGTTCACTCTTAGTACATTTGGGACATTAACCACTTCAGTTGGGCCATGAATTTGAAATTTAACTGCATCCCACACAATCCCATCAAGAACCGGCCAAGCTGTGATGTTAACAAAGTTCAAGTCTCTTTTTAGTCTGTGTGCAGAATGTGAAGAGGATAAGGGGGCCAAAGTTCCATTAAGATGCCGAATGCATGTTCTCTCCTCGACATAGTGTCCATCCATGATGCGGAAAAAATAAAACACAAAACCAAATGACATAAAAAGGTATACTGAAAAAAGCATTAGCCAAATATATGTCCAAGGGGGAACCAAAAAATGTTTCTTGAATAAAGAGGCATAAATTGCACAACGTGAGGGTTTCGTCGAAGTCAAATGAAAATCTAGAGTCTGTGGCCAAACGTGTTCGTAAGTCAGGCATCGATAAATCAGCAGGAAAGGAATAATCGAGGTCATCAATGTTATTAGCTGGGAAAGTGTTCAGTATAGGATTGGAAATGACAGGCATCTCGAGGGCCAGTTCTGGCTCAGCAGCTGCAGTAATGGCCAAAACAGAATTTCTCACAATCGAAGGACAGGAGACTGCCGGTGTCATGCTATGAAGAATCGGCCACCCTGTGTATCTTTACATTGTCAATTGATATAAACCTGTTTTCCTTACGACCTGGAAGTGGTGGTAAAATGACTGTTTTTGTGCCCTTCACTCCAAGAACGGGGACCGGTGCTCGATAGGACGGACCAAATTCTTTCTTGTTATCGATCTTCTCTCGAACCAGTTCTCCAACTTTGGGTAGCCAGCCAACTACCGGGATCTGCAACGCATCATCCGATGTGGAGGGCAAATGTTCCTTTGCAAGACTGTCTCTGGTCTTTTGTAGATCCTGTAAAACAGTGCAATGTTCATCTACGTCAAAGGCCGTGGCTTGAGCCACGCAGTCTAGACCGTCGAGGTCAGGGACATACATCTTGATACCAAAGAGCATTTCGTACGGGGTCCGCCCACCCAGAGCCCTTCTAGGGAGATTATTAAGAGCACGCTGCACGCCATTGAGGTGGGCCAGCCAGTTTCTGCCAGTGCCTATAACTCGAGCTGTCAAAGATTGCTTTAAGTCACGGTTCATTCGTTCCACTACACTATTACCCTCAGGTCTGTACGGAGACGAAAACTTGACTTGGACCCCCAACAAAGCCATAGCATCCTTATACGCCTTAGAGGCGAAAGCCGGGCCCTGAACCGAATAGAAGGTACCACAGGCAAAAATCCCTACAAAGACACGCAAATCTCTTATGACAGTCCGTGAATCAGCGCTGCGATCGGGCCATACCCACACAAAGCGTGTGCATGAATCAACTGCTACTAAGATGTACTTATACGCAGTATCAGAAGAAAAAGGACCGCAGTGATCTAAATAAACGCATCCTAGTGGTTTATTAGAAATGTACAACTGTGTCTGTGTCGGACGCGCAGCAGTGGAAGGCTTGATCTGCTGGCAAATGTCACATTGAAGGACATAATCTCGCGTCTGTTTGTACAGTCCCCGCCACCAGAACCTCTGTTGTAGCTGAGTTACAGTGGTCGAGACGCCCGCATGCGCAGACGCCACACCTTCATGAGCCGCTGTAATCAAAGTAGCTCTGCGATCCGAGTTGGGAATCAAACGTTCGCCAACATCAGGAATTTTCACGTAAGGAACCTTATCAGGACTTAAGTGGTATGTGTACTTCGAAGGGAACCCCGCAGGATATTTACCTCCCTTCTCAGTGGCAGCAACAGCCGCCAAGATGTCATCATCTATTTTACTTTTGGACCGTGTAACTGCTGCAACTAAATATTTAGATACTGCTGACTTCGCTGCTTCATCAGGAAGCAAATTACTGACAGCGTGGACTCCCACACACTGATGGCCGAGAGGATGAATCACAAACACAAGTGGCAACTGCTCTTTAAGCTCAGCCACTCGGACCCAGATCATTTTATGTTTTATTGTGCTACCCTTGGAATCACGAGATTCACTCTGAATCCAAAAGATTAAGTTCTCATTGTAAGACTGGACACAGTAGTAAGAATCACTTACGATAAGAGTAGTCACCTTAGGATCTGCGTACTCCAATGCAAGCATCAAAGCACGAAGCTCTGCCAATTGTGCAGTGCAGTCTCCGAGTGTCTGCGTGTGCACGACAATGGACTTGAACTCATCGTTCACCATGGCACCGACCACAATGGCGCATGCGGAAACGTAGGCATGTTTAGAGCCATGCGCAACCTGCGCCGAACCATTGGTGTAAATGGTGCAATGGAAATTCTCCAGGGGTCGCATTGCTAATGGAGCCGGATGAACGAATTCATACTGTAAGTACTCCTGCGACCGTAATGTGGCGTCAAAGATAAACGTGACATCCTGAGATGTCAAGGACGCAGCCCATTGAATCCACCGAGGGTGCAAAGCTTTAGAATTAGGTACACTGGCTTTTGTGACTGCCTCCAAGGCAGGACACGGGGTAACAACCAACATGCGTTTTCCCTGTGACAGGGCACGTTCCTTAAGAATAGCCATCTGCACAGCCGTCAAAACTTTCTCCACAGTGGAAAAGCGCAATTCACCGAAGTGTACAAGTGTGAATTGTAAGCAATAGGTACTGTGTCTCCTTCATTAAAAGTCAGGTACGTGAAACCTACCGTTCCAGGGATAACTCTTATAAACAAGGTTGGTCTGATTATCACGAGTCAGTAAGAATTTAGAAGCGAGCAGATCAGCTTGCAAAGACTGCAAAATAGCCGAATGCTCAGGCAGCCAGCATGATTTGGAAAAAGATGGTTGTATCAAAGCATACAATGGCTTGATACGCTGGGCATATTCCGGAATGTAAGTTCTCCCGAAATTCAAAAAGCCCAGTAAAGATTGTAACTTTTTCAGTGTAGTCTGAGCGCGCAATTGTGCGCATTTCTCCAGGAAGTGAGGAGCCAATCCCTTTCCTTCATTGTTAAGCTCGTAGCCCAGAAACAACACTGTGTACTCTGCAATGTGCGATTTCGCAAAGTTGAATTTGTAACCTAAATTTGCAAAGGTACAAATAATCCCGTTTACACGACACAGATGCTCCCAAAGTTCGTCGTCTGTGAGATATATGTCATCCACATATGAACAAGCATCCGGGTCGATTCTCTCCAAAAGAGAGACTATGCGGGCAGAAAAAATCCCAGGACTATTCTTGTAGCCCATAGGCAAACTGCGAAAGTGTTTTTGGACACCGCTGCATGTAAAACAGGTCCATTGGGAACTCATAGCATCCAATTGGTGGGCATAGAAACCATTAGAAATGTCAAGCGTGGTCTTAAACCGCTTACGCACAAGACTATTCACAAGAGCAGAGCCGTGAGTATTCTGTACTGCACAGTTACGGCAATGCGAGTTTAAATGCTGGTAATCCTAAACCAAAAGATACGAACCGTCAGGCTTGTTTACAGTAAAAAGAGGGTTATTCATTGGTGACACACACATTTCAATTACACCTTGAGATTCCAATTGTTCAAGGATTACCGCGACGGAAGCTTTCGCTTCACGTCTTATAGGATATTGAGGTTGAGGCTGCGGCTGAGACCGTAAAGGTATCTCATGGCGTGGGGACTATTTATCCCACCCACACTGATTGCGGTACACAGCCGGCGCCAGAGCTAGAGCCCACTCTTCTGCAAAATGCAGCGCATCCACTTTCGAGACTGTGTTCGCGAAACTGGGGAGGATTACCTCCTCCCCTCGCGGAGCTGCGAGCACAAAAGGTGGGTGCCAGTCAGCCTCCGAAAGCAAAATGTCATATGTAGACAAAAGATTTCCCCAAAATACCCCTTTTATGGTTTGCTGTATGTCACCTTCAATTAACAGGACAATTTCAAAAAGTCTATCAGGGGTAGCAACTCTGGTGTCAGCTGTTTCAATGACAACATAAGTATCAGTCGCTGTCACCTTCAGTAGTGAACGGAGCGCCTCTCTCACTATGGTAATCTCCGCCGCGCTGTCCAGCAAGGTCAGAGCCCACGTCAGATTCCGAAGCCACGTTCTCACTATCTGGGGCATATCGATTCGCTGTTAAGGCTCCAACTTCTTTGCAAACTGTGGTCTCCTAGGCGTAGAGCCTTCCTGCTTTTCTGCACCGTTCCTCGGGCGGGGCTGGTCACGTCCTTGCTGGCCACCCCGACCCCGACCCCTGCCGCCCCCTCCACCACCGGTCGTCGGAGCCGATGAGTCCTGAAAGGAACGAGGAGAGCGTTGGTCAGAAGCCTGAAATTGATCAGGAGTCCTAATCGTCGCGCGGTCGCGCAAGTCATAAACACGTTCCGACTGCGTAGGTAACGGAGACGCAGGACGAGAAACCTGTGTTTGTTGTTGTTGGGGTTGCTTTCCCTGTTTCTGTTTTTTAGGCCAATTTTGTTTTTTGGACTTGGGCTGAACTTCCGTCTCCGAAGTTTGTCCCTGGGGCTGCTTTTTATCTTTAACAGAAAAAGGCTTAACACCCCTACTATTGCGACCAACGGTTTTATAAGCCGCCACAATAATCCTCGCTAACTGTCGGGGTTTCTCGGCCTCGGTAAGCGCCGCTAACGTGTTAGCAACCTGAAAGTTCACTGCATCCCCCTTGACATTAGCAAGGATCAGTTTGCAAACTACGTCAAAGGTGCCACACAGGCGCATACCCAACTCGACCGCAGATTCCGGTCCGTGATCATCTTGAACACGTTTAAGGACCGAAGACAGCACGGACATAGACGGGGTGCCGTAGCACCGAGCATAGACCGCTGCAAATGTCTTCCCCCAGGTCTCACAGTCAACAAGCTCAGGGGCCAAATCCTTCGGCAAACTAAGCGTGAGAATCCGGTGTTTTTCACCTGGAGTCGTATTAGGAAATACAGCTTCCAGCTGGTCAAATTTCTCGGCAAGCCAGAAAGGAAAATCATCCTTTTCTTGGGGCTTCTTGCCCATAACGGCATTGACCATGACAGGACTGATTTTCAAACCACCCTGCCCTGCCGGAAGCGCCGCACCCCCCGGGGCTCCACCCGGAAGATTGCGACCCATGTAATGCACTAAGGCTCTAATCACGGCAATCGCGACTACATGTAGTCGTCGTAGTTCAGCCACATTACAATTGCCGTGTAGAGGATGAGGAGTAAATCCAGCCAAAACAGGCCAACTAGCGCCTGGAATGGACAAAGGACCTAACCTCTGAGCGGTTAAAGAATGGGGTAGGGCCCCACCAAACCAAACTCCATGCTGCCAAACATCAATAGGAACTTCCTGTGCTCTGTACGGAGTATACTCATTAGGTACAACCGTGGGAGTGTATGTGTGGAATACGCCTGAATTAGCGTCCACTGCCGGAAATGTCACCCACGAATAAAAGAGTTCGTAAGGGTAAGCATGTTCCGCACTCACCACCATAATCACAGCCAAGCCCTCCAAAGGTACATTGTAAGCCCGCAAATGATCTCGCACCGCAATGCGACTATGCTGCGGAATGTCCACGGGTTGGGCCATGACAGCACAGGAAGTAGAAAAAACAAAGTAAACTTTGTAGCACAACTGGGTAGTAATTCAAGGAAACCGTTTTAGTAAGAATCAAGCTTGAAAAGACCTATTTCAAAAATAGGTAGGGTTTTCCGACACCACAGTTTACTGGAAACGTCAGTGAAGGGGTTAAGGATTGAATGATATACTACTCGAGTGTCATGATATAAGGCCATCAACGTATGGGCGCCATGTAGCGGGAATTCCGTTCTCCTACAGAACTGTGCATAGAGACCTGGAACCTCGGTGAATTAGGATGGCCCAAAACTCACCTCAGTACCCAAAATCCCCTTACCGAGCTAGCTACAGTGTCTCATTGGTCATAACAAACTCCCAATGCTTAGACAGACCAGAACATGAACTTAGAATACCTCAGGAATCGTGGAACACAGGAACACTCTTTCGTTATATAATCATCACAAACCAGAACGTGGAGTAACAGAGGACACGTGCATGTTTGAAATATTTATTTACTAATGCAAGGTTCTCAAACGCAGTATCTTGTATAATACTAGCAAACATATTATAAGCAACAAAGCTATCAGCATAGTTATTAGTCCATAAATGCGAATGGAGACAGCATACTAAAATGCTGGAATTAATAGAAATTAACAATGTCTAATTCACAACCTCCCTATTTAGCATAGTATTTTATATCTATGAAGGTCTCATTTGGGTTTTAGCAGGGCAGGCCCATACCTCAAAATCTCAGTGGCAGGAGGATCACATCACCTTCCACCAGCTCTCTGCATGCGAAGCACATCAAGTGTGTTTTTGTACGTTCAGCACAACAATATAAAACTCGCCTAGAGCCAGATTTTGGCAGCAGCATGTGTGTTATGTCTATAGGGGTGCGAAGATCAGACCTTACAACAACACTGGGTTAATTATCCGTGTAGCCTTCAGCACTCGCTGTGCAGACAGAGTGCAGAACAAAACTGATATCAGAGCAATAACATATTATTTCTCTAGTAAATCACGAAGCTCTGTTGGGTTGAAAGCTAAAACAACAATTATGTGTTGTGTGCAAAAGTGAAGCAAGAATGAAAACGGCGTGCAAACATTTAATAAACTCATGCTAACTTAACACAGTATGTAGAAAAGAAGTAGCTATATGACACCAGTGCATCCAAAAACAGACACACACTGACACATACAGTGACACACCCAGGGTGATACTAATGAATACACTGACATACCTGGGCATATATTAAGGCAGACACTGACACGACCAGGCTTACACCCAAGAAGGCACTGATACATTCAGCCAAACACTAATGCATCCAATAACACACCCAGGCAAACTCTCATGCATACACAGACACACCCACTCCCACACAGATGTAGGCACTGACCCATTGAAAACACAGAGTTAGTTCTTTGTTTGAATAGAGGACGGTTCTAACAAGAACTATTTTTCTTTTCTGGAGGGGTTTTTGTATTGTTCTAGAAGGGTTTTTGTTTTTATGTTATGTTATGGTATATTATGTTATGTTATGTTATGTTATGTCATGTTTTGTTATGTTATGTTATGTTATGGTGACTTATAAAGCGCACTGCGGCCCCAGCGAAGGGGCATCCAGGTGCTGAAAATAGAAAACTGCACAGCTTGTAGTAACAAAAAGCTCATAGCGGAGGGAAGAGGAATGTTTTCACAGCTTTACGGAAAGGCAGATAACAGCTTTTTAATTTTTTTCTCCTTTTTTTCCACCAAAAGTGAGCAGGGTAGTAAAAAGTGTAAGGAGGGGAAGTGCAAAGAAGCAACTGGCTTCAGTCTTCAAAGAACACTATGTAGTGTCTACAGAACAAAAAAAACTAACAGCGATACTTCTTCACTGTATCCAAGAATGCACCCACAGAAGACATTTTTATAGCTACAAGCATGTGGCATTTTGCACAGTGAATAATAATGCCACTTAATTTTTTGCAGGCATCTAGTATTGTAATGACTGCTGCTGATGATGGTTCTCGTGAAGCTTGCTGTAGAGGTCAACTGTCCTGCTGTACCTGCTTTCTCTAGCGTCATCTGGCTGTACACCCTTTCATGAATTGTTTTTAAGTGCTTCTACATGGAACTTGACCCGTGTGAATTTTTCTTTGCATGCCTCTAGATAACTGCTTGCTGCAAATATTTCACTGCACATATTTTTGCTGTTACCGTCTTTCCCCCACAATGTCTAGTAAAGTGCTTCCACACATTACTTTCTTTTCTGCAGAATGATGTGTCTTCCTCCTCATGCTCAACAGGTTGGGATGCTCATCTTGGATGGATGATGTAGCCATTGCGTAAAAGCAGAGCACTGTCTCTCAATACTCCTTCTAGATACTTCACTGGAGGAGTAACTGCTTTTGGGTGTGGTTTTCCACATACAAAGGCGGGGTCTTAATAAATCCAATCAGAAGACAAGGTCTTGCTTGTGATTGAATTCATGAATCTGGCCCGTAAATTTGCAGATTTGCAAAACAATGCAAAATGTGTAACTTTTTTGGAAAACAGATATGAGGTGGTTTATTATACTTGTAAATGTGTGCACACTGATGTGATTAATGACAATGGAGGGATGTACATAGTCAGAGTGATCTATACATTTTTAGCCAATCCACAGATTCAGACCTGTAATCCACAGGTCTGAATCTGTGGATTGACTAAAAATGTATAGATTCCAATTACGTGATCAGGATTAAAAACCAAAAAAACAAAGGGGCATATTCTCAAGAACGTGTGATAACCATTGCAAAAGTTACCTAGCGCAACTTCCAACATCTCAGTCTATAGTGGGAAAATTACGCTGTGTTAACCAAGCATTCTCAGCACAGCGGTACCATGCGATAGTCTCCAGATAACACATCAAATTTCCGCGTACAAATCAACGCCACACCGCAAAAAAGCAAAACGCGAACGCAAAAAATCCTGCGATGAGGCCAAGCGCGGTACAAAAAGCAGCGAAAACCAGCGACAGGCCCGCAAATCTCACACGTCTGGCGGGAAAATGCACTATAAAAGCTACAAATACACACCAGAAACAATCCAAAGCGCGTAGCAACATGGATGCACCCTGACCAAGTGCAGAGGCCGACGCAAACCCCACATCCCCCACAGACCACCAGCAGGGAACAACGGGGTCAGGAAAGGCCAGGGAGAAGAGGGAGAGGAAGACGAGGTGCAGTCCGTAGGAAAACCAGATCAGCGTCAAGGAGGTGACCGAACACTACCATCAACTGGCCCACAATTAGACTACCGGGAATGCAGTCAGAGTGTTGAGGAGGCTGATGGAGGAGGCCATGAGGCGCTGGTATGATGTGAAAATCTAAACCAGGCACCCTTGGCAGGAAGGCAGCAACAGCGACAGGAGGTGGGAGTCCAGTCGTCAGAGTGGAGACGGTGCAAGGAGCCGGGAGTGCGGACACAGCTCGGGAGGACCTGACACAACATCCACAGGGTGAGTAACGACCAGGGACTGGGGGTCAGGGGGAGATGGGCACCATGGCACACATGCACAACGAGGTCTAGCAAACTGCACACCCACAATGACCCAGGATCATGTCCATGTTCCCCGTAGCACACTCCAGCACACACCCATAACATGAACAGCACACCCACATAGACGACAATGTGGTACAATGCGCAAACACAACAGTGCATAACAGAGGACACAACTGGGTTCGCACGCACGCAGGAACAGGCCCACTACATCTGACAGAGCTGGAAACTGCGAAATGGAAATGTACGCGTACAACCTCACATCCGTCATGTAGTCAAAATGCACATGGTCCAGCATCCGAATCCTGCACCTCCCAATGGTCACAATGTACAGAGTCATACAGTCCATCAGGACCAGGGCAGCCAAGCTACTCAGAGGAAAACACAGCCCCTGCAACAGACCACACAGCAGGAAGCACCCGCAAGCACGGCTGGCTCACAACACTTCACCGAGCCACACATGGCACCCCAATGCCAGGTGTCAGAACGCCAAACTGAGGTGTCTGAACGGGAGCAGGTGGGGTCCAAACCCATTGAAGGCAAATCAGATCACATGCGTGGGTGTCTAATATCATTCAGGGATCACCTACACCCCACAAAGGAGACCCAGACTGCCATAGAGACACATGCAAATGCACATTCTCAGTACAGAACCACGCCCAAGGGCACGCAAATATCAGTCACACATCCACGTTGGCTCTGCGTACGATGGCCCAGTCCACTTCCCTTAAGTATTGAGTGGGTGACGACAAAGCTACATGTCCACGCTCTAACCCGCTGCCTGCGGTGACATATCTGCTTCCGCTGTACACAGCACAATGTAATATGGAGTGCTTGGTGCTGGCAACAACCTGGACAGTGGACACCAGTGCAACAGAAACATAGAAAACTGAATAACAGAGTCAACTGCTGAGTATCATGGAGGGAGCCGGCGCAAGAACAGAGGTCACCCAACATACACACAGAAGTGTCCGTGAGCAACATACACACAGAAGTGTCCATGAGTTGCAGTGCACTGAGGTTGGGGCACTAGAGCTGAGTGCACTAATGTGATGAAAATGACTAGGGTTGTGTCCCTTCAGGATATTCCTGATGCAGATGCAGCGGGGTGTGTTAGACCTGCATCATCTTCCTCATCAACGCCCCAGGTCTCCCACACTCCCTGAGGTGACATTGCTGCGCAACCACTCCACAGCACAAAACAGTGACTGTCCATGGGTTGCGGTGCTCTGAGTTAGTGGCACCTGGACTCAGGACTCGATTGGATGTGTGAGCCCTGGCGAACCTTAGATGAGGCCAGGGGCAGTAAACAGCCCAGGGCCACAGACACATGGCGTTGACGACCCCAAGGCCATCGTCTCAGAGGCCATCAAATATTGAATCAAACAGGGTCTCTGACTTGAGCTGCTCAGAGTTAGTGGCCCCGGATGCACAGCAGCTGACACAGACACCCTGCCACAGGACAGTGACTTGCGGAGCACTGAGATAGGGCCACCCGGACTGGGCAGGTCCTCATCGATGTCGAAGGTGAATGTGGCGGAGAGTTGTGGGGAACAGTGGGAGGTGTCCTCCAGGACATGATGTGGAAGGTCTGATTTTATCAAGATGCAGCAAATAGTAGGGTTGCAAGAGACAGCCTGGTTGTCAGAACAAATTCGGTATCAGGTACATGAGGATGAAACTACCCCTAGTCCATAGCCTCAGATGCCACCAATGTACGACCAGTGAGTGTCCATGAATGTCGGGGAACTGACTTAGTGGCACCGGGGCTGAGAGTGTATGCAGTCTGCTTTGAGGCCTGTATAATGACATCAAGTCAGCCATACATAAATCAAGACTGAATTCGAATAGTGTGTGATCTACTCGACTGCAGTGGAGGCCTGAGGCAGCAGTCAGCGCGGTTCAGCGAACTCCTCCTGGAACTGTAACACACGACGTTGACATGGCATTTGGGGGTGACTTGTGGTTGACATAGGCAAAAGCACCTGAGCCAAGCAGGTGTTCAGTCAGCGATGATGACGTGTCCTGCCTGGTACGGACTGGATTGGATTTGCATGAGGCCTGCTGGACCGCAGTGTAGGCCGACAGCGTAGTAATCAAGTGCCCACAGACACGTGTGGTTGGGATGCCATGCACAGACTTGGTGGCACCACATCGTAGGGAGTATAGGGATTTGAACTCTTCATTAATGTGTGTACTCGGACATTGTCAGTCCCAAATGTGTGACCTAGTTGACCGCAGTGGAGGCCGGAGGCATCGGTCATTGGGGGCCCACAAGCACGTGTCGTCGGCTTGCGATGCACAGAGTTAGTGACACCAGGGCAGTTGTCGGTAGTGCTTGATCACCTCCGTAACGATGATCCTTTTACCCTCTGGACTGAAAAGCGTCATCCTGTTACACCTCTCCTTGCGTGCAATGATATGTACTCTGCCATTGACAAATGAAGACTCAGACCCACATATGCAAACCACTCGAATGCAGCGTGGCCCGAGGGCCGTAGTCCTCATGGACTCACGGACACCTTGGTGGCACAACATCAATGGGAGTATAGTGAGATAAAATCTGCCATAATTGATGTTCTCTGCCAAGGTGTAATCAAGACTCAGTTCCAAATGTGTGACCTACTTGACCGTTGTGTAAGCCGGGTGCAGCAATAGAGTACATCAATGAGAAAGGAGTAAAGTTGGCCTGTGTCGTGGAGGCAGTGATGGTCTGAGGAGGCTGCCAGGGTTGCGGACCTCAGGCTTGGAGCTTGCGGCGGCACGTGGTTGGCCCTCCTTGACACACACCGGTGTCTGCAGGTGATCAGGGTGGCCTGGTTGCACAGGGGCGGACCTGATGGCTGCGGGTTCCCGCGGGCCAGGGTACAGCAGGCGCACAGGATCGCAGGCAACTCCGCTCGCGAGGATGGCGTTGACCTCGTGGTGGTGTGGAGGCGCTGCCCTGGCAGAGACGTTGGGCATTCCGGAGGAGGACCACACCTAGAGCTATGTGCTTTTTATTCACACCCCTACGCAGGCCTGGCGCACGCTGGGCCATCGCACTCCGCTCACGCTTACGGGGGATATAACAGGGAACATTTCCATGTACTCCCACACTGGCTGGTGTGACATGGTTGCGTCCACTTTCCACTACACTCGATACACCAGTGGTGTATGTAGCCATGGAAATGGGTGTGTTCTGCATTCTGCGGTCTGTCCAGCACATCGCCGCCACTCTTGGCATTGTGTACTTTCCCAATCATGGTTCTCCTGCCTCGTTCACACATGCCTGGTTCCCATCTCTCCCCACATTCCGCTATTGTGTCTGAGGTGCCGCTGATGGCTCATGTTCACAGCTTACCCAGGTTGCCATTGTAAGTTGTTCTGTCATGTCTGGTGGGTGGGCATGTTGTTTTGCATGTTGTATGTAATTTTGTGACGTGTGCATTGCCAGAGTTGTGAGTTGCATGATTGTGGAGTTGAGGTGGGTGGTGTATTAATTTTGAACTTCTAAAGGGGCTGTGCATTTCCCTTGGTGCAATCCTGGTAGCGCTGGTGGATTATGGACTGTCGGAGGATGAAGGAATCATGCACACTGGCTCGGTATTTGGCGACGACGTTGGTGTAAATTCCTCGGTGTTTGGATGTTGCCTGCATATTGATGTGTTGCGGTAATTGTGTGCTGTGTCACCCGGCACAAGTAGGACATGTGTGCTGTGGATTGCCCCCAACAAGTGCTTGCATCCAGCTATGACGTATGGTCCTTGATTGGTCTCCAGCGGATCCTGCGCATTGTGGTGGATGTATAGATACTGGGGTACCAGGCTGATGATGGCATCCCGGACAGGTGTGAGGGACATGGATGCGGCTGGCTTTTAGACTCCTCCGACTGTGGCGGGTGTTGGCTGGGGGTACCAGAGGCCAACAGGTGCATCACAGCCAGCAGCTTTGTGTGGGTGGGATGTTGGTTGTCCGCTGTTTTGGTGCCGTCGGCCTGTTGGGCAATGATGTTCAGGATGCGAAGAATGGTTGTCCTTTTGAGCCTGTAGTGGGCAATGGCACCCGCTGGTGTTGTGTCTGTGAGGCTGGTGCATTTCCTGTGGGTCCGCTGTCTTTGTCCGTGCTGCCTATGTGGTGCTCTAGGGGGAGGGGGGTGTGCGGGGCAGGTTGTGGTCCTGGGTGTTGTGGTGGTGGGTGTTGTTGCCCTATTGGGACTCCGCGCAGCATGTTCAATTGCTCGGGGGCATCTGTTGTTCTTCATGTTTGTCTTTGGGCTGTGCTCCCTTGGATGCTGCCAGTTGTCGTCCAACTTTACACCAGGTCAGAGCATGTGTTAATTTTCTGCTTCTAACATGCCTTATCACACGTTTTGTGATCTTATCGCAGATATGGCTGGTCGTTGAAAATGTTGTGGAGTGGTGTTGTCGCAGCTTTTTGCTCGGGAACGCCAACTCTGCATCTCATTAGCGATAGTTGCCGGGGTCATTCATGGTGATGTTTTTTGCAGCTGTGATCACTGGGAAACTGGTGATATGGGAGGTTTGCACCAGCTTGTGAATGGGGCGGTAATTTTATCGCAACTTTAGCTGCGATAAAGTGCCAATAACTTGGCGATAGCTCCTTGAGAATATGTCCCAAAAAGTATGTTTATAGACCTGTGAAGGTACCGCGGTACCCAAAAAGTTAATTTAAAAAAAAACTTCATACACTTTACATCAACTAGATGTGTTATTTTTATTATTTATGAAGCTATAATAAGTATAATTATAAAAAGGATGTCTATAGTACAAAAAAAACTAAATCAATTGTAATACACTTAGTATTAAAAGCAAACCCCACAGATGTACAAATAAAATTAACATAAACATTAACCATTAGACATAATACTTTGGAAATGGAATTTGAAAAAACCTTTGACATTTATTGAAAAAAACAAAGGTTATAAGTATGCTATAGTTAGGAAATAGTAATTCAAAAACCTTAGAAATTCACTAAAAAAACAAAGGTTACAAGTATGTTATAGTTAGGCTCAGATTTTACACACACAAACCATAGAAATTCAACAGTTATAGTTAGAGTTCTCTCTAGTAAAAATAACTTGTACCCTCACCATGCACTGCTAATTACCCCATATATTAGGTCCCTCATGACATCTTGTCTGACATCTTTGCAATATTTATTGTAAAATTATTGGTGAGAAAACGGTTCATGGCAGGGTGTGAGTTATAGTTACCTTAGGGCACTACTTGAGAAAACTCTAACTATAACTGTTGAATTACTATGGTTTTGTGTGTGTAAAATCTGAATCTAACTATAACGTCCCTATAACCTTTGGATTTTTTGTGAATATATAAATATGTATATATATGTATATATATATATATATATATATATATATATATATATATATATATATATATATATATATATATATATATATATATATATATATTGCAGGGTTCGCGGATCCTACCGATAAAAAAAAAACACAGCACGGTCTCCCGCGCTTTGATGTTAATTAGCCCCCGGGGGGCCAAGTCCCGGGGGGCATGTTGAATATAAAGTGTGGGGAGGCTCAATCCCCCCACTCTACCCCAGGGACCGCCATCCCCAGGGCAAAGTTTGAATAATTGCACGGGGCACATGGCCCGTCGCAGCCCCGGGGACTGCCACCCCTGGGGATTAATGGTTTAATGTTGGAGGGCATCTAAGGCCCCCCTGCACCCCGGGGACCGCCACCCCCCGGGGCTCGACTTAATTGAAATTGCGGGGGCAGGCAGCCCGCCCCACAGCCCCGGGGATCACCACCCCGAGACTTTTATTTTAAGAATAAATACCATGTGTGGGGGGACTAAGGCCCCCTACACGCCCCGGGGACCGCCACATCCCCGGGGCACTAAAGGTTCAAATTGGGGGGTCTGTGACGAACCCCCCAGCCCCGGGGACCACAACCCCCAGGGCTTTGTAAAATATGGGAGGGGGCCACGCGGCCCCCCTCCTGGAGCCTTGTCGTGGTCCTGGGGACCACCACCCCCCAGGGCCAGCTCCTCCAGTGTCCTGGGGTGCCCACCCTCAAGACACTGTAGTATGCAATGACAGGGTGGGAGCCTCGCTGCTCCCACCCTGTCATTGCAAACTGCTTTGCTTCATTGAAGCAAGAGCAGGGAAAACTGCTCTCACTTCAATGAAGCAAAGCAGATTGCTTTTCCACATGGGGAGCAGCATGTTAACTGCTCCCCATGTGGAAAAGCGATGCCGGCTCCGGGGGACGCGGGGAGCCGCCAGGGATCGTTGGGGGATTGGGGACACCCCCAGGGTCCTCAACGAAGAGGGCCAGCCTCGGGGGATGGGGTCCCCGGGGCTACAAGTGGCACTAGTATAACCTTTCAACACTCATTATAAAATATGGAGTACCATATTTGAAACCATTGACAAAACAATACAAGTTTCTAAAAACCCACTCAGAGATTCCTACATCACACACGCACAGTGGTACAGGGAGGGGGCGGGCCTGTGTTCACATGTGTGCAAACACACCCTGTGGCACGGTTTTCTAAGGTTTTTTAAATGCTAATTCCTAACTATAACATGTCTGAAACTTATAGTTTTTTCAATGAATTTCAAAGGTTTTTTAAATGCTAATTCCTAACTATAACATGTCTGAATCCTATGGTTTTTCCAGAGAATTTAAAAGGATTTGTAAATGACAATTGTTAAATGTATTAACTGTTATATTTATTTTTTTCATACTGGTTTACAATTTTTTTTAACTATTTATTTTTAGATATTTTATTTTTTAAATTACGTTACATATTTTTAATATAAATTAAAATGGCAGAACCTTCCTCTGACAATATATGGCCGCGTGAATTTGGTTAAGATGGTCATCTTGCCCAAACTGACGTATCTGTTCAGTACTATACCTTTGGTGTTTCCTGATAAACTTCTGGGGAAAATCCAGGGGAAAATAGGCAGTTTTATATGGGCGAATAAAAACTCCAGGCTCTCCTGGAAAAAGCTAAAAAGAAAACTGTTAAAAGGAGGTCTAGTGCTGCCGGATGTGCTCTGGTACTTATTCTCTTTCCAGCTAAAAAATATACGCAGTCTCCTTTCTAGCCCCGATGATTCCAACTGGGGTCTGATCTTGACTATAATGGCAAATCTTGATGGGGAGATACTGGTTTTCTGTATAAATTTGGAGCGCCAAAATTTTACAAAAAGGTCCTACTCAAGGTCTTAAAACTAGCTCTTCTCGCCTGGAACAGAGTCAAAGGGAGATGGGGTATTAGATACTACTCCGACTTCGCCCCAATTTGGGATTCCCCTGGTCTACCATTATGCCTCAGAGATAGTTTATCATCCCCCATCAGGAGAGCAGGGATTAAGGTGTGGTCTGACCTAGTAACATCTGACGGGGTTCTCCCTTGGGAGGTCCTGAGATCAAAGATCGGGGACTCTTTCTCCAGATTCAAATATATGCAACTTTGTTCTTGGTTCCTGGCAGAGAAAGAGAATATTGGTGGTAATTGTGATATCGAGTCTGCCCTTCAATGTCCTAACCTCAGAAAAAAAGAAGTGGGATTCTGGTATAGGAACCTGTTGGACGTGGAGGATCTACAGTGCCCCCCCCCCCCCCATTTCACCTTGTTTGGAATTCCTCCATGCTGGAGGAAGCCTCGGTTACTTTATATGGGACATCCCTCCAAATTTTATATAAGTTCGTCAGGCCAGCCTCTCTAAAAAAAAGAACACTTCTATGTCATCAATAGGTTGTATTATACGCCGAAAAAAATAGTGAAATTTGTGAGTCCGTCCCCTAGGTGCCCCAGATGCGGCCTGGTTAAGGCCGATGATATTCACATCTTTATTCTGGGCGAATGTGGAGAGGGCTTTGGAGGGTATTTTTAAAGTTAAATTGTGCCTTAATACAGCCAGAGTACTGTTTGGTTTGGATGTTGATCTCTTGAGAGTGCTATTGGCGACACAAGTGGTCCTGTTTTTTAGCCTAATTTTGATTGCCCTTAGAGAGATCTGCAAACAATGGAAGGATGCTAGTCCCCCTCTCTATGAAAATTGTTTGCGTGCAGCATTAGGTATGGCCGGTTTAGAATTGGGCATGGCACATAATGGTAAAAGCAATGTTTGGGAGCCTTTGATTTTGTGGGGCAGAGAAATGAGGCTGGTCTAAGTGATGTAAATAATTAATTTACTCTCTTAATTTCTATGCAGGTAAGTACTTAATCAATAATAACTCAATCGGAAAGAAGGAAAACAGAGTCCGTGGTGTAAGAGTTTCTAAGGGTTTTATTCCTCATAAAGGAATCAGGATATCATGTTCTGACCACCACACAGGATGTCAGAAGGGATAGATGAGCGCGCCGTCGTTTATTGACAATACATAGCTTATATACTTGATTTACATCATAATGTTCAATGTAAGAGGCGTAACAGCTGAGAGAAGACAAGATAACAGTATACACGTGGTGCTAGTACATCATCAAGAGGCGTAAACTAGGCGTGAACTAGGGTGTGTGCTAGAAAACGTCACTGATAGGTGACGCAAGTGGGTGGCACCAAGGGGTGGTGCTAACAGAATGTTGCAATGTCAGCGGAAACCGGAAGCTTGGATGCGCGCGCAGCTGCATGACGTGTGATAGACGGGGTGCAGGGGACTTGACATTTACACTGGCGGAAAGAGACAGAAGTCTGGCATGTCAGATCAACTTGTGCTTCTATCATATCCGATATCTGATGTTTAGGAACTAAGCTATCTGGGCAGAAAGGTCTCTAGAGCAGAAGCTATTCTATACTTGCTGTGAGTGCGTGTATAAGCGCCTGAGTGTCTGTATGAGAAGCGTGGGGGCATGGGGCCTTCCATGGAAGCATGGCAACAGAGGCTATGAATTACTTGCATAAAGACAGGTCGGCCCTTTAGCCCTGTAGCTGAGGAAGGATGTTTACTGAAGCTAGCAGGCCGGAATGTATCTTCGGGGAGGGAAACAGATAACTCGAAGGTTATAGTCAATCTTGGCAGGCAGCAGGCTGAGCTGAGCACGGAGGGCCGCGCTAGAAGTAAGTCAGAGTTCACGGGTACGGGGGCTGCTTGGGCAGAGGCCCTCGCAGTCAGAAGCCAGAAAAGAGGCTCGGTGGCAGAGATTCAGGGCCTACTTTCAGCCAGGCTGAAAAACGTAGGAGTACACTTCAAAAAGACGTTGGCATAGCATACTTAGGAACGGACCATCAAACCCATTCATGGTGGGTCTGAAAGAGGACAAGTTAACGTTGGACGCAAATGTATTTGCGTCTTCATAGCTGGTACAGGAGGGAAGTTACATGCACTTTTAACTCGTACATGGAGTCGGTGGGGTACTCGCTAGGGAACACAACATGACCATAGAATTTATATTACCTCATTCCCTCCTTGTTCCCTACGGACCCTTCATGATATATCGATCCTCATAAATCGATCAGTTTGTTCTTGTAACATTATATGTTCGTCTTTCTTTCTTTGACTGTTTGAGAGGCAACTGGAATGCTCAATGCAGGATGTGGCACACAGTCCACATATCGCTGGCCCACACTGCAGGCACAGGCAACAACTGAATACTATAACAAGGCCAATGCCTAGGAACGATAAGATCTTCCATCCCCAAGCCGTTAACGTAGTCCAGAACCAACCGGACCAAGTCCAGGTGCCTGGATTCTGATGTATCTGATTTGCAATTTTATGTAAACGGGTGATAGCTTGATAGACAGATGGTGCGTTTTGTGGAATGAAAACACAGCAACTTGACCCGATGACCTTACAAGCTCCACCTCTATCTGCCAAGATGACGTCAATCACAAGACGATTTTGAAGGACAACAGTCCGTATAGCAGACTGCTCCTCTGTTAAGTTACCTAGAGCGGAGGCAGTTTCGTTCACTACTGCTTCGAGTGTTCTCGTTAATCTGCGTATTAATTTACTGTTTTGGACAGGTCCTAGGAAGAAAAAGAATCCTTTATTGAAATCAGTGTACTGTTCCCATGCCGTTTCTGTGTAGTCGACAAGGGGAATATCTCTTTTGGGTCTATTCGGTGCTAGATTCGTATTTCTATGGTAATCAGGAGGAGCTAGGAAAACAGGTGGCAGAAGGAAGGCAATGTAACAGGTACCATCCCAATCTGGAGGCAAACGTATGTATGCGGTATGACCACAAACAAAATAGGAATGACTGATAGCTTTAAAGGACGATTTACCATGGTCACTGAACTCGACCACAGTAGTGCATTTACTATGACCTACGTGTACTGAACCTTTCTTGCTAACACATAATTCACCTGTGACTGGTAGTACTAACATATGGGGCAGAACTGGAGCAGTTTCAGATTCAACAGTGAGGATCATAAGGCTAATTGTGTAATTACCTAATCCATATACTTCATTTTCTAGATCAGTTCCTATTCGAGTGGGAAGTCCTTCTTGATCAGGATAACAGACGTTGAGCAGGACTAAGTTCAAGTTTCCCCAAACCCAGCCCCCATCGAAAACAGCAATATCAGGATCTAAAGAATTAATTATTTTAAACCATGCTCCACAGGAGCCATTGTGAGTGAATGGGTACGGAAAGAGAGGCAGAGCTCCCTTGTAATTCTGGTAGGAAGGGAGTCGGCCACATATCCAACAGTCTGTAGCATTATTTGTCTGATGGGAATGGTGTAACATACTAATGAATGTATTGTTGCGCAGCGCAAGTCTGTAAGAGAGTTCATGTGCAGGAAGTTCACTAAAAGTGTGTTCAGCAGAGACATTGTAAGCAGATTGTTCACGCCTGAAAATAGGCCAGTACATAGGAAGCAGAATGCTGGCAATAATAATTAGAATACTCAGAATAAACATGATTATTAGTGTCACTATGCAGTGACTACGAAGTGATTTGCAATATGTTCTTCTCTTTTCCTCTCTCTCTCTAACTCGATCTAGGGGATACATGTCAGAAACTATTTAACCGATTCACCTAAGGGAGGACTTAAACAATTAAACTGTCTGACTTGCTAGATCGAAGCTTCATTCGGTAAAGTTCTTGAGGAGTCTTTTCTCTTTTAGGCACAGTAACGTCTTGTGCTTCAACACAGTCTTTGGTGGGGGTGGACGAGTCAGAGTCCTGTTTCAGTCCGTTTTTTAGTTCATTGCATAGTTTGATGTGACTCGTGTGGACCCACCCCTTTCTCCCCTCGATTTTCACGGCGGTCCTAGTGGTAAGCAGAACGGTCTTTGGAGACTTCCAGCGGGGCTCCAGCGGACTTTTCCGGTCGAAATTCCGGACGACTACCAGGTCCCCTGGACGGACCTCATGCGCCTTTACATCGGTGTTGTCAGGGAAGGCTGCGGCAACCTGTGAACGACATGATTGGAGTGCAGACATCAAGGAGGCAAGGTAATCTGTCAACATGTTACAATCAATATCAGTGATCTTTTTCGGAACGGGCGTCCCCCACATATTCGGCGGTCTGCCAAAGACCACTTCGTACGGGGATAGCCCTGATCTCGAGTGGGCGACCATCCTCATGTAGAATAGTGCCACGGGCAGGGCGACTATCCAGTCGACCCCTTTTTCCTGACAGATCTTGGCAAGACGGATTTTTAGTGTCTGATTATGCCTTTCTACAAGGCCAGCTGCTTCGGGATGTCGGACACAGTGGAACCTCCACTGATATCCTAGCAAGAGGGAAACTTGTCTCATCAGCTCGGACGAGAACGGCTGTCCGTTGTCTGAATACACGACACGGGGCAAACCGTACCGTGGGAAGAATTCACGAACCAACTGTCTGGCAGTGGTCGGAGCAGTGTAGTCTGGGACTGGGTATGCTTCGGTCCAGCGGGACAGAGCACAAACAATTACAAGGACATACTTAAATCCTCTACAGCTATTCATCTGGATATAATCCATCTGGAGGACTTCAAAAGGGTGATCGGGAGGATGAAATCCACCTTGCTCAACAGGGACGCTTTTACCTGGATTGAACTGACAACAGATCATGCAAGTACGCACTTTCTGTTTTGCTGCTGCTCGTAAGTGTTTGTTGTACCAGAGATTCTGTAAACTGTCTAACATGGCTTTCTCTCCAAGATGGGCAGGACTATGTGCTGTATTTATCATGACTTGAACCATTGAGTCGGGGAGAAACCATATAGATTTTCCCTTCGTCACCCAACCTTGATCTGTCTGAATCCCTCCTAGTTCAGTCCATTTCTTTATCTCCTCTGGAGTAGCATGTGTCTGGATATCAATTACATCTAGGGCGGGATCTCTAACTGCCATACACTGGGTCTGGACTATTGTCTTTGTCACATCAGTAGTCTGGGTGTAAGTCAATGCTGTATGTTTTGCTGTCTGGTCTGCCAGGTCGTTACCCTGGGAAACGGAATCTGTGACTTTGGTATGTGCCTTACACTTCATGACTGATATGCCCGAGGGCAAATGTATTGCTTCTAACAGTGCTTGAATGAGGGGGCCATGTTGTATCTTGGCCCCATGGGAAGTCAGAAAACCTCGTTCTTGCCAGAGGACTCCGAAGTCGTGTACAACTCCGAAGGCATAGCGGGAATCTGTGTATATGTTAACATTTCTGTTCTTGGCTAGAATACAAGCTCGAGTCAGAGCGATGAGCTCTGCTGCTTGAGCAGACAGGGTGTCAATACGATGTGTTTCTTTAATTTCAGTTTCAGTGGTCACGGCGTACGCGGCCACTAATTCTCCTGTACTTGTTCTCATGCATGAACCGTCCACATAAAGTGTCAGGTCTGGATTTGTCAATGGGACATCTGTTAAGTCTCGTCTAGGCTTAGTTACTGCATTAATTATTTCTATACAATCATGCGGAGCTGGATCTGTCATAACTGTAGGTAACAGTGTTGCGGGGTTCAGGATGCTGCAACGTCTGATTTCTATGTGTGGCTGGAATAGTGTTAATTCATAACCTGTCAGTCGTGCTATAGTTAAGTGTTGAGTCTGGGTTCTGTTTAACAAAACCTCTACAGAATGTGGTACTTGAACTGTTAACTGATGACCTAAAACAATTGAATCACTTTGTCTTATTGCTAACGCTGTTGCTGCTACTGACTTTAAGCACGCAGGGAGTGCTTGAGCTACTGAATCCAATGTACTAGAAAAATAAGCACAAGGCTTATGTGAACCTGCTTGGTCTTGAGTGAGGACAGACAACGCTGTGCCATCACGTTCTGTAACAAAAAGTGTAAACGGTTTACTGTAACATGGTGTCGCTAAAACTGGTGCTTGGCATAAAACTTTCTTTAATTCTTCAAAAGCTTGTGTGTGTTCCTGAGTCCAAGGGAGGACAGTCGAAGTCGCTGCCTCCTGTGTCGTTAACTGGATGAGTGGTTTAGCTAAGAATGCATACTGGGGAATCCATTGTCTGCAGTACGAGGTGAGGCCTATGAAGGCCCGCACTTCCTTTTGTGTCTTGGGTTGCGGCATGTTCACAATTAACTGAATGCGATCGGGAGTGAGCTGTCTCCCCACTTTGGACAGCAAGTGACCCAAGTACACAACTTGCTGAACACAGAATTGTAGCTTCGAAGGAGACACCTTGTGTCCCTTGTCGGCCAGGAAATGTAAAACTGTCAGTGATGCTTTTTCACATTCGGGCTCACTTCGTGCGGTGATCAGCAGATCATCGACGTATTGTAGTAAAGCGGTGTTAACTGGCATTTGAATACAATCTAGTTGTCTTTTCAGTGCTTGACTATAGATGCTGGGGCTTTCTGTGAATCCTTGAGGTGCGCGCGAAAATTTGAAACTGCGTCCATTTAAACAGAATCCGAAGAGATATTGGCTCTCGGGATCAATAGGCACGCTGAAGAAGGCGTTCTTGAGATCAATTACAGTAAAGAACGTTGCTTCTGAATCAATAGCAGTCAAGAGAGATGATATATCGGGGACCACAGGATACTGTGGGATAATGCATTTATTCAATTCTCGAAGATCAATCACCAGCCGATATACTGGCGGTGCATTGGGATCAGTACGTTTAAGAATCGGAATGATGGGTGAGTTACAGATATTGGAGTCGGTCTCGACGACCACTCCTTGGGCAATGAGCTCTTCAATGATTTTCAGTAAAGCCGCTACAGCATCGGGTGGTAACTTGTATTGTCTGATTCTGGGTAATACAACACCTGCCTTGAGGGTAACGCGGTATGGTGTAATGTGCATACATCCTACATCAGTTGGGCCTTTTGCCCACAAGTAATCAGGTACATTTTTCAATCTGACGTCAAACTCACGAAGGACGTAATGACCCTTGAAATCCCGCAGAAAGAGTCTAACCCCCTCCGGGGAGCAGCATATTATAGCTCCTAGAGCCTTCAGTGTTTTAATTCCTAACAGATTTTCCGGACATGATTTTGTTAGTAACAGGTCTGTAACACGTGATAATGGACCCACAGCCAGGGGAACTGGTTCTGATACTTCATTTACAATAGGTTGTCCTGAAAAACCAAGGGAAACATTTTGTGAGCCTGAGAGGGGTGCCCCTGGAACTTCGTCATGACTTATTGTAGTGCGACTTGCCCCTGTGTCAATTAAAAACTTTCTATCTTTCCCCAATACTTGACTGTGTACATAAGGACCTTCTTGATCTACAGGAATCTCGATAAGAGGCAAGCCACCTTCCCTCTCTAGGCTTTTTCATGTATATCGGGAATATTCGGGGTAAGCAGACTGGGCATACTGGTACATCTGTTGTGAGACTTGCTGAGTTGCAGCAATGGGCTGTGGCTGTGGTACTGCTACGGTCTGTGCTGTCTGTGCGGATGCATGCATGGGCTGTGTATTCTGTGTAGACTGATGCTGGTTATGGTCTTGTCTAGGCGGATGCGGTCTCTCTTTAGTTTTACCTGTCGCTATGTTATGTTTCAGAACTGCACATTCGTGTACGTAGTGACCTGGCTGCTTGCAATAATTGCATGTCCCTTTAACAGGAGCTGCAGCGTGACTTGTCTGGGTCGTACCTTTTCTGTGACTGTCGGATGGGACTGTCTGGGCTACTAACATTTTCATTTTCGTGTCTTTCATGCGCTTCTGTTCCTGATCTTGTTCTTCCCTAATTCTATTCTGGTGATATTGTAACATTTGTAACATCTGGGATGGCGTATTTGCTTGCCATGTACTCTCGACTTTATACACTCTATTTTTAACTAACGGTAGGGAATTCTCTACTAACTTTGATACGAAAAGATGTGGGTACGACTCGCTACTTGGCTGGAGGCCACTATTGATAATAAAACATTTCTCGAATCTTGAATAAAAATCGCTAGTATCTTCATCATGTTTCTGTTTACAGGACGAGATTGCATCCCAATCCTCCTTTCTAGTTGTCAATAATCTGGGCAGGACCTGTACTATTAAACCTGGTAATGCTTTAGTTTTGTCCCCAAGGCCTAACCCTGGAACCCGTTTCTTTTCTTCATCCTCTATTTCTGCCCAGGCAATCTTTGCGTCTCCCACCTCCCAGTCCTTTTCCTTTAATTTCTCGAATATACCCGTAGGCAATAATACTTTCAACATTTTCATGATATCATCATATGTGTAGTCCCCCATCAGTAACATGTCTTTGAGCTCTCTATGAAAACCTGCAGGGTCTTTATCATGGCACGGTACTAATTTCTTCATTTCTAACAGTTCTAATTTAGTCAGAGGCGTGTGCACATACACGCGTTTCAAAATTTTATCCTCACCCATAACAGGGTGCACTTCTCGCAAGGGGTTCTGACTTTCAATACCACCCCCGCACTGCATATGGTACATTTTCCTTTCTGGAGGTGGGGCGGGAACATATTCAGGACTTACAAAGGTGTCATATCTGCGTCGTTGTTCTAGAATTATTTGAACTAATTTAGTGCTTAGGCCTCTCCATCTATCCATCAGTAGTGCTTCTAGTGTCTCATGTAAGGGACCTGGATCGGAATAATGTTTTCTGTACTTAATGAGAAGGTGCTGAATCATATATATACCTGCTAATTTCTGTTCGTCGGGGGAGAGGTTCAGAAATGTCTGTGCTACGGTGTCATCATTATATATGTCTGCATTTTCGGCCCATGATACCGCTGATCGGGCTAATTCTTGTTCATCCATAGAATTGAGTACATGGTACCCAACTCGATCTCGAAGCCGTTTATCAGTTTCCTGGAACTGATGTTCAGCAGAATTCGGATTCGTTAAGGCAGAGAAGAAAACTCTCTTGCTTTCTGGACGGATACCCTTCCTAAGATAAGTTCCCTTACCTACATATGCTATAGTGCTTGTAGTCGGTTCTAGTTCTTCAGATTCTTCTTCCTCCTCGGAGGGAGTCTTTTCTTTCTCTTTCTCGTGTACTGCTATCACTGCTTTCTTAATCTTTTTATACATGGCCTCTATGCAATTTTGTCTGTCATGTTTTCCATCGGCTATATTTTGACCCCACTTGTTCAATGCATCCAATTCACTCTGCTCTGTTCCGGGCCTGTCTCGTTCTCTTATTAGACAATTTATGAAAAATCGTAGTATCAGTGCTTGCATGGTAACTTTCTGTTTCTCCAGGGCATCCTTAATACTGTCGGGGTCCTTTCCCGTTTGAACGAACTCATATATTCTATCTAGGTGCTCCTTCATTCCTGCATAACATAACAAACTATCAGTAGCAGATCTTAACCGTAAAGACGCTAATATCATTAAGTCGTCCTGTCCAGGTTCTGGATCATATCTACAAACTGACATATTTTCTTTTAGTGCATCAAGACGGGATGAATTAGAAGAACGGGGGGATCTGTGCGTAAAAGGACTCTGCATACCTCTGAGATTTAATCTGTGAGTCGGTGGCGGGGTCTGGAGACCCGCGGTCGCACCTCCTGAAGCGGAAACTTGGGCATTATCTCTGTGTGTAGTCAGTATCTGAATTTGTCTTTTAGTAGGATCTGATTGAAGTGGTTTCGGCAGATCAGTTTTAGGTGAGGGAAGTGGCGGAGCTGGCGGAACGGGACTAGTCTTTTTCGGTGTCGGCTGAGAGTGATCTTGGGGGGCAGTACCACCCCCGGCCCTGTCAGTAGGCAGGGCACGAACAGGCAGATTGGTGTAAGCTGGCGCTACATCTTCGAGATATGAATTTAGGAATATGTCTTTAGTAGTCTTATGCATTACTTTAGTTGGAACTAATGGTGACGGCAAATTTTTCGGTATTTCTGAAATGGCGTCAGGGGTACCATCGGCCAAAAGATACATGTTGTTCACTTTGCCATTTAGGATACGATCTATTTGTTCTACTTTTACTCGAATTCCCTCAGTAACTAATTCGTTTTCTTGGGCCTTTTCTGATTCTTTAAGCCTGTCTTCTCTACGGAGTGCTCTATCAGCACGCTTACGTGATTCCTTACGCCAAAATTCTATGGCGTCTTTCTGAGATTGTCTAGCTTTCTTTTTCCGTAATATTTCTTCTACCTTTATGATGCACTCGGCATCCCATGTTCCGTTAACTGGCCATCGGTATCTTTCCTCTAGGTGCTTGGTATAATCTGTCCATAACTCTAGATACAAGATGGCGTCTATGCCATGCTTATTATACATGAAATTACCTGGAGTGTCCCTAGGGGGGATTGGAATCTCTTCCTCTAACATCCCTTTCCTAGTTCCTATCTGCTTTAATTTGTTAAAAAACGGCATTGTGCCTACTTGATACTGAAATGCTTGATCCTTTATACTTAATTTCGCCTGTAACTATTTAAACAAAAAACACAATAATACACAAGAACAATCACATTCATACCACGACATTAATCACATGAAACATTTAAAGACATAGCTAACTTCCCCCTACTCTGAATGTACCGCTCAACGATACAGATACACTGCTGTAACAGTGCAGAAATTCGGAATACTTTATATACTGCTAAACAGTACAGATACACTGCCTAAAAACAGTGCAGACCGGACTTGCGTACCCAAACCCGTCTAGATACGACCCAGCAATGGTACTCACCGGGAAGCACGGAAAACAGAAGGCCTCGGAAAACTCGACTGGACTCGACTCGGAACTTCGGAAAACTTCGGAAAACTTCGGAAAACTTCGGAAAACTGGTGGGCCTCTTCACACCTCGGACCTTGCTTCCTTCGGCTGGGCTCTGGTCGGGATCCTCCGCACTCCTCACCGCCTCGTCTGGGCACTGATCGCAGTCTTCGTCACCTCCGTGTGTCAGAGGGGGATGCAGGAAATCCTGCCAGTACACGTGTTGTCCGTCTAACTGATGGCAGGGGACACGGATTGCAACGCACCTTCCGGCGCGTGAGGTGGGGGAGGGGTCCCTATTCGGGCGCCAAAATGATGTAAATAATTAATTTACTCTCTTAATTTCTATGCAGGTAAGTACTTAATCAATAATAACTCAATCGGAAAGAAGGAAAACAGAGTCCGTGGTGTAAGAGTTTCTAAGGGTTTTATTCCTCATAAAGGAATCAGGATATCATGTTCTGACCACCACACAGGATGTCAGAAGGGATAGATGAGCGCGCCGTCGTTTATTGACAATACATAGCTTATATACTTGATTTACATCATAATGTTCAATGTAAGAGGCGTAACAGCTGAGAGAAGACAAGATAACAGTATACACGTGGTGCTAGTACATCATCAAGAGGCGTAAACTAGGCGTGAACTAGGGTGTGTGCTAGAAAACGTCACTGATAGGTGACGCAAGTGGGTGGCACCAAGGGGTGGTGCTAACAGAATGTTGCAATGTCAGCGGAAACCGGAAGCTTGGATGCGCGCGCAGCTGCATGACGTGTGATAGACGGGGTGCAGGGGACTTGACATTTACACTGGCGGAAAGAGACAGAAGTCTGGCATGTCAGATCAACTTGTGCTTCTATCATATCCGATATCTGATGTTTAGGAACTAAGCTATCTGGGCAGAAAGGTCTCTAGAGCAGAAGCTATTCTATACTTGCTGTGAGTGCGTGTATAAGCGCCTGAGTGTCTGTATGAGAAGCGTGGGGGCATGGGGCCTTCCATGGAAGCATGGCAACAGAGGCTATGAATTACTTGCATAAAGACAGGTCGGCCCTTTAGCCCTGTAGCTGAGGAAGGATGTTTACTGAAGCTAGCAGGCCGGAATGTATCTTCGGGGAGGGAAACAGATAACTCGAAGGTTATAGTCAATCTTGGCAGGCAGCAGGCTGAGCTGAGCACGGAGGGCCGCGCTAGAAGTAAGTCAGAGTTCACGGGTACGGGGGCTGCTTGGGCAGAGGCCCTCGCAGTCAGAAGCCAGAAAAGAGGCTCGGTGGCAGAGATTCAGGGCCTACTTTCAGCCAGGCTGAAAAACGTAGGAGTACACTTCAAAAAGACGTTGGCATAGCATACTTAGGAACGGACCATCAAACCCATTCATGGTGGGTCTGAAAGAGGACAAGTTAACGTTGGACGCAAATGTATTTGCGTCTTCATAGCTGGTACAGGAGGGAAGTTACATGCACTTTTAACTCGTACATGGAGTCGGTGGGGTACTCGCTAGGGAACACAACATGACCATAGAATTTATATTACCTCATAAGGTCTCAAAGTTTCTATGATTACACCATCATGACAAAGAAGCAGGCCAGGTTGGCTCCAGGTGAATGCAAGAGCATCAGCCCTGGGCGCCCAGGATGGATCGGGTTTTAAATGTTCATTTGCAGACGCCGATGGTGAAATGAGGACCAATAAAAAAAAAAAAAAAAATATATATATATATATATATATATATATATATATATATATATATATATATATATTGAAATTCTAATATTTTTTTTTTATATATATTCATATATATTTTATATAGCAGGCAGTGATATCCTATGGAAAGAAATTCAAGTTACTGGTGAGTACGGTTAGAAATACTTTTCAGGATCAGTACTGGGCTCAAAGATGCAGCACTGAGGTCTCTCCTGATAACATGTGAGTAAATCAGAATTCGCAGTTCGGCTGATTTTAGAGGAATGTTTAAAAGTTCCAAAACTCCACACTTGGAAACTTTTTCAGCAAAAAGCAGGCAATGATATCCTATGGAAGGAAATTCAAGTTACTGGTGAGTGCGGTTAGAATTACTTTTCAGGATCAGTACTGGGCTCAAAGATGCAGCACTGAGGTCTCTCCCGATAACAGGTGAGTAGATCGGAATTTGTAGTTCGGCTGATTTTACTTCGGTCCAGTATCTATAGAGCCACTTTTCTACACCACCCTCTCCCTCCACCACTGTCCAGACAAGCCCTGTGGTGCGTTTTAAGTTGGGGAAATAATTCCCCTTCAATCCTGAGGGTCCCAAGGGTCCAAGTAGCCCACTAGGTACATCCAGTAAGCCCCACAGAGCTGCATAGCATAGAGGTGTTAAAAGGGGCATGGACTGCACCACCTCTCTGCAACGCAGCGGCCCTTCCTGGGAGCACCTTGTGGACTACTTGGACGCCAGGGTCCCTCAAGATTGAAGGGTAATTTTTTCCCCAACTTAAAACGTGCCACAGAGCGTGTTTGCACTCATCATCTCAGGCCCGTCCCCTCCTTTTACCACTGTGTAAACGCGCCCTGTGGCCGTTCCAAGTTGAGAGATTAAGTCCCCTTGAATCCTGAGGGTCCCTAGGGTCAAACTAGCCCACTATGTAACTCCAATAAGTGCCCCAGAGCTGCGTTGCATAGAGGTGTAAACAGGGGCGTGGCCTCTGAACACCTGTCTGCAACGCAGCTACCTGGCGCATACTGGAGAAACCTGTTGGGCTATTTGGCCCTCAGGAACCTTCAGTATTGAAAGAGAATGAATTCCCCAACTTAAAACGCGCCACGGGGAGTGTTTGCACAGTGGTGAAGGAAGGGGGCATGGCCTGAGGTGACAGGTCTGCAAACACACCCTGTGGTGTGTTTTAAGTTAGAGAATCAATTCCTCCTCAATCCTGTGGGTCCCTGTGGGCCAACTAGCCCATCAGGTACCACCAGTATGCGCCAGGGGGCTGCGTTGCAGAGAAGAGTTCAGAGGCCACGCCTCTTTTTACAACACTCTACAGCTCCGTGGTGCTTACTGGAGGTATCTGGTGGGCTAGGTGGCCCCCAGGGACCCTCAGGATCGACAAGGAATTAATTATCCAACTTAAACCGCGCCACAGGGTGTGTTTGCACACATGTGAACTCAGGCCCGCCCCCTCCCCTCACCACTGTGTGTGTGTGATGTAGGAATCACTGAGTGGGTTTTTAGAAACTTGTATTGGTGTGTCAATGGTTTCATATATGGTACTCCATATTTTATAATGAGTGTTGAAAGGTTATATTAGTGTATGATGAGATGCATCAGATTGTCACGTGGATGATGTCATCAGTGATGTTATTTGAGATGTCATCAGTGATGTCACTGACCATGTCATGAATGATGTAATATGTGACATCATCAGCAGGGGATTGCGGGCGCGTGAGTTATACTTAGTACAAGTAACTATAATGGAGGAATTTCAATGGTTTTGTATGAGTTATAAGGCCAGCTAACTATAACACCCCTAAAACCTATGTATTTTTCAGTGAATATATATATATATATATATATATATATATATATATATATATATATATATATATATATATATATATATATATATATATATATATATATATATGTATTTTGATATATGCATATATTGAAAAAGGACGTTTGGAATTTGTCTTGGTTTAAATGACACAGTTGAGTTAAAAACTTAAAGCTACAAATACAGTCTGCAGTGGCAGCCTAGGAGACACATTTTACATTGTCACACTCACGGTTGCACAATAAGTGCTGCAGTCCCTGGGGATCACTTCAACTTACAGGCCTTGGATACCAGTAATGGCAGGCACAGGTAAAAGTGGTATGGCAGGGCAGGGTGGGAGGGGAGAAACCAATAGACGACGAAATAGGTATAATTAATAAATAAATAATACCTATTCCGTCGTCTGTCAGCTTCCCCCCACTGCGCCCTGTGCCACCCTATTGTGCTTACCTGTGCCGGCCGCCGCTGTTTGGTACCCCTGCTACCATATACTAAGAAATCATTTTTCTTATGCCAATTGGGTATTCGCCTATCAAACATAAACTTTGTACGGGTCGGAGCACTGGCACTGAGGTCTGGTTAGCAGGGGTCAGTGAATTCTCAGAGTAAAAAACCAGCAGCATCAGTTCATAACTTTGGGGCTGATCATGCAAAAAGTGGCATTTCCTTACACCTGTGATCATTCAGAAAGGATACGGAAGGCCTTTAGCAATACCTAAGTTGTGTATGCTGCAGAGTTATTGACTCAGAAAGCATGATTTACAGCCGCATAGCAGTGCTTCAGCGATGCTTCCGCCTTTTTATCCATGGGATCAGATAATGTAGAGTCCCTAGAAGCCAAGGAAGAAGCTGATGCCATAAATGCCAATATAATGTTCACCTTTGGGGTTTTCCTGTAAATTGTCCTCAAAATTCTTCAGTAAATACTTCTTATTTAGGAATCTAGGCATGGACGCTTTGTCAGCATCTTTCCATTGCTTTAACATCATATACTTGATAACTTAATGAAGAAGAAGAATATTTGAATTCTCAGTGTTATAAAGCACAAACAAGCGTTTAGTCTCTTGAGCCTTTTCCTCAGAACCCAGCATCCCCCAACTGATGTGCCTGGATATATCTTCCTTTGGGGACCTCATCCAATTCTCCACTATTATCTGATTTAGACCTTTTAGCCTGAGAATCTGCCAAAGCAGTATCAACCATTTTTTCAAATTAATGTTTGCAAATCTGCTCTGTTCTGGATATTTTCAAGGCCTCCTCCTCTTCAGCCAGAGCAGGGTGCACTTGGTAACGCTTTCTGCAGCTTTCCTTGCTATGGTAACACAGGACTAAACGAGCTTCAGTCACATGAACTTCCTGTTAAAATACTTCTCAATATAAACCACGTTTCTTCTCGTAAGACTCGGAAACCAAAGAAAAGGCCTGTTTCCTTCCCCCACTCCACGCACGCTGGAGCTCAATGGTGAGGGCTTGAGATGGCTCTACTCAGAGCGCCCACATGGCTCATCTGCTCGCAACCAGTAACTTCCCTGCTCCAGTGCATCACGTGGGTGGGGAACCGCTCACAAAATGAAATGGGAAGGACACGCCTGCCTTGCACAGAAGTGAGAAAGAACAGAGATCAAGGCAACTGTCATCTCTGTTAATAAAACATAAGAGTAGATATACATTGTCATAAACTGAAATGAACATGCGCACTAGTTATTTGAATCTGGGATGGGCATCGCGAAGACAGGAAACAAAGCAGGAAGAGGGTTGGTAGACAGAGCAATTTGTAGTTGCTGTAGTAGACATAGAAGTAGGATATGTCCATTACAATTTTTGTATTTATATGGAGAACGTGGGGATGGGCTATCGAGAGGTGGAACACCTCATAGATTAGGACTGGGATGAGGACTCCATGAGGAGGTAATATATGTCTGCTTTTGAAAGATCTCAAAAATGTTAAGCCTCACACATGCAGGCCTAATGAAACTTGCCAGCCTTTTAAAGTATGAATAGATGTGCATATGTGCATGTCTACCAAAAGAAAACCTGCATAGCGAAAGGCAATCTGCGATTATTGATGGACTACTGTCAACATAGATAAGGCTCCAAGGTCTTCATTCCCATCAAGTGATTGTGCATACTTACCACACTCCCATACACCAACACCTTCTTCTTAAGCCTTCATTCAAGGGTGCTTAATGCAGCAGGTGCAGCGAACTTTGGAGCCGCAGATGAAAGCAGCAGACTGCACTTACTCTCATACCTGTATTTTATCACTTAATGGGCAAGGTTGTCCAGTACCCTAGCTTGCTTTGCATTAGGGTCTGTGGTATCATTGTAATGCCACTGACCTTGTTAGCAATACATGATTGCCATTGTGAGATACTAGCCATAAAGAAATATAGGACTGCAAGCAAACATTAATAATTCACCCTGGCAGGACTAGAATAAATATGCATCCTGGCTCTGTTATCAGCATGAAGCAAAAGCCGGCACCGGAAAGCTCAAACGTAAATATCACGACAGAATTATATTTATTCAGCCTTGATTGTGAGTAAAGTTTGCTGCATAGAAATATGGAGCCCGGAGCTGTGTGCAGCAGACAGGCTCATAAATCCTTTTGTGGGCCTACGTATGAATAGTAGATAAGACCACAATAGAACATGGATGTCTTCTGTACTCTTGGATATTCAGTCAAAAAGCTAAAAAAGACAAATAAGCAGAAAATGGCTCATAAGCAGTTGACATTACTGATAGTAACAAGAAGTGCAGTGTTGTGATTGTGGTGACACGTGTCTTTGGTCTCGGTTCAGTGCCGCCATGTGGGCTCAATAGTTGTATGTGATTTCCTAGAAAAAAAAAATAATGGAATATCTTTACTGAGAAACCATTTCATTTATACTGTTTAGTGGAAAATTTTGAGAATAAATGGCATTTACCATTTCATAGAAATCAATTCATAAAATGTCTTTTTGGTCGAAATAGGCCTTTGAATGCTTATTTTTTAAGTGTAAATGCAATGATTACAGGTCTAACTTTCAGAAACAATTTTGTTGGAGATATTTATTTCAGTCCTTTACTTCAGGGGACATTATTTTATAATTATATATTTTACATTGTCAAGTAATTCCTTTGGTTGTTTTTTGTTCGCTGACCCTTCACAAGCCCTAAACCCCATCAGTTTCCGCCCGCAGCGCCCCTAACCACACTTAAACTACATTCCTCTATGAAGCCTAACTGCACTTTCAGTCCCAAAAATCCACACACCCTGAACCATAAATTCACTCCCTACCCTCAACTCCACCCATTCCTGAACCCTAAAACCCCTTTCTACCCCTAAACTACACCCCTCCCATATCCCATAAACACCTCAGTACATCCAAACTCCACCCATAACTGAATCCTAAAAACCCTCATGCCTTTAAACACCAGCGATACATGAGCCATAAGAACTCCTCATCACACTACTCTACTCATCCCTGAACATTAAAAACTCCTTTCAACATCTAAACTCCACCCTTCCCTAAATTCTTAAAACCCCTCACCACCCCCCAAACTCCACCCCATCCTCAACCCTAAAAACTCTTCAACACCCCAGCCCCTACCCATAATTGAACCTTAAAAACCCTCACCAGCCCTAAACTCTGCCCATCCATGGTCCCTAAAACCCCTCAACAGCCTTACACTCCGCCAATCCCTGAAACCTAAAAACACCACACACACCTCAGCACCACCACCTATCCGTGAACCATAAAAATCCCTCACCACCCCTACACTCACACAACCCATCTCTGAATCCTAAAAACCCCTTTCTGTGCCCGAATTCCAATTATTCCTGACCCATAAAAAACCCCTCAACACTCTAAACTCTACCCATCCCTGAACCCAAAACACTACAGTAGTCCTAAACTCCACATGCGTTTAATGTAATTTTGGTATTTTCCTTAAAATTATCTTTCCTTAAAAATGTTTTTTACATTTTTTATTTTTTGTATTTCCTTAAATGTGTCTTTGCTTAACATTGATTTTCCATGATTTGGTTTCCTCCAATGTGGTTTTTCAATCTTGATTTTCCATTCATTCACGCACATCAGGGCATGAGTGTGAGTCACTAGGGAGCGCGTGCTGCGTGCTGCGTGCTGCGTCCCACCCTCCAAACTGAGTCCTCCAGCCAAGGGAAAAAGACCTGGAAACGACCTTACCCAGGAAATCAGCAGTTTGTCATCTATTTTTTTTAACTGAATGCGTATGTAGCTGTGTTTGTTGGCCGGAAACATGGTTAACAATAATTAACTGAATTTCAGACTTTGGTAAATTCAATATTGACTAATAACTATCAGGGGTTAAGAAACTTCCGTTAAACAAGGGCGAGCACTTTGTGTGCCTTCTTATGACTAGCACGCACGCTGTTCTTAATGGGGTGACCTAATTACTTTAACCTCGCTCTGTGATGTGCGCCGTGATGTGCTTCCCCTAAAGTTATGTGCCCTGTGTTTTGTTGCAGTGCTTCATGTTTATAGCTGCGAGCTGAACTGCCCTCTTCTAATGCACTGAATGGTTCGGATTGCAATTACAGTTCGAGCCCCTAAGCTTGGAGCAGATAACATGCAGCTAAGAAAGCCCATTTCAAAACTGCATTAATGCACAGAGCAAAGTGATATTCGGGAAACTGGCCACAAGCCCAGCGTCCCACAGACTATCACAGTTCCTTCATCTTTGCAATGTGTTTCTTCCTCTTAGCTGCTAGGACCATAACATCATTTTTGACTAGCAGTACCATCGCATACTTATGGTACAGATATGGCACATTGTAGCACATTTAGTAAGTCTATCACCAAAGCACGGTCTTGGTAAGTTATAAAATGATGACACTACTTGATGTATTAGTTAATCTTTGAAAAAAGTACCTTGGCTTCCCCAGTATGCTTTCAGCAATGAATTGTAAGCACCGGGGGCTAACCTTCCTAAAGTTCTCTATTGGCACAAATGTCTGCATTGAGGCCTGCAAATGTGGTGCTCAGGCCTGCAAATGTGGTGCGGAAGAGTCAGAGTTGTTTCTGTCAAATTTCATGTGCAAGAATTAATTTTTGATTTGAGGTTGTTCAACAAAGGGGATGAGAGGTAACTGGTGGATGCAGCCACTAAGAGAGGTAAAAACATGGTGGATTTTCAAAGAGAAGAGGGAAAGTTGTTCAGCGACAAAGGCAATGTTCCATCAGGCTGAACGTAATGTATTCGCTGAGTGGGGAGCACAGCCAATCATATGGCAGCGTCCCTAGAGGACTGTGCAATAATCAGCGAACAAACAAAACAGTATAATAAACAGAAGGCAGCAGGAAGTTTATGGGATCATATTTTGGAAAGAAAGAATTAAGTTGCTCTCTTTGATAACACATGCTCCCAATATGGAGAATTTAATGTTTGAGTTAGGACACATCCCTCAGAGGGATTGAGCCTACATGATTGTATGCAACAAGATATGAAAGCAATAGTGTTCATTTCTGCTAAACACTCCTTGCATCGACGTGCCTTGCTTTTGACGGAGGAAGTTCTCACGACATCTTACCAAGATTGGCAATGAAATGTTGTTGGGAACAGCTTAGCCCAATTTTCATAAGCTCTGGAATTGTTAGCAAAAACTTCATATTGACCGAAGTAATTAGAACAACCCTGCCTCATTTCTAGCAAAGAAATAGTTTTGCTTTAACTACTTTGGCTTTTGGACTTTCAATCATTTTAAAGTGAACAATGCCGTTTGACATTGGTAGAAATAAAAGGAGGTTATTCCCAAAGGCAAACTTACACATGACTAAATCTACACATGTAAGATTACTACATGTGTAGCACCACCTTAGGCTAGTCACCATTTACAAGTGTAACTTTACTACAGAGGACCCGGTTCCGATCTTGCTCGGAAGTGCGCCAAACTCGATCTGTCCGGAAAAAGTATGAGCCGCACGTGTGTTATCCGCCAGACTCGTACAGCTGTACGAGTGAGCAAGTAAGATGCGAGCAACACGAAATTCACCGACCGAATGGTTTCCGGGTCCGAACCACTCCATATGTCTCGTCCGTAAGCTAACCGTGCCATGCAATGGATGCGATTTACGACCGAGCCAGTACGATGCACGCGTCGCATAGCCGTTTCGAGCTGAAGTTTACGGCTCGCAAAACATCCAGGATGTAGCCTTTGGGGGTCCGTCTGCGCCGGACCCCCTGTCACCTGCAGCCTTACGACTCGGACACAGGGGGAGACCCAAGCGTCTCTCCAACGGAGGCATATACGGTGCAGATGGCACTAACGGGTACCCACTGTAGGGGGCGCGTTTGTGCGAGACGTACCCATTCAGTGAATGGAAGCCCATGTACACGTTGTACAACCGGCTCCCATTGACTTCTATGGGAGTCTGACAGAACAAAGGCCAGCAGAATGCGGCAGCATCGCACTCGCACGGTTGGACTGCAGGGGTCCGGCTCGGTCGAAAAACACTCCAGATCCGGCTCAGTTCGACAGCTTTTCGACCCAGATCAGAATCGGGCCCAAAGTGTAGGCTTATATGTTTCCACACCCTGAATTCAGGGATAAAGCCTAATTCACGAATGTAAAGTTACTACTTATAACTTTTTCATACTTAGGCAGAAGTCTCCGCCACTGAGGTGGAGCTCTACATATGTTCAAATATAGGAAATATATATTTTTTTTTAATTAAAGTGTTAAAAATATAGTAAAAATATGTTTAAGATAAATGCTAATGCAAATTAATTTAAAATATGTATTTTTCGTTCACTAATACTTTCACTAATTTGACCAATGTGGCCTAATGCCAACTAGAAGTACACAACACTGTCTGAGGTGTTTGCATGTCACACTGGCCCATCGACATAAGTTACCAGTTTGTTGGCTTAATTGTTGACAGACTTTGAAAACACCTATGCTGCTATAGACTGGAATTACATTGCCATGGTGCTGAACAGTGCAGGATTTGGGACTCTTTTTCGCAGATTGGTGCAGCGTCTCTACTCCAACGGCTCCGGTACAAATAAATCGAGTGATGTCAGATCAGTTTCCAATTGGCCGAGGAACCAGGCAGGGGTGTCCCCTCTCCCACCTTTTTTTTGCTGTGGCCATTGAATCTTTGGCACCTCCTATTCAATGTGATATTCAGATTACAGGGTGGGAATGAGACACAGGGCACGAAGACAGAATTGCGCTTTATGTGGATGATGTGTTGTTATACCTTTCTAATCCAATAGAAAGCGACCCACTGCCTCATCGTCTTACACCTTTTTGGCATCAGGACTGGTCATTAACCCAGCTAAATCTCTTCTTGTCGCACTTGCACCAACTAGAGATTGTATAGCCTGGCAGGAAGATATCCCAGTACCCCGCCTTAGTTTTTGCTATCTGGGCATCCATGTGACACTTGAACCAGCCTTGACTTGGTCCCTCAATATCATCACCCTCACATGTAAGATTTCAGCGGACCTCAGGAAATGGCAAAGCCTTCTGTTAAATGTTATGGGGAGGATATCACTCTATAAGATTCTGGTTCTTCCCTGGTTCTTATATCTTTTCAAAACATCCCTTATAAGTTATCTCTTCATTGGTTAAGAGAGATGTATACACATGTGATTTATTTTTTATGGCATGGTTTCAGACCTTATCATGCCTTCCTGAAATGTCAACGTGCCCCTTATGGCGGAGGACTGGGCATGGGCAACCTACATTTACCTTACTTGGAGTCTCACCTCCTGATTGTTAATGATTGCCTTCATGGGAGGTGGTCAGACTCAGCATATAGGCACGAACTGGCCACATTGGGCTTTTCTCAAATACTAGACTTGCTCTATGGCTGCGCTATACCCAGAACGCAGCCAGAGATAATTTGGTTGGTTTTCACTGGGTCGAGGGTGGCACTGCGACACACTGGAAGGTGGAAAATAATCACTCATCAGACCCCTTTGTAGCACAGCAATTGGCTGAAGTATGAGGCAGCCCTGGAAGGGTTTGCACATTGAGACACTATTGGTATTACCCAATTAGGTGACATTTTGACCAGATCTCATTTGGTCTCCTTTCAAGAGTTACAACAGACCTAGGCTTCATCTAAGACCCAATTCTATAAATTTTTACAACTGCATCACGGTTTACATGTACCCTCTGGTACGTTCGTCCCTGACTTTAGCCAAGTTGATTTTGGGAGCACAGGAAAGAGTTGTGTCTCCCAGATCCATCATATCCTGTTTATAAATGCCCCTGAGACACTACATAATCTAAGATCCTGCTGGGAGACTTGGTTAGGGCCTTTGGACGATGAAGACTAGAGAGTCGCCTTAATGGCCCTTAGGGTCCTCACAATCTCTTTCTGGCTCTGACTTCTACAGCCGTATTACCTACATTGCACCTATCTCACCCCAAAAGGTTTTCCCGGGCAGGATTAATTGCCAGCCCTAGCTGTGGCCACTGCACTCGTGCCCCAGCTGATTTCTTTCATATGGTATGGTCTTGCCCCTCTTGGTTTTGTTGGGAGTGGATTATGGAATTGGAGGCTCCTGAGAAGACAGATTCACATTGGAAGGGAAGCATAACCCCGAAGCTATTGAAATGGAGATTGGGAGTAGACTGGTGCGCTCAGCAGGAACAACATGTATATGAAGCACAGGGTTGTCCAGCTAAACACCCTAAGATCTGGCCCAAATGACTTAGGGGATCACAATCCTTGACATATTTTGTGCACACTAACTCAAACCTTGATTGTAAGGGATACATTTTGGGTCGTTCTCAGAACTGATACTGTTACTTGCTCTTTCTATAACAAAATCAATAAAGTTGATTATCAGAAAAATAAAATATTTATTTTAAATGTAGAACAAAATAAAAAAAATGCTACAGCATTAAATTAATTATGAATTAAATATGTAATTATTTTGAATGTGTTAAATGACATTTATTTTTCTTAAGATTTAAAAAACAAATCTAAAGTATAACATTTATACTTATTTATTATGTATTAACAATGAATACAATTTATAAACAGATTTAATCTAAATTACAATTTTTTAAAACAAAATAGTTACAATTCCCTTTTGCAGTTAAAATGTTATTAACATATTTTATAAGAAACTAATACTTATGTTTTAGCAATATATATTCTTCAAATTCTATTAAATACATTTCTAGTTTTAAAAAGTTAAAATAAGTGAATTCAATGTAACATTAGTTCATATAGGATTTTAACTATAAGCTCTTGCCTCCATTATTTTCTATGGGAAGGTGTTGTTCTACCAGTGGTTTGCCAATTGGGGTCCTTTTCGGCTGTAATAACTATAGAACTGAAGTTTGTGAATAACAATAGGCTTCCTATTTTGTGGGTGGGAGCACGTCCCTCCCTAAACCCCTCCTTAAAATTGCACAAACTCCTCATTACTCCCCCCTTAACCTCTCCCATTTATTAGCGATTATTCCCCATGTTTAGCCAGTCCCCCGTCTCTCCCACATTTATTGCTAACATGTATACCTACATATGCAGAGATCTCCGCAGTTCCCTGTCCCTGCCCCCTCCTTCTATGTATCCCACTGATATTTGTGGTCTGTGGTTTGTGAAACAAGCTCTACTGAAACAAATGAGACACTCATAATTGTAGGCCCTGTGTTGACAGTGAGACCCTTCTGCCTTACACCTGGTTTCCTTTTGACAAACAGGAGAAAACAAATATGAATTTAAATGGGAACGCACATGTACTCTCCTCTCTATGCCAAGCAGAGCTGCTATTATTGCATTCCTTCTCTCGCTTGCAATTATTTTGAAAATGGCTTTGCTATAACATTGTTCGTCTGATTGGCGTGAATCCAGTCTGATTTCCATGCAAGTTACGCATTTTGTTCAGATTTAGTAGATTTTTAAGAAATCCAAGTTGGAAAATGCCAAGTCCGAGTTCGGAGCTGGATTGGTCACTCTGTTGTTCTAACGTTTCCGTGGGAGTTGCAGGTCAAAGTGTGTTTCTGGGCTGGCTGGCCTATCACGAGCCATCACTGAATATGCCCATGGCCACATTCCAGCCGCAACCCTCCGTTACCACCCAGCAGAGCGGCGTGCTTGCTTCTGGCTCAATGGGCAGCCCACTGCACATAGCTGGCTTGTCAGGGCTGGATCAACAAGTGACCTGTAATATCATGCAACAGCTTACCTGTGTGCATATCAGTATACCGTTCGTCACCCGTGACCAGCCTGAGCAAGAGACTGAAGCTGGAGGCCAACCTAGCCTCCCTACTGGAGAAAAAAGAAAAGCACCATAGGTAATGGGGGATGGCTTGCCTCCTGTATTACATTGTCATGTTGAATAGCTGGAAGTTGGTCTGGCCATTCCTGTAGATCCAAGTGCAGGCAGCCACAACACCTATTGCCTACTATAGGCCATGCCCCTGTGTATTGGAATGAGAGTGGAAGTTGACAATGGTGCTGTTTCTAAATAGGTCATATGGATCTGGGCATGATGCTGATGGTGTACCAACCAGGGCAATATGGATGCTTGCACCTCCCTGTGGTTTCTGGCATGGTAGTGAGACTTTGCAGACTGGGCAATATGGATTCTCGAATGGAAGTGATTCGTTATATACCTCCGCAGGGTGGTTTCTTGCCTGGCAGTGGCGTGTTACATAGATAGGTGCTGTTAAAACTACCATGCACATGTTTACTTTTCATTCTGGTATAGGGCGGCAATGCCATCATGTAGTACCTTCACCTAATGTCTGAGTCCTGAAGCTGTATAATAAGTAACCTGAACCAGTCCTAGCAATTCCAGCAGTAGCCCTGGTTTGCTGATCAGCACATTGGCACAGCACAATGCCTCCTGTCACTAGGAGCAACGGGGGGCGTTCTAAGCACAAATGATCACACATGACAGGCTGGTGTTTCGAATAGTCCTGCGGGACACCTGAGCCACACCCCTAATAGGCTGGAATATTTATCATTAAATTTTTAGCCTCGCAAATGTTTTGATGGATTCATTACCGGCACATAAACAATGATGGGTATATTATTCTGGCACATTATTTAAAACTGATTGTATTCTGTATGAGCATTTGGCTCTGTAGTGCATCAGATAAACACTTCATCTTCCACGACAGAAATATTGGCTTTGTATTTGATTGTTTGTATATGCCACAAATCTTCTCTACAGAAACAAAAATGATTTTCTTCTTTAGAGAAGGAATGTTTTGGGGTGCTGTGGTAGATCTTTCAGGAATTCGTCAGTACCGCATGTAAATCCCAAATGCTTTTAGTCGCTATATTTAATAAATGATGCTGTGATAGGCCCCGTTTGAACATACATTTTCTGTTTTTTCTATGGTGTGGAGTCTGGCCAAACACCCTGGAGAGGAACAGATATGCTCTAACATTTTTGCAGGGCTGGTTTTGGTTCTCTGCCCAGCCCTGGGCGAGTTGATGTGGCTTAAATTGTGAACCAGTGACCTCAAATTTCTTCAGATTTTGCTGCAGTTATGTTGACAAAGCAGGACAGAAAACGTTGGTTTACTTTTTTCTTAACGTAAATATGACTTTTGCTGGGCAAAGGAGTACCACCCATGGAGAGCAGACGGCTGACGACCCAAAGGCAAATCCTGCTAATTTGTGGGTGTAGTGAGAGCATGGTGTGTTTGTTATCTAAAGGAAACTGAATCTCTTTTGTGAAAAGGCTTGGAGATGGTTTTCAGAAAGGCTGCAGGAGCTTTAGTTGCAAGTGCATTGAGATGTCAGAGGATGGAGCAGATTCTAGTGTGAGAAAAAACCGTGAGGCCTTCTACGCCTCTATGCATAGATTAATCTCCAATATGATGTGTTTAATTCAACATTCTTTCCTTAATCTATTGTTCCAAATTCATACCAAAGCTGTAATGCACTCCTGGTGACAACCAGTGATGCATCATGTAGACTAGGTAACGAGGAAGTCGCATGGAGTAGAGGCTGTGAAGATCTTTTATCCAATCTAGAGACTGGAGAAATGACATTAGATTAAGATAAAGGCTATGGATGCTGCTAATATGCCAAGCAGCTGCTAAATATACAACATGGCTTAGGTTTTTGCTCATCATGTCAGAGTTCTCTTCCCTATCCCTTGGTGTTGTTCAGTATCCCACCTACTCCTGACTACATTTGATACCCAGGCTGCTCCAAGGAAGAAGTGGGGCGAGACCATGTGTTCTTAATTTAGTCAATCTTTATTCAGATTTATATTTGATACAAAGATCTATAATATATAAAACATTTGGGGGCAGATGTATCATCCGTTTTTTTTGTCGCAAACGCTGCGATTCGGAAAATAGCAGCGTTTGCGACAAAAAAAACGGGATTTGGAATGTATCATTCAAAAAGCCTCTCAATATTAAGGAATCGCTAATTTAGCGATTCCTTAACATTGCGAGGCTTTTAAGAAAATGCAAATTGCGATTTAATATTTGAAATGTATCAAGCATTTCAGTGTTGCGATTTTTGACTAAGAATTCGCAAATTACCATCAACTTGTAGTTGGTGGTAACTTGCGAATTCTTTTCAAAAAGCACTTTTTTTAAATTCTAAAGGTGCCATATGACGCTCATACATGCCCTTAGGGCATGTATGTGCGCCATATGCGTACACATATCAAATTCAGGGGTGCAGCAGGGTGTCCTTAAGACACCCTTGCACCCTTGAAATTATTCTCAATTTGCGATTAGCTAATTGCTAATCGCAAATTGAGTATAATTTTACATTCATTCCTATGGGCCTCCTGGCCCATAGAAATGAATGGGAAATTATTCCTTAATTCCTTATTCCTTAATTGCGATTAGCAATTTGCTAATCGCAATTAAGGAATTCTAAGGAATCGCTAATAAATAGCGAAATTCTACATACATACCATTTTGCACTTCTCAAATAGCGATTCCTTAACAATCGCTATTTGAGAAGTGCAAAATGGTATCTTGATACATCTGCCCCTTGGCATATATAATCCACCAGATAAAATACACAAAATACCAATCAATATATTAAAAAAATAAAAGGTTTACATAAAAAAGTTCAAAGGCTGGTCAGGGGATAGTGCAAATTACAGTTTTCCAATATTTTTAAGTGCCTTCAAAGGGTTGTTTAAATACAGATTTTCCTATTAGAAACCATGTACATTTTAACACTGTGCAAAGAACAATAATAGAACAATAATAGAATATAACTCAGACATGCCTATCACATGCCTATAACATATCTCAGCAGGCTTTTCAATTTTCTTCATAGCGTAAGCCATCTAAATAATTTAGGGCCTTATTACGAGTTTGGCGGTCCATAGGACCGAGTAGCCCGTGGTGGTGGTCTGACCACTGCCACACTGCGGGCCCGCATGCAGTATTATGACTGCCACAGGACCTCTGTGACCGCCGGAATCAAGAATACTGCGGCCGTCGTGCACCGGTCAGGAGCACTAATATGCTGCAACAAAGGGGACTCTTACAGGGCCTCTGACGACCTGGGCCTGTGGGTTGCATGTGGGCGGGCACATGTTGTGCCCTCCTGGTTTTGCACCCCCAGTTCCAGCACGGTGTGGCATTTATGCCACACTGTGCAGGAAGGTGCAGTTGTCGGTTTGAGAGCAGATGTCTACATGTTAAGCTCTTCTATGAGCCTAACAGACGGCCATTGTAAAACCATAGTAGGACTGCCCCCGACCAGAATTTATCTCCTAATCTGGCAGGCGATTGCACCGCGGCTTTGGCAGTCCTTTAGCGGACGATGCATTACACAGGCCATAGGACTGCCAAAGTCGTAAAAACGCCCTAAGTGATTTACGCCTATGGAGAACCATTTTAATAAAGGCGAGGATCGTGCAACACATATGCACATTTGTCAGGTTTTTTAAAGAAAAATTAGGGCCTCCTGATGGTAAATAATGCCCTGCGACAGAAAAAAGAATTGTAAAATAGAAGATCTAATATCACTATAAAATTTACAAAATTACATAAAATTAGTCATCAATTGTATTACTTTTGTGTCATACGGGCATCTTGGTAGATTCCGGGGCCACAAATCAATTTTTGGAAAGACCACTGAACGGTGAATTAACTCCAGTTGATCCGGTGAAATTAGCAGTGGAACTTTTCGCGCAGAGTAGCAATAATGGTACATCAGAAATGAAAAAGGATTCATCTACTGAAAGTTTGAGATCAACATTCCAAAAATTAGAAAGACTAAGGAAAGCAGAACTATCTAAATGGTGGGACAGTGTAACGCTTAAAAACTACATAGATCAGAAGAGAGTGCCCAGGGGTCTGATAATTTTAATATTCCCAACCCACGATGACTTGGACGAAGATTTATGAAGAGAATGGTAGGATAATCTGCATTATTCAGCATTTTGCATGATGAATATATCGATAAGAAATGCAGAAAGAAAGGTAGAGAAACTCAAGGCACAGATAGTGGAACTAGAAAAAGAGATCAAGGACATGAATTTACCAGATTTAACTGAGAACATTTTTGGTATTTTAAAAGATGTCATTAACAGACATCAATTGCAAATTAAGGAGAAAAAGTCCAATAAAATAAGAAGAGATGCAAGAGATTATTAACAGGGGCGAGTTTTCTCTTTTGGTAGAGGGTTTGATGAAATCCTCAAACCGAAAGTGTCAGAAGTGGCAGGGACTCCAGAGGACATGAGCTCAGTAAATTATAGCAGCTCAAGTCTTTCCTCAATAGAGGATGGAGGAGGAGCGGGTGCAGAGGGAGTAAGACCGGTCAAGCCTCTTCTTTTTTCGACGAGTTGCAGCGAATCAAGCGAAGGAAGTCAAAGGTGGTAAATCCAGTAGGAGGGGGAAGCGGAGGCACGCCAAATATAAGAATGGGCACCCGAAGTCAAGACAAAGTGAAGAAATGATCAGTGAACACATAGGGACAGAATGAGGTGAATCAGGCATTAGACCGGATTTCGATCTAAAAGGAATACATTTGTTGAATAGAATATTGAATGTTCACGAGATCTCTGTTCTGCAAAGAGGTCTCTCTTTTTGTCCGAGCGCCAAATGTGATACGACCAATGTTGAAATTGATATGTTTAAATTTGCTCGTAAACTAAAATTAGAAAGTTTTTTTTCAACTTATGGAAAACCAAAAAGTGTGAGTACTATTTAGTGTTCAATCAGAGACCTCATTGGCACATGTGAGAGACGTACAAAGGTTATTGTCATTAACAGAAGGGGATATACATAGTGAACAAGATATCTGTTCCATGTTAGATATACCTGTGGATTATTCTTGCACTAGTGGTTTGAAACCGGCTTCTAAATTTACCCCACGGGGGCCACAATTTGTTGCTATAGATATGTTTGTCAACAGAGTAATGGAGCATATTCATAAATTAGTGGATCAATTACTTTCTGGTGGGAGGAAGAATAGAAAAGTAGATAAAAACTTGACTACAGATGAATGGGCAGCTGTGAATAGTTTAAAGAATGACAAAAGTATAGTGATACATGAAGCAGACAAGGGAGGCAACATGGTTTTAATGAATGGGGAAGATTACAGTTCTGAAATCAGGAGGCAATTGAGTGATACAGAATGTTACCTCAGATTGAACATGAATTCTATGTAGGAGGCCATTCACAGGATCAATGATAGGTTATACTCCTGGAAGAAGCAAGGATTGTTAGATGATAAGGAATTTAAATATCTCAGAGTCACTAATCCAGTAGCAGCATTTATATATGTGCTGCCAAAATTCATAAATCATTACAAAACCCACCGGGGAGACCAATAGTCTCGAGCAGAGGGAGCCTTACGGAACATCTGTCAGAATTCGTTGATTTATTTTTAAAGCCGCTAGTGGTTAATCTGCCGGCTTATGTTAAGGACACGATGGACGTGTTAAACAAATTGCAGGATTTGCATTGGGAAGAAGGTCTAAGTTTTGTAACTTTAGACGTAGTCGGACTATATACGTTCATCAGTAATATAAAAGGCGAACAGGCTTTACATCATTTCTTAGGCCAGAGAAGTGCTAGCTTGCAGGAACACTCTATAATGATTGTTGAAATAAGCTCCTTAATTTTAAATAATCATTTTTTCACCTTTGTTCTAACAAATATGGGGCATGGTGATGGGATCCAGGTTTGATCCCTCTTATGCCAACCTTTTCATGGGTTGGTATGAGAGAGAGCACACCTGGAGCCAAAGAGCAGGGAAATGGATAGACCAGATTCTTTTCTGGGGACATTTTATTGATGACGTCTTAGTTATATGGAAGGTCTCTGACGAAGAATTGCGAGAATATCATCAGTTTTTGAAAAATAATGATTTTAATGTGAGGTTAACTATGATTCATGACAAATCCATAATAGAATATCTGGATGTAGAACTATACATTGTAGGAAATCAAACACAAAGTAAAATATTCAGTTAAAAAATGTCCACAAACTCAATTTTATGGGCGGATAGTTCCCATCCGGCTGCTGTCTTGAAAGGTATCCCATATGGGGAAATGATTCCCATTCGGCATAACTGCAGTTTAGAAACGGACTTTGAAAACAAAATGAACTCATTTGAAATCAGAATAATGTACAGAGGTTATCCAAAGGACAGTTTGACTAAAGCCAGGAGAAAAATCAGACAAATGAAAAGAGAGACCACATTAGTGCAGAAAATCCAAAACCAAAGTGAGGACAAGGTGGCATTAATTACCACGTATAGTGTCCATCATATTCGGATATACAAAATCCTGAACAAATACTGGAACCTGTTAAAAGGGGTACCGGGCCTTCTAGAGAGTGTCACAGATAAACCAAAAATTGTTTATAGGAGAAGCCCGAGTTTAGGTGGTTTGATTATCAGAAATTGTTTGGAACCAGTCAAATGATCAGGCACAGATTGGCTCAAAAAACAACCAAAGGGTTTTTATACGTGTGGAAATTGTAATGTTTGTGACTTAGGGATCAATCGCATCAAAGATTGCAGGTTTAACACTGCCAAAAAATACAACATTAGAGAATGTATTAATTGCAATAGCACTGGAGTAATATATGCACTCCATTGCGGATGCTCCAAAATATATATAGGCAGCACTAAAAGAGCTTTAAAACGTAGGATTCAGGAACATAGACGGGTCGTGATCAACAAGGATGAGAATTTGCCATTATACCAACACATGAAGAACAGTCATACTCATCATACGAGTTTTATCTTTCACGGTTTACAAAGAGTAGTACCCCATAGTAGAGGAGGGGATTGGGAAAGACGTCTGAGACAGCAGGAGGCGAAGTGGATAAGTAGATGCAGAGTGGTGCCACATAACCTCAATAGTGACAATGAATTACATTATTTTTTGTAAAAATCAGTTATGAGATTAGAACAAATGAGGCCTCAAAGCTCTATTTTTCATTTACAAGGGAAATCTTTAAGTTAAGATGTAGGTTTAAACAAGCCTTTAGAGGCCCGTTAAGAATATGAGCAGGGCAAGATTATTCTGTCCCGGTTAGATAAAAACTGTTTGGTAAATAACGAATAATAGGAGGCAATGATGTAGTGAGGTAATTCAAGCAAGAACATCATTTAGTGACAGTAGTAATGTAGATGTCACGCACTTCACCACACAGGAATGAGAGAGTAGACTAAAACTACGGTAGTTGGATCTTTTGTGGGGAAAATGGGAATTTTATGTCAGATACACAAGGGCTTAATATTCAATAGAGGTCCAGGAATTCGTTTAGCCTAACGCATTTTGACAACATAAGAACATGAGGAATGTACGTTAAAGTAATGTAATACTAAATAGAATGAGGACTGTAAAAAGATAGTGTAAGATTACGCAAAAGTGAACACTTTCATGCGACAATAAATCATGCGAGTGAGTTGGGCGCAAGAAAATTAGATGAGAGGTAAGCAATTATTAGCTTTGTAAATAGTAGGAATGGTCACAATGGGGCAAATATAGATTAAATAGATGTTTGATCCTAATAGTGAACATTATGTGATCAAAGAGAAAGGCCATTGGCTCTTAGTCGTCAGGCAGGTAGTGATAGGCCCATCGTGCTAATCCTCATAAGGATATAAGATATGATGTGATGTGAGCAGCTCCAACATGTATTGGAATATTAGATCACATCCCAGTAACACCAAAATGATAATTAAAAGTAGATTTAGTTGTTTTAAAAACTAAAAAGATGCAGTGGCATTTTCCATCGGCAAAGTAAGGTATGGGCCGGTTGTAGCATAATGCTTGTCTGATCACAGGGGTAAATATGGAGCATACGGCTCTTGTTGTAAACAAGACGGGGTGAGAAGAGGAAGCCCATTGGCTCTTAGATCAGACAGAGAACAGGGATAGAGCCGTCAAAAGTGATCCCTGATTGGTCCGATCAGATGTCAGACCAAAAAGGGGAACAGGATCGCTGGGGGAGTAATAATAAGAGCTAGCCTAGGATTGGCTAGCAATATACATCAAACGACTGATTGGATTGGACGTGCATCGTTTTTAAGGCCAAGAAGCAAGAATACCTTCACCATGGCAGGATTTATCAGGCCAGGCCGAAGGAGAAGGTAGCACTGGAAGATTAATATGGTGAGCGCAAAGAAAACTGAGGTTAATGAGGCATATGGGAGAATTCTATTCTGTTTAAAGGGGAGATTTGGAGTCACTCCTTGACGGTGATACTTATTTGCCTATTTTTTCTAGTAGAATATAGAAGATGAAACTGCGATCCCCAAAGTTTAAGAAATAGGAAAGAGTAGAACATGGACGTGGACAGACCTTAATATTATTAGGCGAGTTGGAAAAACTGAACTAATATACATAGATGAGCAGTGTTTAAAAGGAGATTTTGGGAGAAATATGATGGGTCCTCAGTTTATCCACTCAATGTCTTTTCAGGTATATTCAAACAAGAGGAATAAGGGCTATGAATATAAAGGAATAAACCCATATTATGTCACAAAAGAGAATAAGTAAGGTGAGGTGAATCAGACCATTACATGGCAAATGTGATAACATTATATGGAGTTAGGATGCCTAACAATTGTTTCACGTGTGAGGAGGAGGAGCCGGGTTAGCAGCCGGCAGTCAGCGACCTACGCAGCATCAGCAGGAGCCGGAGCGGAGTGGAGCGGTGCGGCGTGCTGAGAGTTGGTCGAGAGTTGGCGTTGGCGTTGGCGTTGGGAGGAACAGGGGTCGAGCGGAGGTGGAGGCGTGCAGGTCGAGGTCGAGCAGGCTGGTGTAGTTTTCCTGCTACTCTCGCCCCCCCCCCCGGCATCCTTACCCCTCGCACCCGTAGTCCACAGTCCACAGCCCACTCGCTCTCCCCCCTCTTTTCTCCCAGACGCATCCCACGAAGCAGCGTGCAGCATGGGAGATTAAAGCTACACTCCAGCCCCAGGGGGAAGAAAGCAAGCAGACCGCCCGGAGTGGAGGCAGAGCCAAGCCGAGTCAAAGCCGGTACGGAGCATCAGCGGCTTCAGTTCGGGTGGTTGTGGACCCTGGGAGCCCTGGAGCCTGTCAGCCCGCAGGTTATTTTTGTCAAAAGGATCAAGTGTTGGCGGGCAGCGGGTGAAGAGCAGAGCACCCGTGGTACCATTGAGCAGGGGGCCCAGAACCATTGAGCAGGGGGCTCAGAGCCAGGGCGTCGGCCGATTGGCAAGCCGCCAGTAGGAACATCCAAGTCTGAAGCAGATCAGCAGGCGGAACACCAGGCAATCTATCAGAGGGGCCACAGAAGTCAGGGTGTCCCTAAGAACTATAAGACCCCCACAAATGTCCAGGTGACGGTGAAAAGGACGCGGGAGCACAGCACTGTGGACCTCCAAGCCACCCTCAGCATTGAGAGAGCAATAGGGGTAACAGGAGCAACAGGAGTAACACGAGCCACAATGAGCTAACTTTGGTGGGTCACTTTGTATCTCCGAAAATACACTTGTCAAGGTCCGCGGTGAAAATGTTGAAGAGGGTGGGGGCTAATATGCATCCCTGCTTGAGGCAGATGAGGGTGGGGATTTTTGCAGTTGTTCTGTCGCCATTGCCTAGTTTTATCTTGACCCAGGTGGAAGTGTATAGATTTATAATGGCCCGTAACAACTTTGATGGTATACCCCAATCAGCCATCTTTTGCCATAGGATCGCACACCTTTCACACCCCACAGCCCATTAGGCTGCATTTTACCCACAACTTTCAACAGAGATCTTTTCACCACAGCCTATACAAGTGTGAGGCGGAAAGGAGAAAAGGGAAGGGCGCAGACCCACCAAATATCTGCACTCCCTCCCCACTATGAGATCAGGGAGAGACAGAACAGACCCCACAAACAAACCAAAAAAAAGAAACCAACAACACTGCAGAATCGTGTGCGAGGGACCAAATGATCCCTCCGACGAAGACCTAGTAGAGGTGCAAGACACAAATGTCAACGCCCCCACTGTTAAGACTCAACAGACAATCCAGGTCTTAAAACCTCTAAGATCACAGACTTTCTAATCTTATCCACATCATCAGTGCCTTCGACGCCGCAAGTACAGAAATCTAAGACTGCCATCAGCAATAAAAGAATGTCCCAGTCAGTGGGCTCACCATCAAAAGCTTAGCAGCCTCAGAACAACACTTCACGAGAGATCAGTCAAAGCCCCTGCAAAACCCCCATAACAATGTCCAAAAAACTAACAGTGAACTTCACAAATTCTCCTACTTCCTGCCTATATCCATTCTACACGTCTTTCGGACGCCCCATCGGACAGCCAGCGGAGGTTCAGTGAAGCATACGATGCCGACCATGCAAAATTTGCAATCTGGTGAAGAATATCTCTCGAGCAGCATAAAACCTTCTAGAAAATGATGATTTTGATGAAGAAAAACTCCTCAGATTGACATTTGGCTTTACTTTTTTGTGCAAGGAGTCCTTTTTCTTTTTTAACTCTTTTTTTGGAGAGGAAAGACATGCCCCAGAGTCTCAAACTTCCTGTTCCTGTCCAGTAGGCTCCACCCAGTGCTTTGTCCATGTCCTGTTAATTTTCATTTGTAGCTGGATGGACCACCTTTTGTGCCTGCTGCATCATATATAATTGGATTTGAGAACTTTTAAATTTGAGATTTTACAAGTAAGTTGGTGTTGTTTATTTGATTGGGGCATTGCAGTTGCAGCAACTACAATATTTGTACTTTTTGTCATTTTTTTTATTGTGGGCAGCCAGTAGGCCCAGAGCTAGTCATGGGTGCATGAAACAACTTCTTCTGTGATGTCTGTTGAATTTAAACATCATTTAGGGCATGGATGGCATTGGATCGATTTACAAAATGTGTATTTTTTGGTGTATTTCACTTTGTGTGGTGTGGTTGTTCTGTAACTTGCACACCTTGTTTAGCCCTGTGGATTTTTGCATTAAAGCTGTGTTGTTTAGCATGCCTCCTTTGTTTGGCCATATAGGCCTGCTTGAGTTCATTGTTTTCCAGGCCTCCTGCTTGTTGTGACCGTGAGTGACCATGTGGCTGGTGGCCATTTTCTGGGGTTAGTGTAGTAGTGTGCTGCTTTTGCCACGTAGGCCTGCATGTCTTTCCTTTGTTTCTTTTGGCCTAGGATTCTTGTTGTTGTGGGCCTGACCATGTGACTGGCAGACATTTTGAAGCCAGGCAGTGTGCTTTTGCCATAGGTCTGCATTGTCTGTCTTCCCTTTCTTGTTGTTGTGGGCCTGGCCATGTAGCTTAAGGCCATTTTGAAGCCAGGCAGTGTGCTTTTGCCATAGGACTGCAATGTCTGTCTTCACTTTCTTGTTGTTGGGGGCCTGGCCATGTGTCTGGCAGCCATTTTTAAGCCAGACAGTGTGCTTTTGTCATAGGCCTACAAGCTTGTGGCCTAGTCTGTCAATGGGACTTTCATCCAGTGGACCCAAAGCTAGTCATGGGTGCATGATCTGAAACAACTGCTTCTGTGGTGTCTGTTGAAGTTAAACATCATTTAGGGCATGGATGGCATTGGATTTAATTGCAATGTTCAGGTGCGGTTGACACTGCTGAGAGTTTTAGTGCTATTTGAACTGTAGCCATGTTCGCCATGGAGAAATCTCATACTGGTGGAAACATTTAGGAAGAGTTTAACAGCAAGGTCTGAATGGCTGTGCCCAAGAGGGCTTAACATTGGTTTTGTTGCCACAGATAATGGCAGTAATATAGTTAAGGCCATGGAGGAAGGTGCCTTTTTCAGGGTCCTGTCTTTGGCGCACTGCATTAACATAATTGTTCAACCGTGTTAAGCTCCCCTTCCCCGAGCCGATTATCCGCCAAAATTCACCGAGGCCGCCGGAAATTGCAGGCGGACAACCACGGAGGTCATCTCGGCAGTCTGGCCGACTTTCGATCCGAGGCTCCGTCGGGCCGGACCCCGACCTGTCCCACGACCCTCCTGCGGGCCCGGAGGCCTCCCGGCCGGCGGCGAGGCCACGAGAGACCGAGGCTTGGGCCCAGCACATAGGCCCCGGCCCACACTTCCCGAGGGCCGCCAGCGGACGGCTGCCGCACTGGGAGCGACCACCGAGGGTTCGACAGATGCCCTGCCCTGCCGCTACTGCCCTGACCAGCGGACAACGAAAGCCCAGCACCCACATCGCGGCTCCAGCAGGACTGCTGCCGGCACACTTGAGGCAACCAAGGAGCGCAGACTGACCCGGTGAGGAGTGGGAGAGACGGGAGGCCCCCGGGGCACCGCACAACACCAGGCGCCACCCGGTGAGTTACAGGCACGCAAGCAGGCACGGGAGAACCGGGGCGGAGAGGCCACCCACAGCTTGCCACCGCGGGCCAGAGCCCCCGGTCAGACCTGCGCTCCACAGCTGGTGGCACAGCGGACACCCCCCCCCTGCAGTGAGGGCACCTGGGGAGACACTTGCGGACCCCCCCCGCAGAGGCACACGTGCAGGGGGGAATAAGCCAAGAAGAAGTGGCCGACCACACACGAGACACCCGGACTCTCGGGTCACCCGCTGCGCTTGGGGCTGCGTGGCGGAGCTGGGCCGCGGAAGGGAGGAGACCCGGCGGACCCCCCCCCGCGAAGACGCCGGCCACGGTTGAGGGGGGAACCTCGGACCAACAGACCCCCAACCCAGGCGGGGTGTACTCTCAGAGGTGCCACCAGAGTGGCGGAGACAAAGACTCTGCTGGACGTGCAACCCCGCACATGTCAGGAGGGGTGCGGACCCGCACCGGGACTGGTGGGGCCCCGCCAAAGGGGAAAACGAACAAGCTGCTCGACAAAATGGTTGCCGAACAATTGGCCACGAGACTAGACAGTGTGCTGGCGGCCGTAGAGCGAATGGAACAGTCGCTCCAGCAGACCAGAACCTCCCTAGAGTCCAAGATAGATGGCGTGCTGTGGACCTGATCCTCCTGCGGGACGACCACAGGAAGTTGTCCGACCGGACCAAGGTCCTGGAGGGCGCGGTGAAGGAGATCGAGCCCAAAGTCACTCAAACGGACAGGCAAGTACAGGATCTCCTGAACAGAGTAGAGTTCCTGGAAGACAGGGCCGAAGATGCGGAAGGGAGGGCGAGACGCAACAACATCAGGCTCGTAGGTGTCCCGGAAAAATGGGAAGGGAACCACCCCGCGCAGCATGTGGAAGACTGGCTACGGGCCCTTTTGCCTGAGGGCACACTATCGCCCCACTTTGTCGTGGAACGCGCGCACCGAGTGCCGACCAGGCCTTACACAACTGGCGCCAACCCAAGACCACTGCTCTTCAGGATACTGGACTACAGGGACCGGGACACGGTGCTGCGGGAAACAAGGCGAATGGGTGAAATACGCATAGACAATGCGTCGATCATGTTTTTCCCCGACTACACCATACAGGTGCAACGCCAAAGACACGACTTCCTGGAAGTTAAGAGGAGGTTACGCACTGCAGGCCTCAAATACTCCCTGCTCTTCCCCGCAAAGCTGAGAGTGGTGGCGGGGGACAACACTTACTTCTTCGGGACCCCCGGGGAGGTCAGCGAGTGGCTGGACGGAGGCACAGACACGGCACCCAAGCACCCTCGTGGGGGCGAGGCGAGGCCCAGGCAGCGCGGCCCACGGCACCGCCGGAGACACAGAACTCAACAGTCCCAGCGGGCGGAGGAAGGGTCGCGACACTCTCCCCCGTTGGATCAGATGCTCCAGGAACAACGCGATGCGCTCCGAAAAGTTTCCCAGCTCAGCAACCCGCCCTCCCAGGAAACGAACCTCGAGGACGGTCAGCAGACAGCGCCCAGTGATGACGACGAAGCCATCTACGGGATCCCGAACTCACAGCTCTCTGTGGAACTGCCGGTGGTCACGCCGCAAACCTCAGACCTGATCCACTAACCCCACAGGAGAAGTCTGGAAAATAACCGTCAAGGCGGGGGGGAAGCGGCAATGGCCAACAGGACGCTGAGGTGCAGCCGACGCCAGGCGCAGCCGGGGGCGCACTCCTCTCCCCCTGCCTACCGAAAGGACAGTGGACCACAGGAACAGTGAGTACTGCCTAAATGGCGCTGGTGGCCAGCGGGGTTGGTGTTGGTGGGGTTGCCTCTTGACCTGTACTCGTCCTTGGCCGTCTGCAGATACGGCCCGGGGGGGGAGGGGTGCCCTTCCTGACTGGGGCCGAGAGCCCGCACAGTACCACAACCCTTCCCCCCCAATGGCCGGGACTCGCACAAGCGGGGCCCCGCATGAACAGAACGGCGTCGTGTGCCGGACCACAGCCGGTGGCCAGCAACGGCTTGCAACTTGAGGCTCGGGGATGGAACTGGAATCCCTTTAAGCGACTTAACATCCTCTTGGCCTCAACTGTGCTTATGCGCACTGCCCCTTAGACTGGAACGGTTGTCCCTCTCAATTGAGATTATGGACGGTGGTCCGTTTCGCCACTGCCCCTTTGGTATTTTAGTGGGACTCACCCACAGTTGGTAACTGTTGTTCATTGTTTTTCCCCTACCTAATGTCTACCTGAACAATGCTAAGTGTACTACGGGGGTGGAGACGGGCATGCTGAGAATAGCGATGGGAGAGCCCCTGGTGGAGCTGCTGTTTGTAAGAAAGATGGGGAGGAGTACACACCGCTACTATGACTTCGATTAAGATATGCACTTGGAATATCAGGGGCATGCACACACCCGCGCGCAGATACCAAATATATTCCTACCTGAAAAGGCAGCAAGTACAGATCGCACTCCTGCAGGAGACACACCTATGTGGGGCGGAAGTGGCTGCACTACGGCGCAGGTGGAGGGGTCAGTTATACGCCACTGAATACTCCTCGTTTGCCCGTGGGACGCTACTGTGGGTCAGGCCGGGCACCCCCTTCACAATGTCGGAAGTGCTCATGGACCAGGGGGGGAGATATGTACTAGTGAAGGGTCGGATGGACGGGCAGCCAGTAGTCCTGGCGTCCGTTTACTCTCCAAACACAGACCAGGGAAGCTTCCTGACACACCTTTCGGAAAAACTGGTGCCCTGGCACGGTGTCCCCTGGGTACTGGGAGGTGACTACAACACAGTGCTAGACCCTGTACTGGACCGTTCGACCCCGCCCAGGCCAGATGCCACATCCTTAGGGGCTGCAAAGGCACTCACAAGATGGGCGACGCAGTGGGACCTCAAAGATGCATGGCGCGCGCACAACCCAGACACCAGGGTATACTCATACTACTCGGGGGCACACGCGCTACATGTCCGCCTAGACAGATACATGGTGACAACGGAAATGCTACCGCACATTACTGAGTCACAATACCTCGGCCGGACGCATTCAGACCACAACCCACACACGTTGGCAGTAGCTTGGGAACGCCCGCACCCGCCCATCCCCACATGGCGGTTACAACCCGCTCTGCTACTTGACGCCCCCTTTAGAGACGCCCTGCAGGCCCGAGTAGCACAATACTTCACCGAAAACTCAGGCACAGCGTCCTCTCCGAGCGTGGAATGGGACGCCTTCAAAGTGGTGATACGGGGTCACTGCCTGGGCACACAAGGGAGCATACAGAAGAAATTAGAGGCGGACCTATGCAGGGTGGAGGCGGACTTACTCCGTTGGGAGCGGGAGGCGGTGGCCGGCGCGGGTGACCGGCTGCGGGAGGCCCGTGAGGAACATGCGGCGCTACTAGAAAGACTGAGGCACGTTAATTTTGCGGCCCACTCCGCGCGGGTGCACCAACACAGCGACAAGCCGGGGAGACTACTGGCTTGGCTGGTCAAACAAGAGTCCCGCACGGAACCGGTATCCGCTATCCGGACAGCTGGAGGGGAGATAGTGTACACACAAAGCAAGATACATCAGGCGTTTGTGGGGCACTACCAGGCCCTGTACAAGTCACAACTGAGGGTCTCCGCGGCCACCATTGCGGATTTCCTTGCAGACATTCAACTGCCTTCCCTGACGAACGCGCAACAGGGGGATCTAGGGGGACCATTCACCCAAGAGGAAATGCGAGAGGCCATCTTCGCATTGTCCAATGGCAAGTCTCCCGGCCCTGATGGCCTACCTGCCGAGTTCTTCAAGGCCTGCTCGGACACACTGATCCCGGAGATGCTCAAGCTATATGTACATGCGATCGAGGACTCGGCGCTCCCAGACTCACTAAACGAGGCGAACCTGGTTTCGCTGTTGAAGCCAGGTAGGGATGGCACGTGCATGGGGTCCTACAGGCCTTTAGCCATGTTGAACACGGACTACAAAATCTTCACCTCCCTGCTGGCCCGCCGCCTGACCCTGGAGGTCCCGGCCCTGGTACATACAGACCAAAACGGGTTCATGCCGGCGAGGAGCACTTCCCGTAACTTGCGACGCCTCTTCCGAGTCCAGGAAGCGGCCACAATACACTGGCCGAGATCGGGGTGCCTCGTCTTAGACCTAGAGAAGGCCTTCGACTCGGTGGAGTGGCCGTTCTTAGGAGCGGTGTTGGACAAACTTGGCGTAGGGGATGCCTTCGTGGACATGGTCGGGCTGCTTTACCAGAGACCTAACGTCCGCGTGCGGACGGGCAGGCTGCTGTCAGAGACGGTGCGGGTACGCAGGGGCACCAGACAAGGCTGCCCCCTGTCACCCCTTCTCTTCTCCCTGGCCATCGAACCCCTGGCAGCTCTACTGCGGGACAAGGGAGTGGAATGGGGGATCCCGCTGGCTGACGGGGTGCACACGGTCTCGCTGTACGCGGATGACCTATTGCTCTATGTGCGAGACCTCACCGCGGTGCCCGCAACACTGTCGGACATATTCCGGACCTTCGAGGAGGTGTCGAGCCTCAGGGTCAATTGGACCAAGTCCGGAGTATACGCCTTCAGCCCGGACCTGGAGGAATGTGAGGTGCACCTTGGTGGCGCCCGGCTTACCTGGTACCCGACTACGTTCAAGTACCTCGGGCTGCACATTTACAGAGACCCGCAGAACATACTGGAGGGCAACCTGGTGCGCGCCGTGTCCTCGCTGAGGGCCCAGATGAACTTCTGGAAGACCTTGCCATTGAATGTGCCCAGCCGGATCGCGCTGTCTAAAATGATAGCGCTACCCAGGCTACTCTACCACTTTGCGAATATCCCACTGTATGTCCCCACGAGGATCTTCCGCGAACTGGAGTCGATGCTCCGCGGCTTAATCTGGAACACGGGGCGCCCACGAGTGGCCCTGGCGAAGTTGTACTCCCCGACAGCGGAGGGAGGGCTGGCGGTCCCCAATATGGAGTTGTACTACCTGGCAGCGCAGCTGCAATGGGTGACGTACTGGCTCAGCGACTCACACCTCGACGACACCGCCAACGCGGACTACCAATGGACACACCCACAGGTGTGCGCCCTGTTTCATCCACTGACCAAGGGACCTCGCCCTCTGCCCCTGCACATGGCCGTAGCCCGAAAATGCTTCATTCGCTGCTTGAAGCTGACAAAGAATGTTAGGCCGTATGCCCCTGCCCTTCCCCTGCTGGGTACCCCCCGGAGGAATGGGATGGTGACACCACGCGACATGGAACCCTGGATTGCCGCCGGAGTGGAGACAATGGGTGACCTATACGCGGATGGGGCCCTGCTTCCTTTTGCGGAGCTATCGGAGGGCACAGGCCTGCCGGCAGGGCAATTTCTGCTCCACGCGTCAGTGGTGAGGACATATACGGAGTCCTGGGGGATATCCAAGAGGAGCCACCGCTCCATCACTTAATCCAATACCTGCATGTTATGGGCAGAGGCTCACATATTACACACTGGCTGGCGCAGGCACTCCTCATACACACCCAGAGGCCCACACAACCGATTAGGGACAAATGGGCAGCCCACCGAGGGAGGGATTGGACAGATAAAGAATGGAAACTGGTCCTGGCCAGCCCTGTGAACGTCCCACGTAACTCCTGTTTCCGCACCATTCAGCTGTATATACTGCACCAGGCGTATCTATCGCCAGACAGAATAAATAAATACTTTACGACTGACACCGCCGCCTGTCCCAGATGCGACTTGCTGGGTGTGGACATCCTGCATATGCTTTGGAGCTGCCCAACTCTGTCCACATACTGGGGGGAGGTGACATCACTCCTGACACACAGCACAGGCCCGGGACTACCTAACACATGGGAGGCATGCGTTCTTGGGTTATACAAAAGGACTAAACAAAATAAAACGCAAGCCCGGTTCTGGGACCTAGGCCTTATCACGGCCAAGCGCCTGCTCACTAGGCACTGGAAAAGAAGAGAACCGCCAACTCCCGCACACTGGTATACATCCTTCACCAATTGGGCCAGAGCAGAGGGCACGGCGCTGCGCGGAGAGGAGATAGCGGGTTTGAGACAGTTCCCGATCGCACACATCTGGGATGACATCCTGGGGTCCCTACAGGAGGAGGGCGAGGCCAGGGGGCTCACGCAGAGACAGCTGAGACGGGCAGGCGCCCAAGGAGCGACGACACCATAGGCAGGGCTGCGCGCCGCATTCACCCCCCCTCCCCCTCTGAGAGCAACACTGACCCCCGACACACAAGCTGCGGACACAACCAGCCACACACACGAGGGCTCTCTACCGTACACTGACCCAACCCTTGCTCTCAGCACCACAGCCTCGACACAGCCCCCACGAGTACACTCCCCCCCCCCTATTTCCGTCGCCCCCTCCACACTCCCATGTTTACGGTTTCGCACTCCTGTTCTTCCCAGCTGCAAGTATACCCACCATCACACAGCGACAGACAGGTGCCACTGACTGAACACTCGGCAACGAACCCGGGAGCGGGCGACACCCACCGAAAATGCAACAGGGGCGACTCATATGTTTGCCACACACGCCGCACACTGAGCCGACAGTTGGTGGGACAACACCGCTCACCGAGTCTGTTCCCCACCAGCTTTACAGCTAACTGCACAAGCGCGCCATAGATCCCCCACTCCACTGACGCGCTCCCAGTGCATACCTAACAGATTGAAGGGACATCGGTGCTGTACGTGCCGATGGGACATGGCGCAGCACTGTGACCACAGACACACTGGGACATGCCGATGTGAACAGCCCTGTTCTTTGTTGAAGAGTTAATGGTTGAATTATAGAAAAAATGTAAAATGAGACGTCAATTATAGAGATGATTGTGTGCTGAACGCGAAGGTTATGCATAAATTACCCGTGACAAAGCACGCCAGACAGCGAACAAAACACTGCACAATGCCTTCCCCTGTAACCCTATGCCCCAATGATACACCGACTTCTTGCAGCCGGCCCACAGGGTTGTAGGCTTTGCTATATGTACTGCACTTTTTGAACAATAATAAACGTCTTCAAAAAAAACCATAATTGTTCAAGACTTTCTGAAAAAAGAAGCCCAAGTCAGCAACTTACTGACCACCTGCAGAAGAATATGCACACATTTCAGCTATTCTTTTAAAGCCCAGAAGTAGCTGAGGATCATTCAACATGAGCATAGAATGCCAGTCAAAGCACTCATCCAAGAGGTGCCAACACATTGGAACTCAACTTATTACATGTTTGACTGTCTGTTTCATCAGTACAGACCAATCAATGAGTATGTCATGGAAAGAATGGGATGCAACTGTGAAAGCGCACCCTTCCCTACCGCTGGCGACACACCCGTAGCCCGTACCTGGACCCAGGCCTGCCGCCTGCTGCCAGGGTTAAGGGGAGGTGGCGCTGCACAAAAAAAACAGTGCGGCCACCTCCGCCTCACCAAATAGCTCCTGTGCCTGCACCCCTTTTGGGCGCCACCTTCTACAAGGAAGGCAGTCGCAGCTCTGGCTGCAGCTACGAGCCCTGCCCTTGGCCTTTGGCATGGTTCTGTACTTGGGGGCGGAAAAGAAAAGACAGGAATTAAAAAAGTGAGTAAAAGAAATTAAAAAAAACAAGTGATGGAAAAAGAATGAAAAAGTAGTTAAAAACACACAAAAAGTAGAAAAAACTCAAAATATAGAATCAGGAAAATAGAGAGATAGATAATAAATTTAAAAAATTTAAAACGTTTACAGAAACAAAGGATTAAAAAGATAGAGGGAGGATGGAGAAATAGGCCCAGAACCATTGCAAAATAGTGAAAAACAAGATGGCCATGCCGATTGCGACCGCATGGGCAAGTTTGCGTGATATTACCCCCCGAGCACGCAAAAACAAGTGCGAAAACACAAAATGCAAACAGGAAATACGTATCGCGAAAGGGCGGGAACACACAATGCACATTACGGAACAGGAAATATGCATCGCGAACGGGTGGGAAAAACAAGATGGCCACGCCCATTGGTGACCGCATGCGCAAGTTCGCAAGATATTTCCCCCCGAGCACGTAAATCAATCAATCAATCAGAGTACTTGTAAAGCGCGCTACTTACCCGTGAGGGTCCCAAGGCGCTGAGGGGAGGGGGGAGCTGCTACTATTCGAAGAGCAAGGTCTTGAGGAGTCTTCTAAAGGCGAGTAGCTCTTGGGTCTGCTGTGTGTGCGGAGCGGAGCGGGGGGGTGGGGGTGTGGAAGCTGAGTCTGCTGTTCAGGTAGGCTGGTCCGGCGTTGTGGAGTGCTTTGTGTGCGTGGGCTGGGAGCTTGAAGGTGATCCCCTTGTCAACTGGGAGCCAGTATAGGTCTCTCAGGTGGGGGGTGATGTGGCTGCGGTGAGGGACGTTGACGATCAGTCGGGATGAGGCGTTTTTGGTGCGTTGTAGTCGTTGAAGGCGTTTGACTGGGATTCCTGCGTAGAGTGTGTTGCCGTAGTCCAGTCTGCTGCTGACGAGGGCCTTGGTCACCGTTCTTCTTGCTTCGGTCGGGATCGGGATCCACTTGTAGATCCTTTTTTTTTTTGTCCTCATTCCCCTCTCTTTACCCCTTTCTGTCGCGGTTCCACCCTAGGGCAATTTCATCTCATCTGGTAGAAATAGTGCTATTAGAAGGAGGTGCGTCACCCTCACCATTAGTAAGTTTCCGCCTAGATTTTGGAGAGGCTTAATCATAGGACTTATTTGCACCTTTACCTTTGCCCCCCTCACCATCACCCATAGCATTGTAAGAACGGAGTCCAAAATCTGTATCTCTTCTTATTCCGACTGGCCATATCTAGCTTTGCTATAGCTCTCATAGCTCTTAACCATTTCAAGTCTGACGGAGGGTCTGCAGATACGCACATCCTGCAAATTTCCCTCCGGGCCACCAATATAGCGTAAAACACCAGTTTTGCTTTGTCGTTGAAGCCCTTATCTTGTAAATCAGTTCTTCCCGTCATAACAAGTTCGGGGCTAACCTCAAGATGTTGGCCCAGTACTGTTGACAAGCATTTACTCACTGCTTTCCAGAAGTCCTCTATCGCCGGGCATGTGACGAACATGTGGAGGTCGTCTTCGTTCGGGCTGCTGCATTTGGAACACCTCACTGTTCCGCCAGCTTTGAATTTCGCCATTTCTTTTGGAGACCAATACGCCCTGTGGAGAGTGAGCAAGTGGTTTCTCCTTACATTCGCCGGTTTAACCACCTTGTAAAGAATCAACATAGTTACTTGCCATTGGTCCTCTGTCGCGATCCTCGGCAAGCACTCTCCCCACAGGGTCTCCGGCAATGTAAAAGGTCCGTCCTCCATTTCCACTATTGACCAGTACCACATTGCCACTTCTTTTTTAATCGGGGTCTCCAAAGCCAGCTTCTCTTCAAAAACATTATATTGCCCAATTAAATTTTCTTACGCGGCGGCCCAGCTTTGTATCTGGAGATATTTAAACTTAGAAAAATTGTGTCCCTACTTGAGTTCACAATATCTCCACAGTGCTAAGCTACCTTCTATAAACAAATCCCCCATCTCTGAGGTCCCTCTAGGTTTAGTGACCTTGCCAACGCGTCCTCGGGCCAGCTCGGAGCTCCTGGTGTATCCGAAATCCGTGCCATTGCGCTAAAATATGGTGTTTTTGTTGCCCTCCTAATTCTATACCAGACCAACGCTAGATCATTCAGCACCTTTAATCTTATTTTTTTAAAGTATTTCGGGTCGGCAAATTTGTACATAAATCCATTCTGCTTGATCTTCTCCGTTCTAAGCAGTGCTGACAGTAATTTACCAATGACTCTTTTTCCAGGATAGGCGCGATCCCTTAGATGCCCAGATAAATGACCCAATCTCACTTTGCAGCTTTGTGAGCCCCTCCTTCTCGAACATAAGAGGCAAGGAGTCAAATAGAAAAGTTATCTTGGGTAAAACCATCATTTTCACCAAATTGACTCGGCCATATAATGTTAGCGGCAGGTGTGTCCAACCTCTCATAGCCAGAGAGATTTCCTTCCTGACTTTAGCAAAGTTAACTTTGGTGAGTTCCTTTATACCTTGTGTTATTCGCACCCCTAAGTATCTTATCTCTGTTTTGCAAGCTATATCATCCGTTTTTAAATTCCAAGACATGACCTCGGTTTTGTCAGTATTTATTCGATATCCAGAGAACTCCCCAAATTTCTTCGTTATGGTATCTATGCAGCCCAGCGATTGATGGAGTTTAGGGGTTAAAATAACTATATGGTCTGCATATAGCCCGATCTTTCTGGCCCATCCCTGAAACTCAAAAGGGGGGATCAAATCTGCCTCCCTAATTCTACAGGCTAACGGTTCTATATAGAGATCGAACAAGAGAGGAGATAAGGGACATCCCTGCCTTGTACCCCTCATTACTTTTATTGGCGGGGTTAATGTCCCGTTTACTAATAACCTCGAGGTAGGTGAATGATATAGCCGCGCCAAGACCGTGCCAAAATTAGCCCCCATCTTTAAATGTGTTATTAGGGCCTTCAAATACACCCAATTGACACGATCAAACGCCTTGGCGGCGTTCAAAGCAACTTCCGCCAAGGGGAGATTGTGTGTAACAGACACATCTATACTGCATGTAAGGGAAAAAGTTAACTCCTTTAAATACCTGCCTTAAATAAACCCCTTCTGATCTTTGTGTATAAGATGTGGGACGACTCTGCCCAGCCTATCTGCCATGATCTTCGCAAAAAGCTTGCAATGGCTATTTAAAAGCTAAATCGGCCTATACGAGTCCATGTATTTTGGTGATTTCCCAGGTTTGGGAATAACTATAATATTTGCCTCATTCCATGATGCAGGGAGGGCCGCATTTCCCAAAAAGACGTCATTAAAGAGTTTCGTTAATAAGGGTGCGACACTCCCAACCAAAACCTTGTATACCTCAACAGGAAGCCCATCCGGGCCAGATGCCTTCCCTCTCTTAACCTTCTTGATAACCTCCTCAACTTCTCCCTGCATTATCTCTTGGTTTAATATTTCCTGAAGCTCTTCTGTCAGTGGATTCAGAACCTTCACCCACTTGTCTATTTCCTGTTTATCTGGAACAAGATCCTCCCTGTACACCTCTTCAAAATACCTGTGAAAGGCATCAGCAATATCTTTCGTGTCCGTAAACAATCGTCCTTGTTCGCCATCTTTCACTTCTTGGATCATGTTTCAAACCCGGTCTCTCCTTGCTTTCCATGCTAATAATTTACTTGTGCCTTCACCATATTCAAAATGCGCCAATTGGCTGGCCTCATATTTTTCTTAACCCTATTAGTAACCACCGTAATCATTTCTCCTTTCAGTTCATCCAGGGCTTGAACAGTCGCTGCTACCTGCTTTTACTATCTCTGCCTCCTTTTGACGGACTTCCTTTTCCAAGAGCTCTACTATGTTATAGTACGCTCTTCTTTTGCTTGCACCCAGAGCTCCCAACCTCCCCTGAAGAAAAGCTTTGCATGCCTCCCAGACAATATCAATTTTTGCTGACCCCACATTCTGTTCTACAAATCCATCCACTTCCTGCCTTAGACTCTCTATCGCCTCACAATCGTACAACACTGTACGGTCCAACCTCCAGACTGAACCCAAATCGCAGGCCCCTGTCTTTACCACCAAGGTAACTGCTGAGTGATCTGATAAATGCACTCCAACATGTAAAATCTGTTTCGCTCTATCTATCAGTCTCAAATCTATTAAGATGTAATCAATCCGTGATCTATGACGGTATTTTTTATTATAATAAGTATAGCCTAATACTTGACCCGACCTCTGTCTCCAAACGTCGCATAATCCAAACTGGTCAATCAATCCCTTTACACTGTTTGACATTTTGCTATTTACCTGCGCCCTATTATTGGAAGATCTATCTAGCTTGTTGTCCAACACAGTGTTAAAGTCACCAGCAAGGATAATATTACCTGAAAGGCTGAGCATCTCCTTAGCTAGTTCATCGAGAGGCCCCACATCATCCTGGTTTGGGCCATAATAACCTATGATATTGTAAGTGAGACCACTAATTTTAATGTTTACAATCAACCATCTGCCCTTAGTGTCTGCCACCTCGCCCTCGATGATACAATCTACCCCTTACCTGACCAACAGTGCAATACCTTTAGTTACCGCCGCTTGTGGTGTGTAAAAAACATCCTTCAACCAGCGCTGTGATCCACATATCTCTCCTCTTGTAGATCCTGCAGAACATGCAGAGGGTGTTGTTTCAGGAGGAGGAGAGGGAGTTGACCTGCTTAGACATGGAGAAGGAGGAGTCAAGGATGAATCCTAGATTGCGTGCATGGTCGGTGGGTGTTGGTGCTGTTCCCAGTGTGGTCGGCCCCCAGGAGTCGTCCCAGGCTGAGGGGGTGGGTCCGAGGATGAGGACCTCGGTCTTGTCCGAGTTCAGCTTCAGACGGCTGCTCCTCATCCAATCGGTGACGGCCTTCATTCCCTCGTGGAGGTTGGTTTTGGCGGTGTGCTGGTCCTTGGTGAGGGAGGGAGAGGATGAGCTGGGTGTCGTCAGCGTAGGAGATGATGTTGAGGTCGTGATGTCTGGCCACTTGTGCAAGAGGGGCCATGTACACGTTGAACAGCGTTGGGCTGAGGGATGAGCCCTGGGTGACGCCACAGATGATGTCGGTGGCTTCGGATCGAAGGGTGGGAGCATCCTGAACACGCAATACGCGTTTCCAAACAGGAAAAACGCATCGCAAACGGGCAGAACAAGCAACACTGTGTGCTCACGGAATTCCGCATAGCTCGCAGAGATTTTTTACCACTTCACTGAAGTTTACGTAGCGCGACTACGTGAGCTCCACCCAGGGTTAACTGGAACCAAGGTATTTTATCCAAGTGATCCATGCCGAGGCAGTTCCTAATAATCTCTCTGGTGAACTTGGTAACTTGCTTTGACCAGATACTATGCTGCTTCATTAATGTATTGCAGTTGATGGTGTCCTCTAGGCACTCAGTGCCAAGTTCTTTATGTGCTATAAAAGCAGGAGTTGAACTTGGCACTGCCAAAACACTATGTATGAAAATATTTTGTTGAACCTACAATTGGTTACACTTTTCTCTATCCTATATCGGGGAGTCTTACAAAGCTACCAAAAGCTATTTACTTCTATACAATATAATGATTTCTCTTATTGGCTTGCTTACTATTTTCTTGGCAAACCTAAAAATAGCAGCAATAGCAGAAATACATTTTAATTTAGCAATTTCCAAATGAGGTAGCCAGTCACCTCTCTGTGAGAAACTATTGCCCACATTACTGAAGGTTTTTACCTCTTCTCATTTTTGGCCCTGACCATAATGGCTCTTCCCATAATACAACTTTTTCTAATATACCATGGTGTGTGTCTTAGTTAAATTTAATTTTCGATCCCTACTCTCCAAGAAACGTACACAATTTTCTATCAGATTCTGCAGACAATTTACTGACTTGGATATGAGCACAGCGTCATCTATGTAAGGCAAGATAGGGGTAGTGTGAGAACCCACCCTCCTTGGGGAATCAGCTTTCATCTTTTGCAAAAAAAGGTCCACCCAGTTTATATATAATGAAAACAATGGTGGTGCGAGCACGCTTCCCTGCCTAAGCCTGTGAGTCACCTGGATTTTCTCTGTACGTTCCCCATTTTCGCGTAGTGCACAGATGCAGCTAAGGAGGTGTACAGCTGGGGGAGGTAACAAACAATGTCCTTTGGGGCGCCCATGTCTATTCCATATTTTGGCATGGTTTAGGAGATCAAAGGCACTACATAGATCTGCAAAACACAGGTGTATGTACCCCTCCCATGCCACAGTGTATTTAATAATAATGAGGTGCAAATTCATCCCCTGTTCCACTGGGCCCATTTCCTTCCTGAACCCAAATTAGGACTCCGTAAACATATCCATTTACTGGGCCCAGTTTTCCAACTTTGCAAGGATCACTCTACCCATAGTTTTCACTGAGGAGTAGATAGCACCTGGCATCGCCTCTGTCTGGTTTATTGAAAATTGGAAAAGTCACACTTTCAGACCAAGTTTTCTGGAAATGGCCATATACAGATGCATTGAAAGTTTGAGTTAGGATTGGAGCACAAAGGGAAAAATATGACTTAAAAGGCATCCACAGGTACTCCATCTGGCCCTGGGTCCTTTCCAGGACGCTGTTATTTAAAGCTGCACTAACTTCCCCCACTGTAATTGACTTCAGGGGCTCAAAGTTAATTTTACTGAAAGTATCCTGTAGAGCATTAAAAGAAACACTATCCAGATTAAAGATGTCTCCGAAATGAATATTCATGGCATCTGGCAGAGCAGAGAACTCAGGAGTTGGTGAAGAATTATCTTTCAAAAAAGGTGAACTTATAATTTTCAAGAATAAGATGTTATCACCAGTTTCCACTGCCTTATCCACATCTTTCCAAGCATGTTTCTGGAGCTCCTTCTTCCTTGTCTTGTATCTAGCACTGTCCTATATTTTGCTCTTAATACCCTGGTTTTTTCCCTGTTTCTTGAAGGGTATTTCTTAATGCCTGATTTGCTCTTGTACATTAGGGGTTAAACCACCCCATGTTTTTTTTTGCTCTATTAAGCTTATTAGAGACATTTGTTAATGTGTTGCACAAGGCTTCTACCAATTTTATTATGATCCTCGCCCCTTTCTGTGCAGGTAACGAAGGAGTCCCATTGCTCCAAGATAACAGTATTAAGTAATTTGGGTTTGTTATGCCGGCCCATTTAACTGCAACCCCATTTTTCCCAGATACTGTCATAGATGATACTCTTTCCATGGCCTCTGCATTATTATTTGGGACATTTAAAGTCAAGGCAAGCACACTATGGTCACCGAGCATTCTCCTTTCTATTTTGAGGTTTTTAATTAACTTGATGTATTTAACTAAAATCATTGTATGATCAATAATGGAGAAATTGCTGTTACCATAAAATGTTGGTATCACAGAACGCTTTCCCCCAATTCCTGATCGATTATTTTTAAATTGTATTAATATATCAATTCATTTAATGATTCTCTATATGGGTAATTTGGAAAATGGGGTTGTTCAAACCCAAAACCAAAACAATCTAAACAACCACAATCTGCGCTACTCTTATTCTAACATTTATGTGTGTTAAAGTATCCTGCCTAAATGAACATATGATGTGAACCTAACCTATTTAAAAAACGTCTATGCCCTTTACTAATTCTAAAACATCCCTACTACGTGTGTTATTAAAATTATTGTTATAAAAATTTATTAAAATCACGTCATATCTTTGATCGATTAAGAAATACACCAATTGATAAAATAGGGATTTAATTATACTTTTCTTAACATTAATGGGAAGTGAGTTTGAAATAAGTATTGTCAATCCCCCTTTGGCTCTCCCATTTACAAAGGATATAGCTGGGTTTTGAATCGAAAAATAGCCATTGATGTGAAAGTCGTCCCGAGCACAGATTTACGGTAAACGTATGATTATACATAACCAATCTGGATTATTACGTTTTGATTTTACCCCTGCCACATTCCAGCTCTTAATTTTCAATAAATCATTTAGATTTCATTCATTGGAGCCTTTCCCCTGACTACTTTCCTCCAGAAGTTTTGTTGTCTGTATCCCTATACCTTTATCCTCCCTGACAGGGTCCATGGTCTGGACATGTCAAGCCTGGTCATCTAACTGGTATAAAAGGGCATATCTATGTGCTGTTGCGATAGGAAATGGTGGTATACCATTTAGGGCCTGTTTGATTGCTCTAGTTTCTGAAATCTAGCGGGCTTAACCTTAAATTTGGCTCTAGTCGTCCTCCTGACTTTTTTACTTTTAGGTGGACATACGTCTGAAGAAGAGCACAAATGATTAATATACAAATCCGAACACTCAAATAATCATGTATACAATAGTGTCTTATTAGTAGTCCACTTTAATCCTAGTTTTCAGTTCAGGCCAAAATGATATAGTTCACGTCTTTACATTGAGTTTGTGGTACATATAATTTCCAGTTGTATTAAAAAGGAGACACTCCAATACAATTGTTCAAAGAGAGGAGCAGTTGGATAATCAGCTTAGAAACAACTAGCCAACACGTGTTTTGTCAATAGGTCATTAACACCTCGACTTCTCCAGGGCTGTGGACATAAAGTAGATCATTATAAGAATATCTATTCTACATTGTGAATAAAAGCTCTATTCGCCATCACCAACCACTGATGGGCAGTAAAAAGGAAAAGAGTTCAGTGGTTGTGTTGGTGAAATGCATGAAAAGTAGAATAGGATTTACATCAAAATGTAAGCACTCAAAGAAAACTATGTCAAATGCAATCTAAGCCTACATAGGTTTTGTAGGGTGAAGTTCCATGTGCATGTGAGAAGAAAGGAAAATTATAGAGAGAAAAAAACAAAAAAGAGAAAAGGGGTCGTAGAAAACAACTATGAGTGATTAAAACCGTGAAGCAACAATGATTAGAGTCCAAGACAAAGTCTTGCACCACAGATCAAAATGCTACAAATTTAAGTGATAAGGGGCCTCTATTTTGTGTAACCCATAGGATTATAAGTGTCAGAAAAGTGATTATAATATCCTGGTCAAGCCACACGATTAATATCAGATCTGTGGGTCAATATAATGCCAGAGTCCAGTAGACACCACAGACACAAAGTCCTAAGTCAAAAATAAGAAACTTCAAAAGTGTGGTGAGTCTAATTCCATTAAAGATGGTTGTAGAAAATTGTAAATGCAAAACAACTAGTACTCACAAACAATCAATCGTCTCAACATTACAAATGTGACCATAACATGCAGTCGATATACATAAAAGTGGTTAAAAAACCGTCCTGGATCATTTCAAGAAGGGAAATTGCGTGTATATTAAAAAATGAGAACAAAGATAAAATATCAGTTATTTATTAGGATAAAAACCCAACTATTGTGCGACATCACTAATATTAGTAAATCGACATAAGCTGGCAAGAAGATTGTTCCAATAGGAGAAAGAAATAGGGACCATGGGGGTAGCCATACACAGAACACTCACATTATCCAAGAACATCCGTGCCTCCTAGGAGAGAACTCCTCGAGTTCGAGTAGTGTGGGCCACACGTGCCATATTGGAGGTCCAATATATAGCCCTCCGTACCTAACGCTCTAGTGTGCCTATCAAGCAAACATAGCTGCCATATTTGAGCGATTACTAAATACGGATCATAGGACAGTAGTACATTTCAAACCTTAAAACCAGTCAATAACTTCATGATAGTATAAGTAAATGGTATTAGGAATCAATAATGAATAAAACGGGGGAAAAATAAAATTAGATTTTAGTTAAGAACATTAACGGGTCTTAGTACATAATAAACCCTATATATATGAAAGTCATGTACAATTACATTTAAAGCATTAACAAATAAATGCTCATGTATAATAAAAAATATATAAGTATGTAATAATAGTGCTAGGATACGCCCTTAACACCATACTATATTGGTGGAATCGAGCGAATATTCAAAGCAGGAATTAAACTATCGTCCACATTGGGCAGGGCGGCAATATTGTAATAGGCTCTGCATAATAGATTCACACGCCTAATAACTATCTACCATCACTAGCACACAAGTAATCTATGTTATATAATGATAGTGGTATCCAGTTTATAATCAAAGCAAAAGTAAAATATCATCCACACTGGACACAGTGGCCATTTAGTAATAGGCTCCCTATAATATGTCCAAGTATCTAATGATAATTATCTACCGTCACCGGATCACACAACGTTCTCAGTAAATTAACTATGTCCAACTATGAGGCATATTCTCAAGGAATCACCGCCGACTTATAAGCACTTTATTACAGCCAAAGTCAAGATAAATTCAACTCCCCATTCACAAGCAGGTGATAACAGCCCATATCACCAGTTTACCTGCGATATCAGCCACAGAAAGCATCGCCACAGATGACCCCAACAACTATCGCTAATGAGATACAGAGTAGGCATTCCCGTGCAAAAAGCCACGACAAAACCACGTCGCAACATTCTCAACGACTAGCCAGATCTGCGATAAGATCACAAAACAGGCGATAAGGCGCGTTAGCAGCAGGAAATTAACACCTGCTCTGACCTGGTGTAAAGTCGGACTACAACCTGCACCGGAAAAGGGAGCCCAGCCCAGAGCCACACCTGATAAACAACAGATGCCATGGAGCCACTGTTAATGCAGAGCAGACACCCAAGAGGGCCTCAACACCCACCGCCACCACACCAGGTCCACCCCCCCCCCCCCCCCCCCGGCCCTACCTCGGGCGCCCCACACCTCCGTTGGACCAAGCTATTGCACATCAACATCACAAAATCATGAACAGAAGAATTCGCCTGATGTGGCACTTTTACCACAATTAACATACACGTGAGTACAGAAAATATGATTCATTCATTCACCATTGAAAGTCCAAACAAATTATCACTGTCAAATTTGTCTCCAAACAACCATTCAGAAGAGTCATGGTGGGGCATCCCTGGACAATCTGTAAGTCACAGCCTGCAAGACAATATCCAAGATAAGAAGGGGTGTCAGGCACTCAACAAAGGAGAGAGAGAGAGAGAGAGAGAGAGAGAAAGAGAAAGAGAGATACTGAACAAGGAGTGCAAGGCCAATCGGGCCCTTGGTTAATTCATACATGTCAACTGCTGCGTGTGTTTCGCAATTGGTGCACCCCAAATCTAAGGTCTGGCATCAATGTCAGCACGCAGGCCACATCACAATCAAGAAATGCAAGCAGTAGTCAGACAAAAATTTGGTATGAAAGCTCCTTTGTCTCAATACACAAGGCAGAAGGACAACTGAACCCCGACCTTGGTCTTGAATGTGGCTGGCACACCCTGCGTGAGATACCATACCAGACTCCAACAACTCCCATACCACAAACTGCGCTAATGAAAGACCAAAGTGTCCACACACCACACACTTGTCCCTGCCCGAGCTACACCTGCAAGGGCTGCCCTTGACATATTGGTAAAAACAACCCATACGTCCAAAGGTTGCACACACATACGACTCATTGCCCAGAGCTGTGGCATATTGTCCACAGAACTGCCGCTGGTCTGAGGATTGCCTGTACTACAAGACCAACAAACACAATGGCAGCCCATCCCGGGGACATGCACAACCCTGTCACGTGGAACTGTACCATGCACAAATGCTGCATTTGTTGAGATCACTGCCAATGGGAGTGTTGCAAATCAGTTTCCGTTTTTCCTACGTCACATGCGCCCAGTCCTGGTTCCACTGTCGATCATGCACATTCATGTGGCCCATGGAGGTCTGCCTATCCAATGCAATGTATGAGTTACAAAAAGGGGTAAGCCCTCAAAACTCGTGGACCTAGGTCAATACGTAAGTACAAGGAAAGAGTAGTCCGAGTTGAGTAGAAATATTTTACAATTATTTTACATTGATATATATTTGTAAACACCACAATTATAATTCACAATGAATATGCTTGGCGCAATGAGGGTAAGGTATGCAGTGTTTGGAAATGAATTGTATTTATTCCACATACAAGTGCATTCGATGTGCTTGTCACTGCATACATTTACTTAGAAGTCATCTGCATATCATCAATGTAATTATAAAATCATTGCATGATTGGTGCTCTAAGTGCAGAAAGAAAAGGGAGTAAGGGGTTTGTGAGGGACGAGGTAAAGGTTGTGTGACAATGTTACATCACATTCAAATCATAAAGCCTTTACAATTAAGGTATTAACAATGTTCCCGCAATACATCACACATAAGATTAGATCATTCTTTTTTTCTATGGTGTGTAGGATTGGGCGTAGTCTACGTTTCGACCCCGAAAGCGTTAAAGGGTTAGTCTTCCCTCATGTTGGGGTCTTCATCAGGACAAAGAAGAGAGCATAGAAAATGACGGACGGCGAGTCTTGCGTCACGTCTAGGGCCCAATCGTGCTCCTTCTCATTTTGCAAATTGGAGTCTTTTGATGTAGTGAAGGTTGTCGGTATTTCTTCGTATACTTGGCTTCACTGTGCGCCACACATCTTTCTCGCCCTCAGGCGGCTGACATCACCTTCACGTCACCGAAGGCAATTACGCACACTTCCTGCATGCTAGGCGTAAAACACGTCCACCTTTCCTCTGAATTGGATTATGACTTGACTGTGCGCTCCCTGTGTGTCTACGAACAAGAGTGTCACTGTGATACCCGTTCTTGGGATGCCTTGATCTATGGTGTATGTGCTGGCAGTTGTGCATGGGAGATTGCACAACTCCTACTGTGCAGTGACCACATCGAGGCGCTCCCCTATGTCTTTGTTGCGGATTGGCTGAGCACATCTGTCTGGACCAGTTAATGGATTGGATCTCGCTTCGGTTCCTTGAACTTGATAACAACGTACTTCTCGAACAGATTGCCCATGAAGCTGCGCTCCCATTCATGGTCGAGTAACTACGTTCCTGCAGCCACATCTGATTGTCACCCACAGCACAGGTCCCCACACCTTGTTGCATCTTGGGGAATGCTCACATAAACCACAACAACAGTGGACAGGCCTGCCTTCACCTGGACTCAGAATGCATGTGTGTGGAAATATGTACACACACACCTGTGCACAGTGATGCAGTCCCATGGGCAGAGCTGCACAGTGTCATTTGGCAACGTTCCCAATTCGGACATACTGCTGGGGGAGAGTACACACATGGCAATGCAGTCCGACATGTGAACTTGTGGGACCCTTTCACCTGCTCACCGGTGTCACTGCACCATGCAGATCCCATGGGCTGTGAGTCGTGTCCCCTGACGCAGGGCACTGAGCATGTGCCACACAGCACATGACCCGTACAGCAAGGCAAGGTGGGCTGAGACCGTTACAACAAAAGAGTAGCACGGAGTCAAATAGAACTGATTAGAACTAAGTAAAACCCACCCTGAGTACCTCAACAAAGACTACAGACATGAAAACAACTATGGGAACATTTCGACTCTTTAGAAGAAAGATTCCCATCAGTCACCATACGATTCCGCCCTTCATCATCTGGGAACTGTCAACCTCAGAGACAAAAGTACTCACAGTGGACTGGTCAGTTGTTCAAAACCTAGACACACCTGTATAGTACTAGAGATGAGGGGGAAAAAAACGAGGTAGTATAGTGACTGGAAGCAGTGCTACAAAAATGAAGTGCAGTGTGCAAAGTGAAATGTGAGTTGTAAAATTAGGTAGGGAAGTGAAAAATATATTTATTAAGGGATCACTTCACTCCTAAAATAAAACCATAAGTGTGTAAGTGGTCTAAACAAATAACCACTGATGGAACAAAAAGGTCGACATGTTTCTGCAGACTGACAAGACCAACTTAGTATCCGGCTGCTTCTTCAGGACCAAAACGCTACTGCTTTAAAGACATATAACAACATATAACTAAAGGAAGACAATAGATATCACCTGCAATCCAGTGATTCTGTCCTTCTCCTGGCTTAGATGTCAGATGCCAGGGCAGGTTGGACGAGAGGCACCCAGTAAGGGAAAAACAAAGATCAAAAAAACATTATTGAGGACAAAGTGCTGTGCTGCAAAAGTATTTATGTCTAACACATTCACTATCATATGTCAGGAAAGGACCAAAAGTATTCCAACTAGTCCTGACAACCATGGTCAAAATTACTCATAGTCGCTCACTCACCAATTGGGCAGGAGAGAAAATCCCACCTCACCTGGCATACAGCGCAGGTAAAACAGGGCACCGCTCTGAAAAGTAGCGAGAAAGAAATCAATGAAAAAGGGAACTAAAAACAACCAGAGTGTCGCGCTATTCCAGCAACACCTTTAGACCACACAGTGTTAGTAGGAGTATAGTAAAGAGCGTAGCACGGGCTGAGACCGTTGCCATCCGTAATGATTTGTGTTCAATTTTTGCCTTCCCATTTCTTACACCTCGACATGTTCCTTTGCTGCCTGTAAGTGTCTTAAGCATTTCTCTGCATGTTGTGGCCCTTGCCTTGCCCGTACTGAAATGCACATGCTAATAAAGTCTACGCATATTCAAGTCTTCAACTGTGATGAGTGTTGTTTAGAATGACTATTCATGTGCCTCAGTGAGCATTGTTCGTACACAGGGAGGGACTGACTGACACATGTACAATGGGGGTGGGTCCCTTTTGACAGCTCCACCTCTGTGAGCCAGACATTGTGTTTAGGATAGTTGCTGGCAGACCTGTGCACTTATGTGTCTTCAGCAATATGATTACGGTGTCCAACTTCTGGCCATGTGGAGCAATGCTATCCATCAAAACAGACCGTGTCCATAAAGATGTGTGTGAGTAGGCATGCGAAGAGACATTCTGTTGTCACATGTGATGGGGACACCACTTCTGGCCTGCTACCGATTGTGTCACTTCTACACACAGGCCTATTTAATACATAGACCTGGGGTCTGTTGGGGCATTGGGAGATTGTTGTTCATGTGCAATGAGGCCACAGCTAGTTCACACCTTCGCAGTCATTTACTTGGCCATGTGGCTCAGGGTCAAGCATGTGCATTGCTATAATTTACCTGGGGGTACCTTTCAGTGCAATCAATGACCCTACATTCATCCATACTTTTATACTTTTATACTTGAGTGAACATAGACGTAACACAGCTGTGTGATTTTGAATGTTTAATTCACATTCTAGGGATTTCCGGAGCTGGAGTTGTACATGGCCATGCCAAGCCCACATTACATGGTTGCCCAGTGGTGGGCCAACCAGAGTCCTTTGGGGAATGAAAAGTGAATTGAAAGAGGAAGAGTTCATTCCGCAGCCGCTTTCTCTGTCATTGTTAACTAGAGCAGATATGGCAGTCCATGTTGGGGTCCAGGTGAATGTTGCAGACTGTTCCGGGGGAAAGTGGGAGAGGTTGTCCCAGGGTATGATAGATAGGGCTGAACCAGGCAGGGACAGGCCATATGGTGGGGATGGATGCTACTAGCTCCTTCCTCACACGATCATTACCACCCACATCTTAGTCCTGTGATACGTCTTCTGTGTCCTGTGGCAGGTGTCTGTGGTGATGTAATGGCTGCATCACTGTGTGCCACTGGAACATCAGGGGATAGAGGTGATAGTGCTGCATCACTGTATGGCACTGACACATCAGGGGTCGGAGATGTGTGTGCTGAAGTTCTCGCAGCAGTTATCTGGGATAGGCTCAGTGGCAGCAATGGTAAGATGAGGAACTGCAAGGCATGGAAGATCCCGACTACATCTCGCTGATGTTCTGCTGTGGCAGCCATACTCCCAGCCTGCGTTGGGTGCATGGTCTCCATTGTCCTACGCATCTGTGCCAACTCTGTGCCATCATAGCTGGTGCCTGTCTGACTAGACAGTTCTTGTATCTGAGTAATGGCCCCAGCGTTGTCAGCCAAGGATTTTCGGAGTGCATGGTGCGGACAGTGGGTGTCCGTTATCGATTGTAAATAGTCCCTGATGGGACTCACACACCCACGAATGGCATCGAGTTTAGCTGCCACAAGGTTGAAACCCAACTGCAGCTGATCAGCCATCTCCTCCTGGCAACCCAACACACAGCATTGGAATTCCATGTGTTGGTCGTGGGGGTCCTGTGCGCCAGCCGTGGTGGTGTGTGCTTCCTGCTGTGTAGTCTGTGCAGAGGGTGGGGTCACCTCGAGGCAGCTGGGCTGCCCTACTCCTGGGGGTGGGGTGTGGAGGCTGTCCATTAGCCATTGGAGGGTGTCTGTACATATGTGCATCTTCATCCTCACTGATGAGATACGTGGTCTGCTCTGCAGGAGGTGTTGATTGTCCCTCTGTAATGTTAAGGGGAGATGCAGGTTAACAGAGCGTTGCATGTATGTTGACACTTTGTTGATGTTTACATACAGACTACATGATAATATACATTTTGACTGTTTTGGTGGAGCTGGCTATTTGATGGGAGACAGTGGACATTCCGACTACATGACAGATGTGTGGTCATACTTGTACATCATCATCTTACAGTGTTGTGCAATGCCAGGTGTGAGTGGCCAGTTACTACGCACAAGCGGCAACAGTTGTATCCTCTCACCTGTGGTGTATGGCTGAGATACCCGCCACCCCCTCTCAACACAAATCCCCAAGGATGGGAAACCGGAAACAATTCTGAAGTTTTTGGAAGTCGGGAGGGAGTGACCCTCCCGGCCGTATTTATTAAAATATGAAACAAAATTAAAACAAAATTAACAGTTTCATATTATGTACAATTTCATAACCACATTGCGATGTTTGGCTAACCTTAACATATTCTCTAATACAAAGGTCTTCCTAGCCGAACTAACATCCTACAAAACATTTACTTGAAATTTTGAAATTGTACATCCTAACGTTTAAGGGCCAACGGCAAGGTCGTAACCGGTGTCAAGATCCCTAACCCAGAAATATCCCCCTCACTTGTGAGGGGCGGCACAGAGGCGTACCTCAAGTGCAACTTACCAATTTCCCTTGACTTGACGGGGGCCCCCAATAAAACTCGACGCCACTTAAAGGTCGTACGAGGACTCGTGTGAGGTATCTAGAAGGTAGCGTAGACCCCCCCCCAAACCCCACACAACTTACCACATCTGCCGTCGCAGACGTCCTGGCCCCGGGAAATTCCCCAGGAGGGGGCTGTAACCCCTCCTACCCAGGAAGGGGTCTTGACCGCCTTTCCTTTCCTTTCGGCGACCCATCCTTAGAAGGGACCGCCTCCCCATTGAGGGGCCAATGGCCACCTCCCCTGCGCGCTCCCATCCGTAATGGGTGACGCCCACTCATAGGGATCTTCCAATTAGTGCTCACCGATCATGACCTTACCGCCCGACCAAAATAAATACGACAATGCTAACTAAATTACAAATGACTAATTCTAAAAGACAATAGCAACAACAACTTTATTAAATGCATGCTTACTCAAGGACACCAAAGCAGAATTACTTTATTTGCAAAACATAATACCAATCGACCATTCTTTATTGCATACTCAAAGTCATCACGATAATACGACAACCTGTAAACGAAAAAATTCGAATTAACATCAACTTTATCCAAAACCAATCGCTGTCTTCAGGGGCTGGTGGGTGGGTCTATCAAAATTGGCTCTTCGTTCCGTCTCGAGCTCACGTGCAGCGAGGAGGTGCAGCTTCAGAGCACAGGAACAAGAGGATGTCTTCTGGTCTTACTTCTCCTTTTATCCGTCTTCAGGGCAGGCGTAAACCCGCCCCTGCCTGCCCAAGGGCGTGGCCAGCCGCGTCCGTGTCTAGGCCAACCCACTCTAGGGCGGGAAAAGGCGCGCCCCGGCTACGCCGCTTCGGGCATACCAGCCGAGACTCGCCTCCCGCCCAAGATGGCTTCCCGGGGGGATCGTGGTACTCTGCCATACGTTCGGGGGGACCGAATGGTCGCCCCTTTCCATATGGCTGAGATACCCGCCACCCCCTCTCAACACAAATCCCCAAGGATGGGAAACCGGAAACAATTCTGAAGTTTTTGGAAGTCGGGAGGGAGTGACCCTCCCGGCCGTATTTATTAAAATATGAAACAAAATTAAAACAAAATTAACAGTTTCATATTATGTACAATTTCATAATCACATTGCGATGTTTGGCTAACCTTAACATATTCTCTAATACAAAGGTCTTCCTAGCCGAACTAACATCCTACAAAAGATTTACTTGAAATTTTGAAATTGTACATCCTAACGTTTAAGGGCCAACGGCAAGGTCGTAACCGGTGTCAAGATCCCTAACCCAGAAATATCCCCCTCACTTGTGAGGGGCGGCACAGAGGCGTACCTCAAGTGCAACTTACCAATTTCCCTTGACTTGACGGGGGCCCCCAATAAAACTCGACGCCACTTAAAGGTCGTACGAGGACTCGTGTGAGGTATCTAGAAGGTAGCGTAGACCCCCCCCCAAACCCCACACAACTTACCACATCTGCCGTCGCAGACGTCCTGGCCCCGGGAAATTCCCCAGGAGGGGGCTGTAACCCCTCCTACCCAGGAAGGGGTCTTGACCGCCTTTCCTTTCCTTTCGGCGACCCATCCTTAGAAGGGACCGCCTCCCCATTGAGGGGCCAATGGCCACCTCCCCTGCGCGCTCCCATCCGTAATGGGTGACGCCCACTCATAGGGATCTTCCAGTTAGTGCTCACCGATCATGACCTTACCGCCACAGGACCGGATAGTTGACCGGCTATCCGGACCCCCCACAACACTCCTACCTAAAGGTCATGTTTTAACGTTTTTAGCCAAGCTATGAAGTCTCCTATGAGTAACTCATTCCCCACCCGAGACAGATGCACACCATCACTCAAATACATACTGTCCCCATTAATACAACCATGCGAAATAGAATGCAGTGTACTGGAACGGAACAACCTACTCACTTTGTTATTAATTTTTCTTACCGAATGATTCAAAGCTGAAACAGAAAACGCCCCCCGCCACACTTTCCGTGGGATCATATGGGACCACGCAATCGTGCACCCTGGAACTCTCCTTGCTACCCAACTTACGGTGGAAAGCATTGCCTCCAGGCGAAGTCGTCTACCAGTGGTGACCAAATCATTGCCCCCAAGATGCACTATGATTACAGACGGCGGTGACCTCATCCGCCCTAGCAAACCCTCGAAAAACGATTGAAACTGGTCAATACAGAGACCGCCCCTTCCGTAGAAGGACACACTGTACCCGTATTCCCCAGCCACGTGAATCATGTCACCTGTCTTGAATACGTCCGCGGCACGCCTCACGTATGAGTGGCCCACGACCCACACCTCCCTTTTCACAGCCGGTGATGTCTGACCGCTGGCCCGGTGTTGGGTCGACTGCAAAGTCCGCCCCGCCTCGTAGGCTTGCGTAACTGAAAACCAAACAAACAAGAAGCATGAGTACATCATTACAGCTTCACAACATGTGCAAACGCACATACCTCTTATAACAATTGGAGGACCAACGCCCCACCCGTTTAACTTGTTCCACATTCAGACCCCTGGCTGTAGCCTCTGTAGCAGCCCCTATCCGAAAGGAATGGGTCCCAAACTCGCCCGGGTTCAAGCCCGCAGCTGTAATCGACATCGCAAGCACCCGCTGAAACTGAAACCTTGTCAGTGGGGTGGCGTCAGCGTGTCTCAACAAGGTCCCCCCCCATGATGCCACCCTTCGTGTTAAATAATCCTCTAAACACATCACCGGGCACATGGAGGACCCGGGAATCCTGCGTATGATTATGCAGTCACCCATCCCACTCTGATCGGTCTTGGACCTCACAAACGAGACAGTCATTGTCTCCCCTCTGATCTGTACGTGTTCTGCGCACAGCCCTCCCGTCACATCCTGCTTGTTCCTCGCCACTAATTCGCTTACCCGCATAGCCCCATGAAATGCCAGCGTAAAAGCGGCCCGGAATAACACTGTCTCAAACTGAGATGAACAAGTTGCAGGGAGTCTGGATAATAACTGGGCCAACCTATCCAAACCTATCGGGCGCCTTTCGTCTACTCTGCGACCCTCAAGGCGTTGCCACCCACGTAGCGCTTTTTGTACAACGAAAGACGCTGTCGGGTCCTGGATCCCATGAGCCCTAGCAACAAAGGAAATGGCAGCCCGATGCCTCTGGGCCGTGGCCACCGATTTCCCAGCCAGATGTAAAGACATCAGAAAGTTCACTACCCATTCCTCCTGACCCCAAAGCTCCTCTCTAGCAGTCCCCAAGAAGGCAAAATAGGACCGGAACGCCCCTTCATATGCCTTCCTCGTCCTGGGTGCTAAACTCTCTCCCACGAGGTTACGAAGTTCGGGGCACCGAGAGACCAGAGAGCTTCGGGAAAGGGTGCCGGCTCCGGGTCCGCTGTGGGAAGAAAACCCCAGAAGGCCTGCATACGAAAACGAGAAAGGGCATCAGCCGCCTGGTTCATTACCCCAGGGACATGTCTTGCTTTGAATAGCACATTCAATTGCATACACAGTAATACGATTTCCTTGAGCAGCCTCAAAATCCATTTGCATCGTGCTGCCTGGCTATTGATACACTCAACCACGGTCATATTGTCAGACCAGAATACCACAGAGTGATCTCTGAACCCTTCAGGCCATGTTCTCAGGGCCACCAAAATGGGGAAAAGTTCCAGGAAAGCAATGTTACTTGTCAATCCACTGTCATGCCACCTTGCCGGCCACTTTTGTGCAGACCAACGAGTGCCAAAAATGGCACCAAAACCTATGCTCCCAGCCGAATCTGTCCACAGCCCCAGCTCTTCAGAGGACACGGCCGGTTTGCTCCAGACGACTCGACCATTGAAATCCGCCAGAAATGCCAACCAAATGCGCATGTCCTGGCGGACCTCTGCCGAGAGCCTTGTGCGATGATGGCCCTCCTTCAGGCCGACCATGGCCTGAGCGATCGAGCGGGAAAAGGGGCGGGCCATTGGTATAATTCTCAGGGCAAAATTCAACTGTCCCACTAACTGCTGTAATTGATGCAGCTTAACCTTCGATTCACTTATACACATTTGCAGGGATGACCTGAACCTTAACACTTTGTCCCCCGGTAAACGGAAACAACCTTGTCCGGAGTCCAACTCGATCCCCAGAAACTCGAGGCAAGTCGAAGGACCAACAGTCTTACCTGGTGCCAATGGCACGCCAAACTGATTCATTAAGACACAAAATGCAGACAAAGCCTGCCCACATTCCGGATCCCCGGCTGCCCCCAGGAACAAAAAATCATCGAGATAATGCATCACATGTTGTAAACCCGTCTTCTTTGTGAAGACCCATTGTAGGAAACTACTGAATTTCTCGAAATAGGCACAAGATATAGAGCACCCCATCGGCATACACCTATCCATGTAATAATGACCCTGAAACATGAAACCTAGGAGACGCTGATCGTCTGGGTGTACCGGGAGCAACCGGAACGCTGACTCGATATCAGATTTTGCCATCAGCGCACCGGGCCCCAGGCGATTCAAAATGGCCACGGCCTCATCGAAGGATGCGTACCGCACCGAACACACTTCCGGGTCTATCGCTTCGTTTACGGAAGCACCACGTGGGGCTGATAAATTATGTATCAGCCGAAACTCCCCCGGGTCTTTCTTGGGGACCACCCCTAAAGGAGAACAAACAAAGTTAGCCACCGGGGGTACACTAAACGGACCGGCGACTCGACCTCGAGTAACCTCCTTCCGGATCTTTGCCTGTACCACGGTCGTATGCTGCAAGACCGATATCTGATTTTTACATTTCTCTATTCCTTGAAAGTCCCCCACTGGGATGCGGAAACCATATGAAAAACCGTTTCGTAACACCCCAGCGGAAGTACGATCTGGGTATTCGCTGAGCCAGGGAATCATTGCCAAGGTATCAATCGGGGTAGGTAAAGGCGCCCCTCGGACTATGTTAGACCTGTTTGGCGCTTCCTCTACCCCCGTTATCACCCGTTTTGGCTCTGCACGTGGACTCAGGATGGGATGATTGCCCACACCCACTACATTCGTGTCTAAATTTGCACGACCCCTGGGGCCTAGTACATTTACCTCTGTTAAAGTTCCAACAGACCCCCCTTTTACCTGTATTGCCGGTAGGCCTCGAGTGACTGTCGGTACCCGTACCTGATCGAAAGGGCGTCCCCGCATATTGGCGGGAGGGTTCGCCAACGCTACTCCCTACCAATGGCAATTTCAACATACCAGTATCCTCCATTTTGGACCAGGACACAGAATCATAACAATCCCAAGTTAAATTCTTATCGTGTTCTTTTGCCTTTCTGAACAGATTATCATAGCAGAACCAATGATTACCCTCGTGTGATACAGAGTACCCCATGATCCGTGACTGATAAATCGGCAATTCGGGTAGCAATTCGGGCCTTCGTTCCCCCAAGATCGATGTAAAAATCCCCCACGCTTTGCCCCAATTGCCAATGTTTTCATTTACCTTAAAGGCGGCCATCTTTGCGCGCCAAACACTCGGATGCATGAGGTCTTTCTGGCCCTTAACATGCTCCATCTCATAATGATCAGTAAGCAACGAGAAGATGTTTACATACTCCCCTGCCCATATCTTTTCCTTAATAGCTGCAGGGACATGCTGACCCAACTTTTCCCTTCGAGAGGGTGCTGACTCATCCCTCGCAATCGACAATGGCCGCTTACCTGAACCGGACGCTGTCTCTGCGACTGAACCAGTCCCCGACTTCTCTACTGCCGCAGCCGGCGTGGATACCTTCGCTGCTTCCCGAGTTTCACGCAGTTGCTTCATCAGGACCTGCGCGTCGGCAGCCGTGGCGCCCTCGCTACCTTTACCCAACCACGCTGCTAATTGTGCTGCCAATTCGGGCGGCATATCTTCCCCGGACACGGGAGTGACCACTACGGGAATCGGGTTCCCTTCTTCCGGCACGGGAGTGGGTGCTTCGAGCGGGGTACTGGGACCCGGGATGTCTCCCCCAGTTGCTCCCCTCCTGGGCCTCTTGCCTTTTCCTCCCGGGGCTGCTCCCGCCAAAGGACGTTTCGGCCCCTCTTCCTCGTTTTTATCCATTCGCCTCTTTAGGTCGGTCATCTCTTTCATGAGAACGCGCAGCATCTGGTCGGTAGTCATTCGCTTTCCCACCTTCTTCGGCATTCTCCGACAGAGTATCTGAAAAACAAACAAGAACGATTACAACGCTCAAAATTGGCTCTTCGTTCCGTCTCGAGCTCACGTGCAGCGAGGAGGTGCAGCTTCAGAGCACAGGAACAAGAGGATGTCTTCTGGTCTTACTTCTCCTTTTATCCGTCTTCAGGGCGGGCGTAAACCCGCCCCTGCCTGCCCAAGGGCGTGGGCAGCCGCGTCCATGTCTAGGCCAACCCACTCTAGGGCGGGAAAAGGCGCGCCCCGGCTATGCCGCTTCGGGCATACCAGCCGAGACTCGCCTCCCGCCCAAGATGGCTTCCCGGGGGGATCGTGGTACTCTGCCATACGTTCGGGGGGACCGAATGGTCGCCCCTTTCCATAAGTGTTGTACTTTGTACCACATTGCCGTCAATGTTGATGTGCTGTGTGCTGCATTGTGGGAGAGTCGCCCCTGGAGCTCTGATTTTGCTGCCCCTTATCCCTTTACGGCTGTGTGCCTTTGACTTGTGTGCTTTTCGGGTGCTGGGATGTTTGCGCTTGGGTCATTTGTGCTCTTGGACAGATTTTGTACTCTTGTGCATTGTTTGTCTGCAGATGTGTTATTGACGTCATGGATTGTAGGTGCACGTGGCTGTGGCTGTGTAGAGTGTGACCTGCTCCTTTACGGATGTGATCCACACTGGGCCACCTCAATGTCGACTAGTGCACAATGTCAATTATTTTGTTGCAGCCATGTTATTGGTCATGCAGTGTCACTTGAATTGTCATTGTGGCTCACGGAGCCGCTGCTTTTCTGGATTCTGCACACATGCATGGGTGAGTTGTGGAATTGTTGAAATGGAGGGGGCCCATGTGTGCATATTGTGTACGTGGGCCTACTTGGTGTTTCCATGTGTGCTGCAGTGTGCCAAGGTTATCAGAGACATGTTCCACTATTATTGTGTGTGTGCAGTGTGTTACACATGATTGTGCATGTGTGCCATTGTGCCCACCTCCCTCCGACCACCCATGCCTGGTGGTTACTCACCCTGTTGCTGTTGGGTGATGTCATTTCGAGCTATGTTCAGGACCCCAACTCCTTGCACCATCTCCACACTGATGACTGTGGCCACCATTTCCTCCAGCTCACCAGCTCCTCCTGTGGCACAGGACTCACACCTCCAGTCGCCTTTGCTGTCTTCGAGTTGGCGGCAAGTTTCTGTTTGGTCTGGCTTTGCACATCATGCCAGCACCTCTTGACCTCCTCCATTGACCTCCGACTGCATTGACGTTGTTGACGATGGACTGCCATATTTCTGTTTGTGTTGCCAATGACACAGTGGAGGTGACAACCAGTTGTTGGTGGTGTTCTATCACCTCCGTGACAATGATCCGGTCTTCCTGCAACCTGAACCCCGCCTTCCTCTTCCTTCTCTCCTTGCCCTTCACCGTAGATGCGGTTCCTGGCTGGTTCTCCGTGAGGCTCGCGGTGTTCGGGTTGTCCTCTGCTCTGGGTCCTGGTGCATCCACGGTGCTACGCAGTTTACTTTGGTGGGTTTCTTTTTTGTTGCTTTTATAGTGTACTAGCTTACCCATCGCGCGTTGCTGCAATCTCAGAAGACAGAAAATACAAAGAAACTCGTTATGATAAAATTAAATTTACATTGTGTCATTGTTATTGAAACGTATTCATTTTATTTTTGAAAACATTTCTAAGTGTGGCTTGAGCAGTACGTCCTCGATTGGCTTCCAATCTTGATTTTGGTTGCTCTCCTGTTTCATTCGTGCGGGCTTGAGCAGTGCGTAATCGATCTGTTTCCAATCTTGATTCTCGTTGCTTGTTCATTTGAGAAGAACGGGCTTGAGCAGTGCGTACTCGATCGGCTTCCAATCTTGATTCTTGTTGCTCGTTCATTTGAGAATTACGGGCTTAAGCAGTTTGTAATCCAACAGCTTCTAATCTTGCTTCCCGTTGCTCGTCTGTTTCTGTAGCTCGTAATGCCTTTTTCTCTCGTGCTTCTGATGTAGATTGATCAATCGATTTCCGCTTGGAAACTGCTAATATTCATCGATTCAGGACTGTTTAGTTAGCGATGGTGAACTCCTTTAAATTCACTGTTTGCCGTCCTTCCATATTTAAGAGGAAAGCGCATATGCCACACTCTTTTTCGGGACCCTTTAATTGTATCCCAAGCTTGCTGTGATGAAAACGAATAAACCGGATAATTGATAACAGAATGTGTGGTGTAATTTTGAAGAACACGAGAGTGCATGAGGAATCAACTCCCTGAAAAGGGAAAACGGAATCAATATATATATATATATATATATATATATATATATATATATATATATATATATATATATATATATATATATATATATATATATATATATATATATATATAAAATCCACAAGATCCCTCGTCCGCTCGCAGCACTTGTTTTCCACTGCTTCACCGACTAAATGAACCACAAATCACTGGAAATGCAGGCAAATTCAATTCTTTATTTTTGCTTCCTAGTTACGCGTTTCGAGCACCACTTGCCCTTGGTCACACAAGCAGCTAAAACGCCATTTTTTTTAATGTGAAATGCAAACACCACGTTATTGGTCACCATACGTAGACATGCAAAAATTACACCAAAAAATACATATACTATTGCGACTGTGTATCCAGTGTGGAAAAAGAGTCTCTCTTTCTTTTTAATATATACAACTGCAAAAAGTTCATTTATATCAGCTTGTGATTTTGTTGTTTTCTTTAATTCTCTCTCTTTTCCCACCCTGGTCCTTTTTAATTTTCATTTGTTGCCATGACCAAATGTGGATGCATGTTGTGGTCCATAGTTATTTTTAGATTCGTTGAATGATGATAGATCTATAATATATTGCAGTCTTCCCGTATAAATACATTGTGTGAAAATTCATTTATTGTTTCAAAATATCTGGGGATCTAAATATAATACAAATATGTCAGTAAAAACATATCTATACTACTATTATAAAGAGAGAACTTGCACCTTTTGGCAAGGTAAACTCGAAAAGTACACCACCAATCCGAACAACAAAGACATCATTGAAAACCGCAGGGCAAGCAGAAGGACATAGGCTATTTAAAAATAAAAAATATACATTGTTTTAAAAATGTTAAAATAAATAAAAGTAGTCCCTTGCAACTAGTCTGCGTCATGACATCGGGAGCGCGGGGAGGAGCGGCACGGAAGCAACAGGATGAGCGGCGCTGGAGAATGCAGGAGGAGCGAGGCTGCCTACAACGCAGTAGGACTCCGGAGCAAGCTGGAGCTCAGGCAGTGCGTGATGCAGTCTCGCAGGAAGAAGGAAAGGTAAGTTCTTCGTCACCCCCCTCCCCCGTGGTATCCTGCTTTGGATGCCATGTGAGAAATCATTAGTAACGAAGGTGCAGGCGAAATCAAAGTTTAACATTCCTCCAGTAGGTGGCAGTAAGTATCCAATCATGCCGGTAGCAATGTTCCAAATCATAATTCACTGACTCAGTTGACGGTACTGCTTTTCTGAAATGCGTGACGCAAGGCAGTAAAACGGCCAGACAAAACATTCGCAGCACAGATGAACAGCAGGGCACACAGGCGGAACCTCGCACATTTCAAATGTAGGTGACAGTAACTGGAACACATCACAAGTGTGCAAGCGGGGAGGGAGTTGTACACACAGATATGAGAAAGTAATTGGCACACTTCACTTGTGTGCAAACAGGAATGATGGAACAAAACCAGGCAGCATCAGTCTCTGCGTTCATGAACTGTCACATCCTGGTTGTCAGGTATTTCAAATAGGGACATGGTCTGAGCCGCTCTGCTGGTGGGTGAAGGACGACGAGGCTGAAAGATAACACACTCCACTCGGGGCAATGTAGGAGCGTTAGGGGGTCGGGGCGGGCGGGGGCCAAGGCGGGCGGTTGGCCCTAAAGCCTCATCACCCCCAGGCAACGCTGGGGCGGGCTGCTAGTAAATATATAAATATATTAAAATTACGTATTCAAGTAATTTCAAAATGTGCAAAATAATGCTTTTGCCCCATTGATTCAGAGCTTCCTTGTAATTTTTATTACCTGCTTGAATGCATGATATTCACTATTCTTTCCATGAATCTCTACTCCACCGTTTCATTCAATTTGTTATATAATGGCCCCGCAACATCCTGCTTAGTATATGCCACTTATTTACATGATCATACCTCAGTGTCCAATAAAGTGCAATAATTATTAAAGTGCTAGTACAAATGTGTTATATTTTTACCTAAATTAAAAACCTATTATCTAGCTTAAAAAAAGACTTTTACATTATACATGTATTAAGTATTAAATCACACCCAGTTGCGAATCAAATTCACCCCTGACTGTACCCTCTTACTGAGAGACGACTGGTTCATATAAGTTTCATAAATCTTATATATCAAGGTGCGTAAATTGATTAAATTAAAGATTCATCATCGTTATCTCATAAAGAACACAGAAGAGATGGATCAACTACAGGAAGTTATATAGATCCTCAGTATTATTTAAACCATGAGGGTACTTGGTATCAAGTTCCAAAATAATTTTTTATTTCAATTGCCTGAGGGTTTTCTCACGGTCACCTCCACGTCTAAGTTTCGGTACGGCTGCTGCTACAAAATAACGTAAACAATTCAAGTCATTATTGTGCGTATGTTTAAAATGGCGAGCTACCGGATATGAGGGGTCACTGTTTACAATGGCACGTAAATGCTGCAATATCCTGACGTGGACCTACAACTTAGTGCTGCCCACATATTGGAGTCCACAGGTGCACGTCAGGATGTAGACAGAATATTCTGTTCTACATGAGAAATGTTCTTTAATGGCTATTTCTTCACGGCAAAATGGTTAAATATAATGAGTGGTATTTTTACCAAACTTACAGGCCCTGCAGCTGTTGCATTTTGTAAAGCCATTCTTAGGTTGTAACCACGTTCTGGCTGCTGCTAATTCAGGACAAGTTTTCCCTATCTGAGTGCGCTTGGAAATTTCCTTTCTGTAGGTGACCGTGGGCTGGGGTGGTAATCTTGTGGATAAAACACCATTGGTTAAAATAATTGGCCAGTGACGCTTTATGATGGCTCGCACTTTTCTCTCTTGTTTGCTGAAGGCAGTGATCAATCTCGGGGCAGACTCATCACTACTAATCTTTTCTGAGTTGTTACAAAGTAGTGATTCCCTACTTCTTTCATTGTTTTTTCTTCAAGCAGCCTTAAGTATCTTTTCATTGTAGCCCCTTAGTCTGAATCTATGATATGCCTCCTCCGTGCATTTGTTCATATCTTCATTAGTGTTACATATCCTTTTTAGATGTAAAGATTCCCCTTACGGAATGTTGTCAATCATATGTTTAGGATGGGCACTGCTGGCATGCAAAGTTAGAATGCCAGCAGTGTCCTTTCTGTATAGGGTAGTACATAATTTATCTTCCTTTCTGTACACCCTAACATCCAAAAAGTCAATACTGCTATCGCTAATGTTGGAGGTGAATTTAAGATTGTCAGGATTTGTGTTGATCTGTTAGATAAAATCAGTTGCACTGGATAGATTGCCATGCCATGCAATAAAAACATCATCAATATATCTGAGCCAATGTAAAACATGTTCATTAAAAGCGGTAGCATTTGTCACCTTGAGTACCCGCTCCTCCCACCAGCCAACATGCAAGCATGCATAGCTGGGGAAGAAGCAAGCCCCCATAGCAACACCACGTTTTTGCAAATAAAATCATCATTTCCAAATAAAAAATAATTATTGTGCAAGCACCATTAAATCAGACTTAAAAGCATCTTATTGTGCTGGTAAAATGTAATAGGTCTAAAATCCAAGAAGTACTGTATGGCCTTCAGACCCATGGAATGCTCAATGCTAGTGTAAAGGGATTCAATGTCTAGAGTAATGAACAAGAAATCATCTGACCAGTTATACCCTTCGACTTTCTTTAAAAAGTCACCTGTATCCTTCACATAACTAGGCAACTCCTTAACAAAATCTTGAAGAAAGAAGTCCACATATTGTGTGATGGTTTCCCCTACACTGTTGATGGCCGATATAATGGGCCTGCCAGGGACGGGTGTGGTCTTTTTATGTATTTTAGGGATGAAATATAATTTTACAATAACTGGATGTTCTATATTCATGAATTTGAATTCTTTCATCGAAATCACCCCTTCTCTCTTCCAAGCCATCAACTCCTTTTTTAGATTTTGTCTGGCCATATCATATTTAGTGTGTGTTGGTTTTTCATAGCCTTCCACATCTTGTAAATGTCTGTTAGCTTCCACAATATAATCCTTTTGGGGGCAGATAACCATGTTTCCTCCTTTGTCTAATTTTGTTACAATAATTTCATGTTTGCTGCTAAAATTTTTAATCAGCTTGGCATATTCAATCTCTTTCTTGCTTTTATACCGCTTTTTATGTTTAGTACGATGGTACAGTTTTTTAATATCCTCAGTAACAACCTCATGGTAAATGTCTATTGCGTCCTTTTGGCATGATGGGTATAAATTTGGACTTAGATTTAAAAGGGCTGATACCCACTCCCAGCTGCATGATATTTTCAGCCCGAAGTCCTTCCTGTGTAGAACATAGCTCTAGTGCCTCATTAGTATTCATGTCACTTTGCTTATTCATGTGTTGGATGTCACGCAACAGTATTGAATCTGAGGCATCCAATCTGTTAGTTGTCCCACTTCCCCTCCTTACACTTTCCTCATTAGTATTTCCCATCTCTTTCAGCCCCTCTTTGATAGCAAAAAACTTTTTTTACTTAAGTTTTCTGATAAAACAAAAAACATCCACTCTGGTTTGGGAGTAGTTAAAATCGCTTACTGGGAAAAAAGAAAGTCCCAAGCTGAGTAATTGCTCCTCCACCGGCGACAATGTAAAGCTGGAGAGGTTGATGATGGTGTTATCCATGTTCTTTACTTTTTCCGCCAGTATGGTTTTTTCACTGGTCCTCTTTCTTTTTTTGCGCTGTTCCCCTCTCCTGACGTTGTTCCTTGCTGTGCTCTGATTTGCTGATTCCGAGGCCTCAAGGTTTGTCGTCGTGTAAGGCCCTACCTCTTAAAACGAGCTACGGGGCGCGTTTGCACAGTGGTGAAGGGATGGGGGCCCTGAGATGACATGTGTGAAAACACACCCTGTGGCCGTTTTAAGTTGAGAGATTAAGTCTCCTTGAATCCTGACACTCCCTGGGGTCCAACTAGCCAACCAGGTACCTCCAGTAAGCGCCACAGTGCTGCATTGCAGAAGTGTTAAAAGGGGTGTGGTTTGGACCACCTCTCTGCAATGCAGGCCTCTGGCACTTATTGGAGGTACCCGGTGGGCTAGTTGCCCCCCAGTAGCCCTCAGGCGTGAAGGGGAATTAATTACTCCAACTTAAAAGGCGCCACAGGGCGTGTTTGCATACATCACCTCAGGCCCCGCCTCCTCCCTTCACCACTATGGAAACACACCTGTGGAAAGTTTTAAGTTGGGGGATTAAGCCCCTTTGAATCCTGAGGGTCCCTGGGGTCCAACTAGCCTACCAGGTACCTCCAGTAAGTGCCACAGTGCTGCGTTGCAGAGAGGTGTAAAAAGGGGCATGGCCTGGACCACCTCTATGCAACGCAGGCCTCTGGCACTTACTCGAGGTACCTGGTGGGTTAGTTGGCCCCCAGGGGCTCTCAGGATTGAAGGGGAATTAATTCTCCAACTTGAAAAGCAACACTGGGCGTGTTTGCACACCTGTCACTTCAGGTCCAGTCTCCTTCCTTCGCCACTGTGCAAACACACCCGTGTCGTGTTTTAAGTTGGGGAATTTTCAGTGTCCCTGGGGTCCAACTAGCTCACCAGGTACCTCCAGTAAATGCCACAGAGCTGCGTTGTAGAGAGGTGGTCCGAGGCCACGCCCCATTTTACACTTGCCTTACCGTTTAAGTGGCGAGCGATCTATCAGAGTTCAACTGTGCTACTGCTTAGCGAGTTCTGAATTATTTCTACATTTGCACAAACTGCCAGCAGAAATATCCATGACAAACCTTTGAAAAAGGACTGAGGCACTTTCATAGGTCTGAATGGAGGGCTCAATTATGTGACGTCGCTCTAGTAAAATACTTTTCCTCAGTCTAGAGGCACGGAAACAAACTATGCTAAAAGCGAAATCGTGAAACTGCAAACAGACATCTTTGCAAAGGAGGATACGAAACAAGGCACTGCATTGATTCTTCATCCTGTAGGGGGTCGTGCTGGGGTAGTGTTTTAGGGTTTAGGGTAGTGCAGGGGTATTTGTGTAGTGTAGGGGTTCGTGCTGGGGGTAGGGTTTTAGGGTTTAGGGTAGCGCAGTGGTGTTTGGGTAGCGTAGGGGGTCGTGCTGGGGTAGTGTTTTAGGGTTTAGGGTAGTGTAGTGGTGTTTGTGTAGTATATGGGGTAGTGTTGTAGGGTTTAGGGTAGTTCAGTGGTGTTTGTGTAGTGTAGAGGGTCGTGCTGGGGGTAGTGTTTTAGGGTTAAGGGTAGTGGAGTGGTGTTTGTGTAGTAGGTTGTGTTTTAAGGTTTAGGGTAGTGCAGTGGTGTTAAGGTAGTGTAGGGGTTGTGCTGGGGTAGATTTAGGGTTTAGGGTAGTGCAGTAGTGTTTGGGTACTGTAGGGGGTCGTGCTGGGGTAGGGTTTAGGGTAGTGCAGTGGTGTTTGTGTAGTGTAGGGCGTTGTGCTGGTTGTAGTGTTTTAGGGGTGGGGTAGATTTAAGGTTTAGGGTAGTGCAATGGTGTTTGGGTAGTGTAGGGGGTCGTGCTGGGCTAGTGTTTTAGCGTTTAGAGTAGTGCAGTGGTCAATGGGTAGTGTAGGGGGTCATGCTGGGGGTAGATGTATGGTTTAGGGTAGTGCAGTGGTATTTGTGTTTTAGGGTTTATGGTACTTCAGTGGTGTTTGGGTAGTGTAGGGGTTCATGCTAGGGTAGATTTAGGGTTTAGGGTAGTGCAGTGGTGTTTGGGTAGTGCAGGGGGTCATGCTGGGGGTAGATTTAGGGTTTAGGGTAGTGCAGTGTTGTTTGGGTAGTGTTTGCGGGTTCTTGCTGGGGTAGTGTTTTAGGGTTTAGGGTAGTACAGTGATGTTTGTGTAGTGTAGGGGGTTATACTGGGGGTAGTGTTTTGGGGTTTAGGGTAGTGCAGTGGTGTTTGTGTAGTGTAGGGGGTAGTGTTTTAGGGTTTAGGGTAGTGCATTGGTGTTTGTTTAGTGTCTGGGTCGTGCTGGGGTTAGTGTTTTAGGGTTAAGGGTAGTGCAATGGTGTTTGTATAGTGCAGAGGGTAGTGTTTTAGTGTTTAGGGTAGTGCAGTGGTGCTCGGGTAATGTCGGGAGTCGTGCTGGGGGTAGATTTAGAGTTGAGGGTAGTGCAGTGGTGTTTGGGCAGTGTAGGGGGTCGTGCTGGGGTAGTGTTTTAGGGCTTAGAGTAGTACAGAGGTGTTTGGGTAGTGTAGGGAGTCGTGCTGGAGTCGTGTTTTAGTTTTTAGGGTAGCGCAGTGGTGTTTGGGTAGTGCAGGGGGTAGTGTTTTAGGGTATAGGGTAGTGCAGTGGTGTTTGTGTATTGTAGGGGGTCATGCTGGGGATAGTGTTTTAGGGTTAAGGGTAGTGCAGTTGTGTTTGTGTAGTGTAGGGAGTAGTATTTTAGTGTTTAGTGTGGTGCAGTGGTGTTTGGGTAGTTTAGGGGGTCGTGCTGGGGGTATATGTAGGGTAGTGCAGTGGTGTTTGCATAGTATATTAGGTTTTATATGAGTCAAATTTTCAACTAACTATAACGTCCCTGAAACCTATGTTTTTTTAGTAAATTTCTACATTTTTTTAAATGCTAATTCCTAACTATAACGCCCCTGAAACCTATGGTTTTTTCAGTGAATTTCAAAGGTTTTTTAAATGTTAATTGTTAATTTCATATTTATGTTTTTAAAACCTATATTTTTTCTAATATTTTTTTAATAGTTTAGAACTCTATTATACCTCTTTGTTTTTACTTTAAAAATTATGTTTTATATCTTCCCCCAAAAATATGTTTGTTTTTTTTTTAGAAAACTGCACTCCCATACTGGTAGCGTACCAAGCTCCATCACCACGCGAATCCTATCAGCCATATTGCTAAACTCGTAAATGATGCACATTTCGTATCCGACGAGTTCGTGGCACTGCATCCCGCGTAACATCATATACGCATGAAGACACCCCAACTGCTACTTTGGTATCCGACGGGTACGCAGTACCAAGCCACGCGTTATGACATGTACGTATGGGGTCGAGCCCACGGCGCGTTGCGTATGCGACGAGTACACACTGCCAGGCCGTGTGTTATGTCACAGACGGATAGTGTCACGCTGGGTACGCCATTACCTCGTTTTTTAATCTCAAAAGTATATCTAAATAACTTTAAACAGTATATGAGAGCAAGCGAAATTGCATCGAGTGTGGCCTCCTTGCGCGCTGGGTGCGCAATTGCCATGTGACCTTAAAAAAACCAATTGATAGCTTCATAACATTTCCCATTGTAACAGTTGGACGACCCCACCCATTTTAGTCATTCTCGCTACAGCGTTTGATGAGAGACACTTTTTCTGCTTAGAAATCTTTTTTGAAATGTGTTTTCCTGTATACACATATCTTATACTACACACAACATGCAACAATCATCTTGATCAATATTCATTGTCTGTACATTAGCCTTTCACGTGTTATTGCCATGCATCTCAAACATTCCATCAAAAAACAAATGTGTGTTACACGATGCCCCTAGTATGTGTGTGCGCATTATTGTGCTGCCTTTTGGCCTGGGTATTGGTAGCTCGAAGGGGTATCATCAGCCATGTGCAGAGTGCACAGTCTAGATCACATGTGACAAACAGTAAAGAGTAATGTGTAGATTTGTGTTGCAGTATGCTCTGTTGTCAGGTTTTACCAGTATAGTAGTGTATCATATGTGAGACTTTCATATTCACGTTTGACATGCATTGCCTTATCACTATGAATGACGTAGCCTCAGTGCTGATCCTCCCTCCATCCGAGTACATTCACATGTGTACGCTTCGCGATAGCAAGAATTTCAATAATACCGCAGATCATTGACATGCGTATCTGCGCATATCCACAACTTTGACAACGACATGTGATATTCGCCATTCAATCTTTTCAAACACCATCTCATTAGCGATAGTTGCCGCCCTCCCCACACATGCTACACTAATGTAAATTTTCACACTCTGTGAGGTTAAAACTACAAAAGAAACACACATAAGTACACTTTCAGGCCAGGCAGGAACTGAACAACGCCCAGGTCCCCGGAATAATTATTCACACCCCTACGCTGGCCTGGTGTACGCAAGCCCACCCTACTTTGCGTACATATAAATAGGATATCCACAATGCCACATGTCCCTCTTCTTCCACACTGCCATGGATGATATGGCCGCATCCACCTCGCATATCACAATGTGCAATAAAAAAAAGGGATCCATGAGGTGTACACCATCCTGGCAATCAACACTGGCTCTAAATTGTGGGCCCTACTGCCCGTCGTCTTCGAAAGGGATCCATGAGGTGTACACTATCCTGAAATCATCACTCCAGCTGAATTGTGGGCACTACTGCCCGTAGTGTTTGCTCACACAACAATGACAGCAGGTGAGCAGAGCGGCCTGGGTGCACAGGGGCCCTAATTGAGCTCGGTGCGGCGGGAGGAGTGGGGTGCATCAGCCTGGCTGCGCAGGTACGAACAGGCAATGTTGCCGTGCGTAATGATGTGATCTCTGACCTGATTCAGTTTCATCGCAGTCTCATTTTAAAGACCTACTGGACTGTACTGTAGGCCTGAGCCAGCAGGCAGCACTGCCCTACAGACACGTTTTGAGCGCGGTTCTGCAGGAGGGGTGAGGTGCATGAGTCTGAGTGCGCTCCTGCAAATAAGCGATGTTGCAGTGCTTAATGATGTGATTTCTGACCTCATTCAGTCACATCTCAGTCTCATTTTAAGGACCTGCTGGACCATACTGTAGGCCTGAGCCAGCGGTGCAGCGCTGCCCTAAAGACACATGGCGTTGGCTTTTAGGTCACTGTAGTGAGCTTGTTACTAAGTGTACATGCACACAACCTTCTGCCACTGCATTACACATGCACATTATGCTTCCACCATGCGCTCTGTTCCTTTCTACGTGAACCTTCGAATAACGTATTATTATTTAACCTTGTATATTCTCCTGCACTCCAACTCCTCTTTAAACCACGATTACCTCTAACAGTTGGTAGATCATACTTCAAAAACGAAGGATGCACTCAACTCCTGTTTTCTATTAAGCTTGAAATTAACCTTCATTTACCTCCAGACGTTTCCACCATTAAATAATTTCTCCCTTTTCAGATACTGAATTGATTGGCTCAAGATGGGCGGAGCGGGAGCTTACCCTGCGATGGTGCCCTGGGCATTCTGACGCCTTCCATCGTGGTATCAAGACATCGTCCCCGACCAGAGACCTGCTCTCCTACCGTACAAACATACCCCGGACTCTGAGTTTGCACCAACACGTCGTGGGACACCGGTGGTGGCAGGAGAGCATTGAAGTCTTGGTGTGCAGGACCTACAATTGAGCACAGTGTGGGGTAAGGGGCTGGGGTGCAGCACCCTGGAGCACAGGTGCAGGCAAGCGATTTTCCCATAGCTAATAATGTACAACCCTATTATCAAAGAACGGCGATAACATTATTGCCGCTTTAGCGGCAGGAAACTGCAGTTAAAGCGGCAATAATGGGCTTGATAATATGCCCTTGTGAATTCCCATAGAAGCCCAGGTTCACACTAGAACCTGGGCTTCTATGGGAATTCACAAGGGCATATTATCAAGCCCCTTATCGCCGCTTTAGCCGCAGTTTCCTGCCGATAAAGCGGTGATAATGTTATGGTCGTTCCTTGATAATATGGCCCCTAATCTCTGGCCTCATATGTTTCATTTTAAGGACTTGCTGGACCAAACTCTTTCTCGCGGACCCCAGAGCCCTAGTCAAATGAGTGACAGGAGGGTAAACACTGAGGGCTGGGTGTAGTAGACCGACGCTCTGTCTCCTCCTCCCTCTCTTCTTTTGGCTCTTCCTCCCCTTTTCCCTCCTACCCCTTCCTCTCCCTCCTATTCTCACTATTGTCCTTTCATTCAGACTACCTTTCTTTGCCTCTTCCACATAGTACACAAACGTATTTTTCATTTTTGTCTTACAGGTTTTCTACGCTGCTTCCACTGGAGTACAACCCACATTGTTTATATTATACGGTTTGTTCTATTAAACTTACGTTTCTATTTGTTTATGTTTTAATAAAGGTTCCTTTTTTTCAAATAAATAACTGAGTGTATCGGTCTTCTTTTTCTGACACTTGTCTATAGTTTATTGTGAAAATCATCTGTTTATAGGAGATTATGAGGGCAAACCTTTGTAATATTACAGTGCACCTACCAAACATAATTCAACTGACTATTACATGAATGAAGCCTGGGTAATTCTACAACTGCAAGAGTTCTATAGGTGTATAACTTTATAGAACCATGAATACTGCCCGTGTGATTACAGAACCAATGAGGCACTGCCTAGGACCACCGAGGCTTCAGGGACTGCTGAGGCCCACCCTACATATAAAGTAAAGGCCCGGAGTGTGGCGATCCCCGGACTTCAGTTGGCCTCGAACCCCCCAAACAATTAGTAAAGAATACCTGGGAAGGTGGCGGTCCCCTAGGCTGCGAAACGTCTCTGTGCCCTTCCGCGCCTAATTTACAGTTGACATTAAGATCCCCAGTCCGACAGAGACCCCGCAATATAATATTTTGATTAGCCATGGAACATTACCCGCCAGGGGCCTTATTTAAATGAACGTGTGAGACCCCGCTTTTTTGTGGGTTTTTTTCTCTGCATTTTTACCATTCGCATCACCTCTATTAATGCGATACGAGGCTTTCCTCCTCTCCCTTCAAGTAGTCAAACAAGAATTTGCTATCACAGAGTGGAAGCCCTGCACCCGTCCTCTAATAGCTAACACAAATGTCCCGCGAATGCACACCCCGGAACATTGTATGAGCTGCGCCTGAGTGGTCGCCCTCCCTAGGACAATGATGCATTTGTTAGTATATACGCATACTAACACTACTTACACATGTGTAGTACAGAAACCAGAATGTAGTGAAGAAGCAGAGGAAGCGCACAATCTAAAAATATAAATCCTACCAGATGTCAGATGACATAGTTAAATGAGCCGACAACCCTGGCATGACTAGAAACAGCTACACAAAGAAAACGGATCTTCAGCACAACGCAAGCAATTTTGAAATATTGGTGAGTGCTGCCTTCTTTTTACCTTCTCCAGCTCGTCGCCAAATTTATGTAGTAAAGAGGCAGAGAAGCAGTGGATCCGATAAGTAGATTTATTACAGGAAAACAAAACACCTGAAACAGCCACCAACAGGAGCAGACAGCAAGGCAACCGTCTTCTCCAGCACCGTGTACAAACTCCACAAGGTTCTCCTCATGACAGCCCTACATTCTAACATTACATTCTTAGTGTTAGAAATGGGATCCCTGGCTGGCCAGGGCTTGCGCCAAAGTCAGTCAGAGACCACCACTCCTAAGTCAGGGCAAGGGAGTTGCACACCAAGATAACCCCTGCTCACCCTCTAGGTAACCTGGCGCGAGCAGCCAGGCTAAACTTGGAGGCTATGTGAGTTAAGTATTTGCGCACGCACCCCAGCAACAACACCCAAGGCCCACCACAAAGGAAACTCCACACAAGGTTATAGATAAAAATAGCCTTTGTATTATACCAAAACACTTTAGATAAAAACACACACTGAACAATGTGCCAACAGGCATGGGCAGAATTTGAAGGGGATATGTACAAGACAGGGCCACATGGACCCCAAAGCACACAACCAGTAACCACTGGTACAGGTAATTACCCCCTACGCAACCCTAACCACCTTAGGAACAGGTCACGCAGGGAACCAGGACCTCACTAGCACCACCTGTACTAGCAAGAACAACCACCTAAGTATCACAATACAAGTAAGGGCATAGGCACATTACACATGATGCATCACAACACATTCAGAGGTGTAGGGAAGGAAAACACATGATGCCTAAAAACATTCAGAGGTGTATCAAAGAACACAATTGTGCAAAAATCACATTAGCCACAACCTGTGGCAGTCTCTGGGCCAACTGGCCTCTCTGGGGCTAGGACGCCCTGTGTCCCAGTGTCAAGGGTGCCTAAATGTGGCAGCTGCCCACGAAGTGCTGTGCAGCTGTGTGGCAATGATGGGGGCCAACGTGGGAGCCTCGCAGGCTCTGAACAAAGGAAATGCCCCCATGGCCTCTTGGGGGCTTTGCAACAACTGTGGGCCTAGGACGTTGGAGTCCCCCCTCTGGGGACTCGGGAATACACAAATGCCCCCACAGCTGCTGGAGTCCCTCATGGGGGACTCGATGTAAATTATGGGGTCAAAAGCCTCTCGGGGCTCGTAAAACACGGAAATGCCCCTGAGGTTGTCGGAGCCTCACAGGCTCAAAATAAGGATGCCTCTAAGAGCCTCTCTGGCTCCAAATATGCCCCGCTGTTGGAGTCCCCCTCTCTGGAGACTCGAAGTGAGCAAACTGCGGCAACCAAGAGCTTCTCGGGGCCCGGGAAACAAGTGGGGCACCTGAAGCCTTCTCGGGCTCCGAAACAACTAACTCCGCAGAAGGGAGGGGGCGGGCACCGGCAATGTGCCCCGACGCCCCCCCTCTCTTTAGCACACCCGGCCCCCACTCACCGGTCTGCCCTCACAGGGACGTCTTCTCTCTGCGGCGGGCTCTCGGTGTCCGGGCAGCGGTAGGGCTCGGCTGGGCTCTTTCTCTCCTCATGGGAGCCCCGCCTTCCTCATGCGCCCGCTTTGCTGTTCCCCCGGTCCCCCATCTCGAGACCGGGCCTTCAATGGCTCGCGCTTTGCTTGGTTGGCGGCCCGGGGCTCTCCCCAGCTCACGGGAACCCCAGGCCGCGGAGGGAACTTTACTTCCTCACTCTGGAGCTCGAGGAGGCGGGGTAGGCTCCCGACCTCCTCTCTTCCGGCCGTATTTCCGCTTCCGTCCTGCAGCCCCGCCCACAACCAGGCGGGCCGCGGGCAGCAGCGGCGATCTGGGCATTAGATGAGGGGTAGGCTCCCTCCGTGAAGCAATAAACGGGCAATACTCGGGTTAGCACCCGAATTTAGAAGGGTACAAATACGGGCATAAGGCAGGGTAGGCTCCTGCCATCAACATGGGCCAATTAAGATACAGCGCTCTCCAGGCGCTAGTGAACGATGAAGCGCTCCCAGGCGCTAGGTACACGAAGAGCGCTCTCAAGCGCTAGAGGTCAAAGGAAAGCGCTTCCAGGCGCTAGGGCAACAGAAAGCAGCAAAGTCCTTCAGGGATCCAGGGGCTGCAGTAGTCCAAGGGCTGGGCAGGGCCCAGGGAGGCAAGCCTTCCCCCGGGCCCCAGCAGCAGCATGCCCCTGTTAAGATTCAAGTTGGGAATAAGAACATTTTTCAAGAGGTCACAGCCTCTTTTTATACAGACAAATCCTTTGTCTAAAGGTGCAGGGCGGGGGCAAAACCAGGCGCCGCTGGTTTGTGAGCACTGTGATGGGCTCAGCCCCTCACTCTATTCACTGGCAGGGCTAGGGTCGTTAGACGCACCACAGGGGGCTGAGCCAGCATTGTGTGGGGAAAACCCAGCCCCATTCAGGACCCAGGTGCACTCCTCCCCTCACATCAGCATGCTAATCTCAACACTCACCACTGGGCAGACCCATCCAGACATCCTGGAGCCAGGCTCCAGCCAATCACGTGTCAGCACCCTCACTACACATGCACACCCATGTCTAGAAGTGGCACTTCCACACTAGACACATACACGCCGCATACATCATTTCGCAGCATTCAATCACACGAGTCCGCACATACCAGACTCGAGCCTGTACACCCCACGCATCAGGAACTACCAGGGACTCATACATTTCCCATGCATTCCTATGGGAGGGCAGGCCAACCTTACTCCACGCACTCAGAGTGCGCACGCACTTTCCACTGGTACACAGTGAAAGCGCGCCGAAACGAAGACATCACTATAATTATTTATTAGCACCAGGCAAAAAGTTCAGGGGTGAACCTGCCAGAAGGGCCAAGTCCAACACTTAGATTCTAGTAGAATTACATACTAACATTCTACTATTACTTACATTGGAATACTACACAGAGCACATGACTTTACAGCAATGAGCTAATAGTTTCATCCACGAGTCATGAGACCGGTAGGGGTGAGTAGTTCGCTTCCCACTCCCTGTATTGTATAAATGCAAACTAACACTACTTCGACAGGTATGCTACAGCGCCCCAAGCACATCACTTTGCAGCAATGATCTCACAATTTAGGCTCACGGTTTAATCCCTGAGTCTTCAGACCAGTAGGGGTGAGTAGTTCGCTTCCCACTCCCTATATGCTATAAACGCATACTAATACTACTTACACACTTATACTACAGTGGCTAGTATCCTACAGTGCCCAGAGCCCATCAATTTACAGCAATCTGCTTGGTTTGATCCCCGACTCTTCATATATATATATATATATATATATATATATATATATATATATATATATATATATATATATATATATATATATATATATATATATATATATATATAGGTCAATTTCTGCTTGCAAAGGTTTTGATTGACCACAGAAAAGTCACGGACCACCACGCAGCTCTTCGAGTGTCACAGATGAAGTTTATTATCCATCCACAGGTTAAGGTAGGCACCATATATACATATTACCTACTGTACCTACTGGTGGTCGCAAGTAGATAGTTATAGTTAGGACCGAGTTTCGATAGGAAGAGCATTTATTTTTCTGCTTATAACTTTGGCGTCGTTTGATGAATCTTCATGAAATTTTCAAAACAAATTCTTGTTCATATCAGCATATATGCACAAAGAAATGCCCACTTCTAAAAGTTGCATTTCTAAAATAGTAATGTGAAATCCAACTTCCCCAGTAAGTAGGATTTATAACTTATGTTCTAAACATACCAAACAGGGCAATGTCACTCTTTTCTGATCAGGAATTACCACATAAAAGTAAATAAGAGAATTCCCGGTGCTAATCTATTAGAGGAGTAGGCCTCACAGCAGTGAGAAACAAAATGGGCTGTTTGTCACTACCAGGACTTGCATTCATGTGTAATAAAAGGGGATGTTAAGGCTTGGCAAGTAGTTTTAAATGCCCAGTCAAAATGGCAGTAAAGTAAACTAAACACATATGCCCTGCAGAGGCAGGCCTGAAAGGCTACTTCTGTGGGTGGCACAATCAGTGCTGCACTCCCACTAGTACAATTTAATTTACAGGCCATAGGTATATGGTATACCAATTTACAATTGGTTCAGGATGGCTTACCGCCATCCTGAACCTCTCCTTCACTTCAGCGTGTGTACCATCTGCCTGGAAGTAAGCGTGGGTTTCGCCTATCATCAAGAAACCCACCCTAGATCCATCTAAACCGGAGAATTTTCGTCCAATCTCCCTGCTCCCATGGCTATCCAAACTCGCTGAAGCGCATGTCAACAGTACTCTATCCCAGCACATGGTCAAAAACAACATTCTTGACCCATCACAAAATGGGTTTAGACCAGGCTATAGCACTGAGTCTGCTCTCTTAGCCACCACAGAGCACCTCCGAACGATCTTAGATGCCGGTCAAAGTGCTGCGCTGATCCTTCTGGATCTCAGCGCCGCCTTTGACACGGTATCCCATGTCATCCTTCTCAAGCGTTTGGAGACCTTTGGAGTAGCTGGTCATGCCTTGGATTGGTTCAGATCCTTCCTCGAAAACAGGTCCTTTCGAGTTTCTGCCCCCCCCTTCCTATCCAAACCCCACCCCATTGAACAGGGAGTTCCGCAGGGCTCTGCGTTGAGCCCTTCCCTTTTCAATCTCTACGTCCAGCCTTTGGCGGCAGTGGCCAAAGAGTGGGGCTTGACATTAGTATCGTATGCTGACGATACACAACTGGCCATCGCTCTCTCAGAAGGTCCTTCCAACTTATCCTCTAACTTCAAAAACGGACTCTCTGCGGTCGCCCAATGGATGACAATGAACTGTTTACAACTTAACGGCGGAAAGACAGAGGTGCTACTCCTTGGCAAAAACACCAGCCTCTGGAATGAGCACTGGTGGCCGTCTTCCCTGGGCACCATCCCCCACCCCCAAACCCTAGTGAAAAACTTGGGTGTCTGGATGGATGACTCACTCAACTTTCGAGCCCACACCAAAAAAGTTGCCGGCACCTGCATTGGCCTGCTGAGAAGCCTCAGCCACATACTAGGCTTTTTCGACGCCAAAACCCGCCAACTCATTATCCAAGCCACCATCCTCTCGCGTCTAGACTATGCCAATGTGCTCCTTCTCGGTGCCAACAAATGCGAGATAGCAAGACTCCAACGCGTGCAGAATTCTGCGGCTAGAACTTTGCTCGGCCTCCCCCGCAGATGCTCAGCCAGACCGACCATCAGAAAATTACACTGGCTACCTGTTGATTCTAGAATCAAATTCAAGACCCTCATTATGTCCTTCAAAATCCTCAAACTCAACACCCCCCCTCTGCTTCAACCCCTTCTTACTCCCTACGCGCCGTCACGGAACCTAAGATCCTCCAACCAAAACCTTCTATGCGTCCCACGCATAAAACTCAGCCGCATGGGCGGCCGCTCCTTTAGGTTCCTGGGAGCCAAGATGTGGAATGACCTGCCACAACATATTCGTTCGATAGACAGCTTATCAGCTTTCCGGAAAGCAGTGAAAACGTTTCTATTCCCTTGCCTGTAATCCTCCCTCTGTCCTGGTCTCTCCCTCCGCTCAGGCTATGATCTGGGTTTTTTAGCGCCGGGACGCCTCATTGCCGGGGCAGCTGTTGCGCTCTACCAAAACAATACAATACAATACAATACAAGGGCCTTACAAATAAACCAAACATGCTAAACAAGTGTAAAGCAATCTGTTGAATGTGGCCCTTCTTAGGGGATATCCCTTAAACCTTTTGCTTTTTTTCCTACTGGTTTTTGCTGATTCTCTTTTTGTGGCCTAAGGACTCAGGGCACGTTCTCACTGTAATGTAGTGGGAACGTGTGCATGCCCTTCCTACATACGCTAGGAAGTGGTGCTTACATGATTGGTTTAGGTGTTGTAGCTATGAGTGCCCTGCAAAAAGGTACACCACATACCCAGGGCAGGTATTGCACTGGCTAATAATGCAACCCAGCACTGAGTGTGCGACCTCCCAGATTAGCTTTTCAAATATGTATCAAGCCTTCCTTCGGAGGCCTGTGGGTGAGTATTTGCGCGTATGCTCAGGTTGGCCTTTCTAACTCATTAACCAACCTTCCACTACCACTATAGCACCCCTAGGGTAAGCCCTGAGAGGCGGAGCAAGTGGAAGGTAAAAGGCAGGGCAGGTACACATGGGTGTTTATTGCCCAGGTAAGGAAGAACCACCCTTGTGGGTTGTCCCTACCTGGGAAGTCTGTTCTTCTCATGGGACAACACACGGTTGCTGATTCTCTTCAAATATATGGAAACATCTATAATTGAGTTTAGATGGTATGCTAGAGCAGTTGTACTTATCTGTGTCAGAGCAGCGAACAAAAGAGGAAGATAGGAGCCTGTTCATCCTAGTTGTTATGTGTTAAAGTTCTATTTTATTGTGATGTAATAATATTCTTTAAAGGGCTGCATGTTGGGCAGCAAATAAAAGTATTTGCATAATGTTAGCCTCCGTATGTCTTTAATGAAATCAAGATTCTCTCTTCATGTTAATTGGAGAATCGACATTCTCTTTCAGTGGCCTTGGGCTCTGGGCACTTTCCCAATGCAAATGCAGTGATGTTTTTAAACATGTCTCAAGCCTGCCATTGGTGGCCTGTGTGTGCGCACATGCACCTATGAGGTTTTTAAACATGTGTCAATACTGCCATTGCAGGCCTATGGGTGCACACTTGCACTTATGCTCAGGTTGGCTATTTTAAACCACTGGCCACTCCTGAAGGAACTTTCACTACCACTAGAGCACCCCTAGGGTAAGTCTTGAGGGGTGAAGCAAGTGGTAAGTGAAAGGCAGGGCAGGTACACATGTGATTTCCCTGCCCAAGTAGTGAAGAATACCCATCTGCGTTTTCACTATCTATGGGATTTGCTCTTACCATAGGTTAACATGGGGAAATAGTTGAAATTACTTCAAGCTGCGATAGTGGTTTGCAGTGGAGTGGCCTCATAATGTTTCCCATCATTGGATTCACCATGACAAATCCTCTCCTGTGGTATAGTGGGTTTATCATTAATAGCTTAGAAATGCCACTTCTAGAAAGTGTTCTACAAACCAAAACAAGTGCCAGTACTGGGACCAAATGAACTAAGTATCTTAAACCAAAGACTAAAAACTTGATTTTCTAGTCCTGTAATGGATTGAATCCATCAAATTTAATTTTTATTTTTAAATTTTCAAGAAAGACACAATGCAAGACATTATTTACATATGTGCGACAGCAACATTAAATGTAACAAGAACAGACGTAGACACACAAATGACAGTGCAATAAAATTCAATATGAACACCCTCCTTCACATTCGTTACCTGACTCAAAACCTGATACACTTCACAATTGCATACACACACACACAAACAAACTTCAATATCAGTGGTGCAAAACAAATAAAATAGAACTCGAAAAATCGGACCTGCGTGGTAAATTAGAACAATCTTATCGTTGTTACCAGCATTGGGTATGTGGCAGACCAGAAAATAATTTACAATCTCAGCCTGCCTATACAAATTAGATTATGCTTCAGTGGAGGAAATTTAGAAAACACAACTAGATTATAACGCAGGCCACAACAAAAGAGGTTGACGCGTTTCAAACCGGACCCTTTGTCCGGTTTGAAACAATTGCCTTCTGCCATTTGAGGGACTGGCTAGGTATATTGGAGGTAGTCGTTTTAATAGTTGGCCAGATCATGGCCCCACTAAGGATTAAGATCTGCATTCATGGCCTCATCTCAGACAGGACTGACATTTAGAGGTGACATGTGTGCCTCAAACTGAGCCCTCTGAACCACCCCCTACTTCAAAGGCACACCACAGTATAACTACTGGTGTCATACTTCGGCAGGGCAGAGATACACGTGGGGACATGGGACTGGACATCCTGGAGCTGTGTGGTGCACTCTGCCAGAGGAATCTGTTGTGCACAAGGAGTACTGCCATTCCTGAATAGTGGCTGGCCTGGGCTAACAACCTGCTGCTAAGTGGCACCCTGAAGTGTGCTCTGCAAGGGCTGGTTGGCTTTCCCCGTGTTCTCTTGTTGAGGTTTCAGGGATTTCAGAGACCTCCCATGAGGGACCGACATCATCTACATGTGACATCTGGAGAGTGGTGGTTTCTTAAGTTCCCACATCATCTAGTCGATCCCAACTGGTAGTGCGGCATGAGCATGGAACTAAGTATTGTGCCTGGAGACCATCTAAGGAGTGTGGCCCCTGCATTGTGGGGGTCTCAACATGCAAAAGGGTCTTGTTGGTGGTGAGTGGGTTCACAGGTTGTGGGACCCAGTGTGGCACACTTCCCCAATCATGCCGCATCTCTCTCTTGCGACACGCCGACTGCATACTCATTGTGTGCAGTATCTGATTCAGAGGTTACAACCATAGGAGGGAGGGTGTACTCACAGTAGTACCTCATTCTACCTTCTGCAACACTGCTAAACTTGCACCTGCATATGTGAAAGTAATTGCCTGGTGTGACCCCTTCAACGCACACAAGCCTAATTTCTAGGGAGGTACAGAATTTGCAACTCTTGTGTGACCGGAACTGTCTGGTGCGACTCGTTTCAATGCACACCAGATGTTGTGCCTCTTTTCCAGGGAGGTGCAGAGGAGCAAATTCGTGTTCCGCTGTTTCCAAATTGCCTGGGTGGTACTTTGTTAGTACAAGAGGTTCCTCAGCTTCACCCCATTCATCGATTTTTGCTTTTGTGTGGCAAATCAACTGCCCTCTCCTCACCCAGCCTGACGACTTAGTGTTGCTAGGTTGTATTGCCCGGATCTGGCCTGGGTGGTGAGAGGAATTGACTGGGCTGAGGAACGCTTCCAAGAGTGATTGGAAGTGGGTCAAGAGAAGACTTTGTGACCCTCCCCACTAATGCTTCACAGAACTGGGCTGGTGCTTGAAGGCCATTTGTGGAACCCTTTGATTGAACGACTAGCCCCCTTAGCCCACTACTGCTCTGCATACTCGTGGATGAACTTCCTGCGTGGTGGCCAACCCCCCATTTGTTGACTGTCACCTAATTAGCCTTGCTCCCTACCCCCACTTTCTTCTCTGGGACCTGACTAAGTATTACTCTGGCCGTAATCGGCTAGCATTGGGGGGTTCATCTCCAACCTGTGGGCATAGGGCAGTGGGGTTAGCTGAAATGTGGAGGAGGGCTTGGGCCTAGGGGTCCGCATTTGTATAATCAACTGACCTGCCGGATATCAGTTGCACCGCATTACAATGCTGTATGTGTGTGTGCGCGAGTGCGCACCATAATGATCTGCCTGATATCCGTTGCACCGTGTAGCGGTGCTGAATGAGTGTGTGGTATTGACTGCATAAGGACCACCTGTTATTAATTACATCGCACAATGGCGTTGCCTTACGCGTTGGTTCCTTGTGAAAAGAATACTAAATTTGGCATTGGTTTTTACCCGTGCATTCTTGGTCGACGGTGCTGTTTAAAAGTGTTATAATTATCTGTGTGTACATGTTGCTGATACCGTTGTGATTTGGGGTGCACCCTATAACTGTGTGGTATTGAATTGTAATAATTATCAGGGTGGGCCCAATTCTGACAATGTTTAGTACTACATAAGGGTGCTGGGGGGGTAAAGTTGGATCTTCCCCAAATGTGCATACTGCTGATGTCATTTTAACTTGTTGGGGCTATTACTGATAGTACTGCTAGTAATATTTCCAAATGTGATTTATGCTCATAAATACATGATATTGATGTTGTGTTAATTAATGTTTGTGTTGAATACAAACTTTATTTACAGACACCATGTGTGAAGTCAATTTTGTGATGCTCAGTGTATTTATTGTGTGAGAGTGCTGATGCTTTAGACATTGCCTCTGTGATAAGCCTGACTGCCCAGTGCCAAGCTACCAAAGGGTGAGCACAGGTTATACAATGAGTGTAATCACCTACCCCTGAAAGGGAAGGTATGTTCTGCCTGGCTAGGGCACCGCCTCAGCCAACCAAAAAGTGCAAGTTCCAACACAATCATACCATGTTTAGGGGAGAGCACATTCACGTTAGCACTGATTGTCAGCGGTAAAGTGCCCAGAGTCCTAAAGTCAACAAAGAGAGGGTCAGACAAATAGGAGGATGATGGCAACATATTTCGGGTTGACCCTGCAAAAAGAGCCAGGTCCAAAAAATAGCTAGTTAAATAGATAGCTTGATAGTTAGATAGATAGAGAGGGTTGCATGCATGGAGATAGGTAGATAGATAGATAGATAGATAGATAGATAGATAGATAGATAGATAGATAGATAGATAGATAGATAGATAGATAGATAGATAGATAGATAGATAGATAGATAGACAGACAGACAGACAGACAGACAGACAGACAGACAGACAGACAGACAGACAGACAGACAGACAGACAGACAGACAGACAGACAGACAGACAGACAGACAGACTGACAGACAGATGAAAAGACAGAAAGACAAATAGGTAGACAGGCAGATAAGAGGGACAGGAAACTAGAATCAGTGGCATAGCTTCAATTAGTAGTGTAACAGTTAAATGTTTATTTAAGCTCTGCACACAAGAGTGCTGAAAGCGAGCTAGAAAGCCATATAAGCAGGGCCTACATACTAAATTGGTTTAACTGTAGTCCTCAGTTAAAAACCATACCAGCATAACATACAGGAGAGCAGTTATAAATGCACGTAATTGCATTGCCACTAAAAAGAGGACAACTTTATAAAGAAAAGTTTCAAACAGATACAATAAGGAGTGCTATGAAATAGCAGCTGTCGGATAAACAAAAGGCCATTCCAGAAGGAATTTACAACAGCATTATTAGAAGATAGGGATTATTAATAGAAGATAGGAATTGATAAATCTGGAATTTGCTTTGACATTACATCAAAAGCAACATGAAGAGCTGGTGCAAAGTGTCTTGCTATCACATTAGGATTCAAATGCAAAGGCAACATTCAAGTAATAATAATAAAGTAAAACAAAAAGCACTGGCACTGAATAAAACTACCTTGTTTGGAGATGTGCTCCTTGTGAAAGAGCATAATGCAATCACTCAAAGTGAAGTTAGCCACTGGCAGAAGTAAAATGGCGGCTGGTTCCATGCTGTATGATGTAGTGAGCGGAGGCAAAATGTGAATGACACAACAACAGACCAAAAAGATAAAGAGAGTTGGCTGAAAGCCCTTTTAAGTAAGCATATTATACATACAGGTTTATTAAAATCAAAAGCTCTTAGCTATCCCCAGACCTAAGAATTAACATAAGTGCACCAAGAAAGTCCTTATCATAAAAACTGTTCTTGATAGGAGTTCCTGCAGAAGTGAGTAAACACTGTTGCTGCCAGAGGTGCCCAAATTCCCAGGTCCCGCTGAAGCATGCTTCAAATCAGTAAATATGGTAAGAATTGTTTGAGCACAGTATTCAAGTATGAGAAGGAGTAACTGTAAGATTTCTTAACTAGAGCGTCAGGCACTTGGGGTAAACAGCGTCTCTCAACAACTTCATATACTATACATACAGCATACCTTGCCTCTGGCATGCTGCAATGATTGCTGAGACATGAGCCATCAATATAATATCAAATAATAACTAATAAACAATCATGGGGCTACCTATTTTGGGCTATGAGTAAGGAAGACAGGAAAGTGAATTAGGGTAATGTTAGAGGTGGGCAATAGGAGAATTTCATACCAGGACAATCTGACAGTGCTTAAGTGTTTTAGAGGTGACAAGGACAGCAGCTACAACATGGGGCACAGCCACAATGAGGGTAGAGTCACAAACAACATTTCCTGAAGGGTAGCAGCTGTTACAGCCCTCTAACATGATGTAAGACCCGCTATTACACTGGTAGCAGTGACTATATTACTTGAACATCCTCTTCATGTGTGTAGCATTTCTAAAGAAACAGTATATAAAGTGACATATATAAAGTGACAATGACGTACAAGTTTTAGGTTAGCAATTCGGTGCTCTAAACAAATGGAAAACCCCACTACCATAGGTGTGGAGTGTGGCTCTCCTAGGACTTTGGGGCCCACAGTGATATTAAAACAAAATGGTTGGAACACGCCTTTAGACAGCTAGAAAGTAATCATAAACACTGTCATGTGTTTGACGTTGAGGCCAGAAATCTGATTTATTTTTTAGTCTGGCCTAGGCAACGCATGCACAATCTTCAAGACATGTGATATTCAGTCTATGAGCTTTGAACTCGCCTAATGCTTAACATTGGTTCTTTTGTCTGCCTGTACAAATTCCTTGGTTTTAGTTGGTCAATACCATGCCTTTGTCCTGCCTTTGGCTGTTTTGTTCCGCCCTGGAGACCGCCCCTGCTACATGAATCCTTTCACTATCTGCCATATATTTAGTTTCACTGCACTACTTTGTCTTTCCGCTCTCTCCTCACAGCTAGCAGTTCACTTAATCTCCCAGTGCCATTCCCACAACAACGCCTCCCACCCCGTGCAGCTTGTTATTTACAGCATGTGTTACAGTTGTCTTATTGTGCCACCTCCCACCCCTCGCTGCTGGTAGGGTGCTGCCCATAACAGATGCATGGAGCCTCGGGCAGTACAACACTACCACTCGCTGTTCCCTGGCACGCACCTGAGCTTCACCGCAACTTCACTTTTCCTCAGTTCACACATCCACCCCCATGTGCAGTGTAAGGTGGCATGTGCCGGTACGGCCGAAGGCGCCCCCTTCTCCCCATAGCAAAGTGTTCACCTAACATATGTCATCTCATGGGAATGGAGGGCTTCCTCTGCCTTTATTTTACAGCCTTAATGTAATATTTTAAAAATTGAAAGTGTGTTACTATTGATGCCTCTTGCAATGTTAGTCTTTCTACACTTCCTACTTCCTACCTGTTCCATTATGGCGGCCGTCCTATAGGACTGTTTGTTCTGTAAATCATCAGTCCTTCGTCCGTTTCCATTCCCTTCTCCTCCATGGTTGCAGCATCATGTGATCTGCACCTTTACATTGCCGGTTTGCTGTTCCCTACGGCGTGTTCTCACATCAAGGTAAGATTCAGGACTTCATCCCTGGTGTACAAGATCCAAGCTTGGAAACCAGTCCCTGATGTGCCACACAGCCACATCCCACAGCACAGAGCCACCTGCAACAGCCCATGTCATCACCCTGCGTACACAACTGATATGGGCCTCTCTGCAGTCTGGGCCCCTTCCCACCCCACCAACACAACTCACAAATAGGCACACAGTTCCTGAACTGGGAGATACTTTATTGCCCTCATGACACTGCTTTTTTAAAACACATTTTATTAGAATTTTTGTTTTGTTGTTCTTCCGCAAATAACATCCATTACCAATTAAACAAATAGCATAGTTACATGAAATGCCACAGTACATTCTGAGTTGGAAAGGCCTCGAAGGCTACAATAGTAGTCCCTTTTGTGTCCAACAGAAGTACATTGCAATTGTGTTTGTTACACAATACTGTTCGGATGCAGCCCTGAATAGCCCATTTCGTGCTTCAAGCTCCACTATGGTGGACTGGGCAACTAATCCACCACAGCACCCTTCAGCAACTTATTTACAATCCTGTAATTGAAAATAAAATGTGGATCTTTGTTTTGTATCTTTACTTCACCTTCACCTCACGGCACCGTGCCCTCCTCACTCTATCAGCGTTTTGGAGAGTAACAATTTGTGTTGTTGTAATGAGAAGGCTTTGCATTCTTTTGAATTGTATTCTTGACTCAAAAGATCAAAAATGTTGTGACAGGGTCTGCATTGTGGACATTGACATGTGAACAAATGAGACCCAGTATACTGCTGTGTTTGTTCTCATGACTGTGCTTGATGCATTAGACTCGTTTCTCTGTTTGTTGTGACTAGTCCCAGGGCCTTTTCTACCATTAGGCAAGACTAGGCAGCTGCCTAGGGCGGCAAAAGGGGGGATTTTTTTTTTTTGAAGGCAGCAGCACCTGTATGTGAGTGCAAGCGCACCTGCATGTGAGTGCAAGCGCACCTCCATGTACACGCTGCTCAGCGCACCCTAGCACAGTGGTGCGTGAAGCAGCCGTCGGTGCCAGTGTATACACACCTTCTCACTCGCTCTCTGCTAGTCGCAACTTCCTCCTAATGTTCACGCATAATCTGCTGCTCACTCTTCTCTCACTGCTCCCCACACTTTTACGCACTCGCAGCCCTTGCCCCCCACATCCACCTCCACCAGAAGCGCCTGCATCCGCTATTCCGCTGCGCCCCCACGGAACACGGCTCTGCCATTGCCTGCCGTTCCTGTGACACGCCGGACCCGCCCTGCCTTTCTCTGCCCCGGCAGTCCACGAGGCGCCAGGCTTACCGCTGCCCCAGCCCTTCTAGCCACGAGCTCCTTTCCCCTCGAAGGCCAAGAAGGCAGAGAAAGCACAGCGTCGCAGTGATGGAGGGAGAGGGAAGGGGTGCTGAAATGGGCAGCAGAGGCCTCGCTGTTATAATGGGTAGCAGAGGCCTCGCTGTTAATTGTGCAGTGGGTGCAGTGGAGCCGAGACACGGAAGGGTCCGAATATAGCTCCTTTTTTTACTACACTGGGGCTGTTTTCCTTGCTCACAGTAAGGCCCTTGGCACCCTTGCTAAGGCACTAGTAGGCAGGAGGGCGGTGTGGGGTCTTAATGAGCGGAATAGGGCAGCAGCAAGCAGCAAGTGGAGAATGGTTTGCAGGTGCATGTGGGAGAGGCAGCGGGGCTCAAAGTGGTGGCAGACGAGAAAGGGGGTAAGAGAGTTGAGGAGAAAGACGAGAAATCAGTAACTCTTAAAGAGGGGTGAGTGGAAGAGAGAAGACTACGCAAGAACCAGGGACACATCTGGTGTATTAGGGAAGCAAGGAAGGGCAATGCAACACGAAAGAAGCAGGGTGTGAGCAGGAACCACTGAAGGGAGTGAAGGCACGCACAGAAGCAGGGAGAAGAGAAGCTAGTGGAGGATGGCAGGCAAGAAAGAAAGGGTGAGCAGGACCTGATGAATGGAGGGCAGGGGTGCTGAAGGAAGGAACACAAGTGAGTAGCCAGAAAATGAAAAGACCCCTCACTTGTAACTTACCTCTAATCACACCGAGCTCGCAAAGCGTGCAAATTCAACCCTGCTTAAAAGAGTTCCTTTCAGCTTTTCATCTTCCTTCGGAGGGTCAATCCATTCCCCCTCCCTTCTACTCATCCATCCATCCCCATCCCCTTCCCATACACTAACCTCTTGGCCCATTCAGCCATACTGTTTCCATCGATCCATCTGGTATTTTGACTTGCAGGCATAAGAGGCCCACAAACAACGTATTCACTTTTAAGTGGGGGCCAGTTTGCCATTCCATGGGGTCAGTGCTGCCTCCGCTTAAGCTAGTGGAGTGGGGGGCTCCCCACGCCACAGGGGGCACAGCTGAGAGATGCAGTGAGCTCTGCAGACAGGAGTATATTAGAGAAGCGGGGGGAGGGGTAAGTGTTAAATTAAGGCAAAGGGTGAGGACCACTGATATCAGGAATTGATGAAAAGTGACAGGGAGGCATGGGTTAAAAAAAGGGGGAATATTGAGGACTATATGGTCAGTGGAGACAAAAGACACACCAAGAGCAGAGATGAAAGAGGTGATGCAGGAATCATTGAGGAAGAAGGTGGTATGATAGGAAGTATCAGGAGTGCAGGGCCTGTGAACAGATCCGAGCTGGTGAAACAGGAAGGACAGGACCTTTTGAATAGGACCAGGGCAGGGCGGGGTGGGGGTTAGAACAACACCGAGTGCTGGAGGGACAATTGAGAACTGCAGAGAGAGTAGGGGGGAGAGGCAGAGGAGAAATGCAAGGGAACGAGGAACACTGGATCAATAGGTGACAGACTCAGGGAGAGTTAATAAACCAGTGGAGGGGTGAGAGGTGGAGAGTAGGTCGCTCTTTTTTTTTGATTTCAAGAAGATTTTATTGAGAGAGATAATGAACCAAGTAATAAAAACCAAGTACAATAGAGGTGATACATTCTGACAGAAGTGAAAAAGATAAGCATATACATCACTTAAGAAGTAAGTAAAATAGATGTAAACAAAGTTAAAAAAGACAATCAGTGCGAAATTGAGAATATGAACCAATATATAGTCTGTCAGTAATCAAAAGCAAAACGCATCACTCTCTAAATTGAGAATGGGGACAAGGGAGGAGGTAGAAGAAAAGAAAGAAAAAAGAAAAGAAGGGAGGAAACACAGCAGAAAAGAAAGAACGGGATGAGAGGACAGGAAAGAAGAAAGAAGAGAAAAAAGAAGGATTCCCACACGAGCGACCCAATGAAACACAAAGAGCAAACAACAATTAGACAGACGTATCAACAGGGAATTGAGGTACTAACCCTTTCGAGGAGAGTTCCATATAGTCATCCAAGGCTTTCCAAACCCCTTTAGAGATGGAAGGCGACAGGTGTGCCAGATCTACTGAGGTGTGGGCACTGCGTAAGAAGGATACCCACGCCCACCACGTATGGTAAGAGATAGACGAAAAGGATTTCCATTCCATAAGAATGATTTTAACCGCCACAGTTAAGAGAAGATCCAACAGTTGTAATTCTATCGGGTCTAAAGGAAGAGGAGTAGGAGCAGCCAAGGGGCCTAGTAAGACTATAGGAAAGGAAAGTTGAAGCTCAATATTAAAAATAAGGGATAAATGTTGCTGAGAAGGTCCCAGAAAGGTGTAAGTAAGGAGCAATGATAGAACATATGTGGAAAATCGCCAGCCACCAATCCGCAACTCCAGCAGAGGTCGTCGTCTTTAAGGTTGAGCGAATGAAGACGCTTAGGCGTCCAATGGAGGAGATTGATCGAGAAAAATTTAGATTGCATTAGGGAAGGAGCTATTTTATTACGGAGAGCCAATTTACCAATGGATTGCCAAGCTTCGGATGAAATATGATCTGTGATGTTGTGATCAAAATGGCGCGACCATTTTTGTTGTGCCACCGTCTGATCAGGAAGCGAAGTGGAAGACAGAAATTTATAAATTTTGGAAGCAACATGACCAGCTTTGAGCCAAATGTGGAAAAGCGAAATGGTGGAGGAGGAGGGGTGAAGACGAGTTTTAGAAACAGCAACCTTGATTTTAAGAAAGGTATAGAAGTCAAGATTTGTTAAAGAGTGTTTATGTGCCAAGGTAGAGAAAGGTAATGGATCGCCAGAATCACTATATAAATGTTGGACAAGAGAGATTCCCTTTGCAGCCCAGTAAGACATGAGGGCGGGAGAAATAGTAATCTTGATTTTGGAGTTGCTCCAGATAGAAGACCACCTAGTTTTATGCAACGGAGTTGCCATCTTCCTATCTAATTTCTTAATCTCAGTAATTGTATCAATAATGATAGAGCGGGAAAACAGAATATGCAAAGTGGATGTAGTACAAAAAGAGGCAAGTGGTAAAGGTGATGCTAATTCCTGTTCTATGAGTATCCAAGAGGGGACATGGCGAGTTGGAGGAGAAAACCAAAAAGCACCCTGAGAGGCCAAGAAAGCAATTTGGTATTTCTCCCAGTCCGGAAAGTTACATCCACCCATATCACAAGGTCGACGTAAATATTTATATGCTAATCGAGCTCGTTTGCCATTCCATAAAAATTTAGAAGTGATAGCATCAATTTCTCGAAAAAAGGAATCAGACAGTTTAAGTGGCAACATGGAGGAGACGAAATTGATAATCGGCGTGATCATCATTTTAAGGGTTTGTAAACGACCCCACCATGAAATATGTTTTGGAGACCATGTATCCAGAAGACGACGTACTTTGGTAATAGTCTGAGATTCATTATAAGCAACGGTGGCATGCAGAGTAGAACAGAAATAAATTCCCAGATATTTGAGATATGTAGCTTGCCATTTAAAACCAGCCGAACTCATATGAGCAGGAAAGCAATAGGCATTTAAAGGAAACATCTCCGTCTTATCCTTATTTAGAGTATACCCCGATACCGTTGAAAACAAGGAGATGGTGTCAGAAATAGCAGGGTAGGCCAAGGCAATATCATCTGAAAAAATGAGAACATCGTCGGCATATGCGGCAGTTTTAAGACAATGAGAACCAAAAGAAAAACCTTTAATATTAGGATGTAAATCAATCAACCGAAGAAGAGGATCAATAGATAATAAAAATAAGAGTGGAGATAGGGGACAACCTTGTCTTGTGCCCTGGCAAAGATTAAAGAATGAAGACGTAGCACCATTGACTCTAATGTTAGCCTTAGGTTGGGAGTATAAAGACATTACCATATTAAGGAAAGAGTCTCCAAGGTTATGTGCACATAGGACAGCGCGAAGGAATGGCCAAGAGACCTTATCGAAGGCCTTTTCTGCATCAAGGGCCAAGGCCGCGGCCGGGAGTTGGGAACGTTTGGCAGCACCGATAATATGACAGAAAGTGCGGATATTGTCCCGTGCCAGACGACCCTTAACAAAGCCAGTTTGGGAGGGATGTACAAGGTGGGAAATAAAGGATTCTAAACGCTTAGCCAGGATTTTAGCAAAAATCTTTGCTTCCATATTTAGCAGCGAAATAGGCCGGAAGTTTTTAGGATCCGAATGGTCCTTCCCTTCTTTCGGGATCACAACTATGGTGGCTTCAGCAGCCGTACCAGAAACAGAGCCATCCTGAACAAAAGCATTAAAGACAGATTGTAACTTGGGGACAAGCAACGGAAGAAAGGTTTTATAAAATAATATTGGATAACCATCCGGGCCAGGGGCTTTCCCAGAACGGGTGGCCTTGATCGCAGCAACAATTTCCTCGGGAGAAATAGGTTCGTTCAGGATGGAACGATCTTCCTCAGAGACTGACTGAATCGGAATCGATTTTAAAAAATCTTGACACTTGTCAAAAGAGGATTGGTTAGAGGGGGTATATAGTTTGTTATAAAAATCACGAAAAACTTCAAGAATTTCCTCCGTTTGAAACTTTTTAGAGCCAGTATGATCTGTAATAGAAGAAATTTGTGAGGACTTAAAAGAGAAATCTTGAAATTTTAGGGTAGCAGCCAAAAGCTTCCCAGCCCGATTCTTCAAAAGTAACTTTTGGGATTTTTGTGCTTGGACACCAATATGAGCCCTTTTAGTAACAATTGTATTATATTTATATTTTAGGAGCTTTATTTGCTGTAGACTAGTCGGATCTTTGGTGTGTCGAAAGGAAGCTTCTAGAGTTTTGATAGCAGATGATAAGTCAGTAAGCTCTTTTTTAATAGCCGAATTACGTTTGGACATACATTTAATGACTTGACCCCGGAAAGTACATTTAAAAGAATCCCAAAGAATTATTGGAGAAGAAACAGAGTCCTCATTTTCACGGAAAAAAGTATCTATATCCGTAGAAAACTCCGCCACTTGAGAGGAGTCATGTAACACTTCAGTATTTAATCTCCATGAATGACCACGCGGTTTAGGAGCAAAGGAAGATAGCGTAAAAGTAACCGTGGCATGATCAGAGATGACAATGGGGTGTATAAGCGGAGAAGAAGAAGAGGAGACAAGAGAAGAATGAACTAGGAGATAATCAATACGAGAAAAGGAGGAATGCGGCGAGGAGAAGAAAGAGAAATCACTACCAGTGGGATTATGAAGACGCCAGATATCGTGAAGATGAGAAATGGAACACATGTTAAGCATTTGTTTGTGTGCTTTAGGAGGACGAAACTGAAATGCAGAATTCCTGCCTAAAAGAGGGTCCATTGGTAAATTAAAATCGCCACCAACAATGAGATTGCCAGCATGTGGGGTATTATGCAAAACTTTAGTCATGGATTTCCAAAACGCTGGATCATCAACATTCGGAGCGTAAATATTCATAACATACAAATCATGTTGTCCAACCGACAGTTTAGATAAGAGCCAACGACCCTCAGAATCATGCTCAGAAGAGAGAATTGATAGACCAGAATTCCTTGAAATTAACGTAACAACTCCATTTCGTTTGCCAGAGGCATCGGAACATGAAACATCCGACACCCATTCCTTCTTCAAAAACAGCGCTTCTCTGCTAGTGATCTTGGATTCTTGAAAAAGAACTAAATCTGCAGAGAGGGACTTACAGTAATCCAAGATTTTAGACCTTTTCACCGGGTGATTCAAACCCTTAACATTAAGGGATAATACATTTAAACCTCGAATGTAAAAAAGGAGGGATCAAAAGAAGACAACACTGATAACAGAAAAAGAACGAACGTGAAAAATATAAGGGACCAAATTTTAATCAAAAGAAATTCTGTGGGAGCATCCATGTGGGAGAACCAGGAGAAAAAAAGAAAAAGAAGAGATGAAAATACAATAGAAAGGAGAGAGAGAAGAGGCAGGAGGGGAGGTCTAAAAAAGACCCATATCATGCAAGGGAGAACGTGGAAGAAGCGAGTAAGGGACCCGTACTAGGAGCATAAGTGGGTAAAAAGATTAGCCCAATACTAAAATACAGCAACTGATAATAAGAAAAGCAAGGAGCAAATAACACCGGAAAACATTATTATAATGCAATTATTAAACCGATAAAGAAGAGAATACTTCAATGCAGAATAGAGTAACAATATCCTAGCGAGATTAATATCTATACTAAGCAACAATAGTAGAGAAAAATAATAACAGTGTAAATATGTATGAAAAAACTAACCAGCATATAGCATTAATTGAATACAATACATATTATAGAAAGTTAAAACATAGTTAAAGAATAACGTAGACCTGCATATGACCTCACTATGAAGTCGACTAACAGAAGTAAGAAAAAGAGGTGCGTGAGAAAAAGGAAAAAGAGTATTGTAGATAAAAAAGAGGGAAAGAAGAGAAGAAAGAGAACAATTATAGTAAATAGCAGAGCAAATAAGGAAGAGAATTGTACATCAACTATAATATAAGAACATCTTAGCAGGAGATATATGAGAGTAAAAAATGCTAGTGAAATAAGTAATAATACGCTAATTATATATGAAAAGTTTTAAACAGTAGATAAATGTAAGGCAGGTAAAATGCATATGTAAAACAATAACATCATAAGTGAAAACAAATTATGACAGTAATAGAGAAGAATATGAAGCTAAATCACCGAAGTAGGAAAACAGAGAGGTGAGGCAACTTGGATGGAAAAAGAGAAAGGAAAAGACTCGGAATAAAAAAGGAATGACAGTGTTAAATAAATAATCAGAAGGAACTGAAAAAAAAGGACGACAGATAGGAAGTAAGAAGAGAAAGAGTGGAAGGATAAGAAAAAGTGTTGTCGTAGGAGAAACAATATAAAAATATAGGGAGGTTGAATATAAGGAAGAAGGAGAAAAACGAGATTAGTATGGACGAAAGAAGGGCAACGTTAGGACGAAAATTGTTAGAAGGATAGACCGACAAGTAAATTAGCTGGAACAAGAGAGGAGGCATCTAGCCCTAAAAAGTACATCCAGAGATAGAGAAGAAACAGTTCAAGTTCCTGAGGCACCAGGAGTCTGCGAAGTTGCTCTTTGGATTTCCATCTCTATCTCCAACTGGTTGTCCAGGAATGTCGCCAAATCCGCCGGTTCATCGAAGATTCTGGAACGACCTTTATGTGTAATGCGAAATTTGGATGGACCAGAAAACGAAAAAGGAATGCCCATTTCCGTGAGTCGTTTTCGAAGGTTCAGGAAGCCCTTCCTTCTTATGACTGTGTCTCTGGCAAAGTCCTGGGAAATGGAAATACGATGGCCATCCCAACTGACTTGCTTAACTTTCCGCATATGAGAGAGAATCAACTCAGTGTGTTGATGTCGCAAAGGCTTAAAAATGATTGCTCTTGGCTGGGTTGCTGCCTTAGGTCGAAACGTTGGAACACGGTGTGCTCTTTCTATCTCAAAATCTCTATGGAATGATATTTGGAGTGTATCCGGGATCCAATGAGATAAAAAGTCTATCATAGAGGAAGATGATTTCTCTGTATCTTCTGGTAGGCCAAAAATGCGCAGATTAGATCTACGATTACGGTCCTCTGCTCAGTGAGATCTCTGCGCAATGCCGCCATTGAGTGTTCTAAGTGGTTAAGGGATCTGGATTGTTTTTGCATACCATCCTCTGCAGAACTGATTTGTGATTCTGTCGCTGATACACGAAGAGAAAGAGCCTTAAAGACATTCCTGATAGCAGACACTTCCACTTGTAGCAAGTCTGTGTTAGTTTTTGTTGACTGCGCAATATCATGTACTTCATTAAGGCGTGTTAATATCGTGTCCAATGTGGAAGCAGTGTCTGACTGAGGAGACTCGGGCGTCGGAGAGACTGACTTAAGCCTTTTCAACGACGTGCCAACATCCTTAGAGTCTTTGTTGGTCGAAGACCGATTCATATTGACAGTGTTGAGGTAGTAGCCTGCAAGAATACCACTTGAGTAAGAGAGAAAACACAAAAGTTGCGCAGAGTGACCCACAAATAGTAAAAAATAGGAGAGCAAGCTCAAAGTGCGCTATGATATTCTAGCGGTGAAAGTATGAGCAGAGCAGGGGAGCACCGTAATGAGTTTGTAGCAAAACTGTGGACACCTCTATAAAAGAAGCGGACTGAGAGAAAAATAGCGTGAGAACAGCTTAAAACCCAACCAAGCAGCAAGAGCTTAGCATAAAGAAGGCAAAAATGTTACCAGTAGTGGGCATCTTGGACGAAATGCATTAGGCAGACAAGCAACACAGCAAAATTGTATCGGCGGCGGCGCCTCTGAAGTAAAATGACAGGAACGTCATGAGCGGGAAAATGGCTGCCGCTCGCGAGGAATGCGAACGCTTGTGAAGCGTGAGGCAGAAATCATGCAGCCGGTGGTCAAAACAGCAGAAAAACAGCGTCAACCAGATCTCCACATGTTCCGCTGATGAGGGTTGCTTTTTCCGTCAAGAAGGGCAGCAAGAAACGGAGAAAATCGCTCAACGGGACAAACTCGCCTCAGAGCTCAAGCGCAACACGCCATGTTGAAGCGGCGCGCAAGCCACGCCCCCGGAGAGTAGGTCGCTCTAAAGGGAGGGCTCGACACACGAGAGAGGAGTCCATGAATTTCAGAAGAGAGAGATGCGGAGTGATGGTAATAAAAGGGAGGGGCGGCATTTTTCAATTATCGCCTAGGGCAGCAAAACACATAGAAACGGCCCTGACTAGTCCTGTTCCTGTTCCTGACTGTTGACTGGAACTGATTGCTTCATGCACCCCAGCCTGTCATTGACCTGCCTACCAGCTCACTGTTGGAGAAGCTGCCAGCATTATCCTGCTGCAGCTGCTTCGTGGAAGCTTCATCTCTCTACATGTGCAAATAACTACAAGGACAGTAACTGATTTGTATACAGCGTCATTGAAGAAATATCATTCATACTTGCAACTATCAATGACTTTCCCTCTTTTTTCTTCCCCAGGGCTTCTCTTGGGTGGGTAATTTCATAGATATCTCTTTCCCAGTCATAGGTTAGAGTTTTAAAAGTACAATGATATTTATCCTTGGGGACATTCTGGCAGAAACGTGTGCCTTCGTCATGACCATAATGCCCTTCTTCTTGTAAGCCATAACCTTTCTTGTGGCCTGCTCTGAGGCATGGTGGGTAAGGCTAAGAACCCTACTGGTAAGAAAGTAGGTCATTTAATTTGAGTTTATAGTTCAGTTATAAGAATAAATTGCATACAGCGTCTTTCTCTGTGTCACCCCATCGGTGTCACTGGTTTAGGTCATAACATGTCCCCTGCTCCTTCACATACACCTCAAAGGTTCCTTACTCGTACAATAGGCAGGTGATTCACATCAGGCCCGGTTCTAGCAGGTGGGCCGGGTGGGCCAGGCTCACCCAAACATGAGCCTGGCCCACCCAAACAGGAGCCTTGGCTCTCGCAGTGAGGGCTTGAAGGCAGGCGTGCAGCGCACAGGTCGTGTGTGTCTGCCTGGTCCGAGACAGCTTCACGGGCGCACACACACAGACCGTTTTAGAGATTCTCGCAGCCCCACCCGAGTACTTCACAGGTCTTTAAAAGACCATTAACATGTTAACGAGGCTTTGTTTATTTTTTCACCCCTTCATCTACACATGGCAAAGGCGACAAACCCTATTAGGCTGTGACACAAAGTTTGACTAATGGAATAGTAGGTAAGGTGTTACTATTTGTTTTCCTTTTTCAAATCTGCACAGGCCCAGCAGGACACATACTTCGTGCCCTTCATTTAAACAGTTTTTATCATTATCATGGCTGATGCAGGACAACAATAAGACTATACAAAATGCCCAGATAACTCTGGTGATAAATGATCCTGCTAGCGAGTAGTTTTTAATTGCAAATAAACTGTATTTAATGTGGCAGCTCAGTGGGTTACTGCCTTTGCCAGAGATCCGTGTGTTACTTGCAGTACAGAAGTTACAATCCTAACGTAGGACAGTAACCAATGAACTGTTACCAAAGAGTATAGTTAGAACTTCCCTTTTTTAGTTTTGTGATACAGTTAGAACTTCGAAGTTAATCAAGTGAAAAATGGACACTTGTAACAGATCCAGACCATTGGTTTGGAAAAGGCTATGGTACCCTCAAAAAGACCCAATGTGGATAGATTTGTGCGGTATATATCGTTCCTCCGCCCCTACATTGTGGTTCGTTGGCAGTTATCATTGGGTACCATAGATGGTGTGGGTGCCTGCCTCAGCCAGAGGCTCCTCTGGTCTGGATTGCAGTGGCCAGAGAAAAAAATTTTTGTGCAAAAAGTGATAAATAATAACTGTTAAAAATAAGGTCAGCACCTCAGAAGATTTTAATGGAATGGTGTTGATCTTATAATAAAACCAATGGGTACTTCACCTAGATCAGGTTACGGGATCCAGAAGTATGATTTTACGTGGGTGTCGACATGTTTCAGCCCCCCTTGGCTCGAGGAGTCTACGGGGCTTTCGTCAGGACAAGTAGGGACAAACAGACATAGAAATTCTACTCACACGTATTTAGTGGAGTTCAAATGCAATGGATGGTCCACAAAATGTTAGGACCCCCCTTTTTTTTGAAAGTCTCAGCCTGTAAAAAATAATACAAACAGACAGGTTGTGCAAAATTCTATACACGTATACATAGAGGTAGGCACAATAGTAAGCAATTGTCTTAACTATTTGAAAAAGCATCATTGGCTAAATATTTCAAATTTTAATATTCTAAACACTATTTAGATTACTCAATTTAAGGAGTGACCCTGGTTAGGGTAGAGGAGAAAGCAGTTGGTAAGAAGCGGTAAAATGAGCTTGCAGTGTTTGTATGAATTTAGTGTAGTATAGATATGCGCATGCACCATCAAAGAGAGATATCCCATAGTTAGTGCGCTATATCAAGTTACAATATTTTTGGTATAGGGGCAAAAAGTGCGTGTGGTTTAAAGAAGACGAAGGGTCCTCAATGCACCCCAATGTTGAGGTGCGCGTCGGAAGACGCTCAAGTATTGCACTTACCCCCTTATGTGGGAATTCGCTGCTTCTATCGGGTGGTTCAGAGCTAGAGGGAGACAGGTGGTGTTAGGTTAGAGTACTCTTACCTCGTCGGCACAAAAGTTTAACGAAAATACCCAAAGAGACCCGCAATCCGCCATTACCCGCGCGGTTAGGATCCTGCACCGCTTGTGCTGGCTCTGCCCCCGGACATCAAGCTAGTTTCCGGGGGCGGGGTTTTAAAGCTGCGGTGTGTTGAAAATTCTGGTTAATTGAAAAACTTTATTAGTATTATGTACGAGCTTCTGAGCAGGGGTAATGCGGATGTTTTTAAACAAATTTATATTAGTAAGCCCTAGGCCGGTATTGTCGGTAGTCCGTAACTGCTAGGGAATACAGTGATTATCCGGCAGGATCGACTTAGTGTGTGTAGACTGAAAAACTGGTATTTTTTAAGTCAAACCTGCTCCCACACTCCAAAAAAGTGTCGTAAACATCTACAGGGGGAGTTTCATCGTCATAGGAGAGTCAGGGATGGTAGTACTCACAAGCCTCTTAGATGTGAGAATGCAGAGGAGGTGCAACCTGGGATATATTCAGTGTACTGCAAACTGGTGCCATGGGACATTATCATTCATCCCAGTGATGTTGGTTTTCAGACGGTCTACCCACCGTTGTTCTTTTTCATGCAGAATCCTTTCAGCATTTTGTGTTTTTTCAGTCAGCATTTCTATCACCGTCCACCTCATTTCATCACATGTATGTCCTTTCTCTAGGAAATGGGCACATAGTTTTGTGGTAGTTTTTTTCAGGCGGATGTTGCTGCGGTGTTCCCCTATTCTGGTCTTGATCTTGCGACATGTCATGCCTATGTATTGTTTTTTGCATGGACAGACAACCAGGTAGATAACATTGGAGGAGTTGCAGTTGGTATGTTGTTTTTGGGTCCAGTTGACGGTCTCTGATAGTTGTAGCTGTTTGGTGTGGATGGTGAATTGGCAGGCTGTGCAGTTGCCACACGGGTAGTGTCCCGTCACTGGAGACATGGAAATGTTTCTGATGGTTTCTTGTCTGTTTGTTTTGCGTGGTCGGGTATGGACCAGAGTGTCTCTAAGGTTTTTTGCTCTCCTGTTGGCGAAACGTGGTTTTGGCCAGTTGAACTTCCCGGTGTTGAGAATTTTCCAATTCTTATTTACTAATTTTTGGACTTCATATGTCGAGGGGCAGAAAGTGGTGACACATGTAGTGAGGTCAGGGATAGGGTCTTTTGGGTAGATTTGTAGGAGGCACTCCCTCGGTTGATGGTTAGCCCGTTTCATGCATTTCTGGATTGTCTTATTTGTATAATCTCTTCTTTTCAGTTTTGTACACAGATCTTTGGCTTGTGTTTTATAGTCCTCAGTCTTTGTGCAGTTTCTCTTGAGACGGAGAAATTGGCTGTAGGGTAGGTTATCCCTGAGGGGTTTTGGGTGATGACTTTTGTAGCTAAGTAAGCTATTTTTAGCAGTAGGTTTTGTGAATGTCTTCGTTTTTAGCTGGTTGTCTTCAGCGAAGATTGTTAGATCTAGAAAATCAATGGATGCGTTATTGGCCATGTGTGTAAATTTTAACCACGGGTCTTTTGTATTCAGCCATCTCAGAAAGGGATCTAGATCAAGTTTCATATCCCAAATGAGGAGGATATCGTCAATGTATCTCTTCCAGTACAAAATACTGGAAGAGAATGGATTGGCCTCATTAAGCACAAACTTTTGTTCAAAGTTGCTTACATACAATCCTGCCACCGAGGGGGCAAAGGCACTGCCCATCGATGTCCCATGTTTTTGTAGGTACAATGTTCCGTTGTATTCGAAGAAGTTCTCCTTTAATGCCAGTTGACAGCATTGTAAGATGAAATGTCTGGGAGTGTGGTATTCCCAGTCTTCCCTGTAAAGGACATCTTCCAGCATTTGTAGGGTGTCGTCTTGGGGTAGGCTGGTATATAATGACTCTACGTCGAGACCTACCAGGAGCATGGAGTTTTGATCAAATGATATGTCTTTGATTTGTATTAGTAGGTCGCGAGTATCTTTTAGATAGGTGGATGTCTTTTGTACAATTGGTTTTAGGAACTCATCTGCGAATTTCGACAGAGGTTCGAGTAGTGACCCTATGCCAGCCACGATAGGGCGTCCTGGAGGAGGTGATCTGTTTTTGTGGGTTTTGGGTAAGGAATAGAAAAACGGGATTTTAGGTTCCTTCATACACAGATAGTCAGCTTCCTTCCCTGTAATCCACCTATTAGTTTCAGCCTCATTGATCATTATATTTATTGTGTTCTTAAGCCGTTCCGTAGGATCCTCCGTGATTATTTCATAGTACTTGGTATCCGAGAGGAGAGAAAGACATTGGAGATCATATCCTTCTTGGCTGAGGATCACAATCCCTCCTCCTTTGTCCGCTGGTTTCAGAATAATGTCTGGATTGGATTCTAGTGTTCTTAGTGCTTGTCGCTCAGTTTTGCTCAGATTTTGAAAGGATGTTTTCTTCTTTGTGGCCAATTCATCTATGCCCTTTAGCAAAGCTTGTTCAAACGTGTGAATTTCAGGTGGTATACTGCCTGCGGGAGGGTTAAAGGTAGATCTCTTCCTCAGATTGGTATCGCCTTCTAATGATTGGAGGGGTTTGTCGGCAAAAAACGCTTTTAGTTTCAGGGTACGACAGAATTCTGCTAGTTCACATTTCAACTTGAAGTTGTCAACTGGTGGAGTCGGGACAAATCCAAGTCCTTTTTCCAGGACATTCCTCTGATCTTCCGTAAGCTCTATGTTGGCGATGTTTACTATTAGTGAGTGTTGGTTTTGCTCGTGCTCGGTTGGGCAGACGACATGCTTCTTGTTTGAACATTCCTCTGCTGGTCTTGCCAGACTACGGATTTCCTCTTGCCTCTGTATTGATTTCGGCCCCTGCCTAAAAAAGGCGGCTGTTGTTGCTGTTGTTGTCCCTGTTGGGCTGTATGGTGTTCATTCCCTAATTGTGGCATCTGTTGCATTCCGTAGTTATATGGTGTCATCCATCCTCCATATGGTGGCATGTATGCTTGAAACTGGGGCATATTCATATTAGGATAAAAAGGTCTTTGCCAACGGTTGCCCCTCCTAAATCTTTGTGAGCGGTTGTTAAATCCACCTCTTCTTGGTGTGTAGTCCTCAGAGCTACTTATCGAGTTATTTGAGGAGGCTCTACCTAAGGATTCATTGTCCGAACCCTGGTCATTGGGGTTGTAGTCCTCTTTGGTATAAGGGTGCATTTTTTCCTGGCTAAACTTTTTTAAGTCCTTACTCAGTTTTGACAGTTTGCTTGTCATAATGAATTCCTGAGTTTCTTCCATTTCTTTTGTTAGTTCTTCCAGTCTCTTTTTATAAGTCAATGGATTTATTCCTTTTTTCAATTCATTTTCAAGGGTCTGAATTTCAACTAGCAGTGCTTCAGAGAGTCTCTTTGCCGTTTTGATGATTAGCACGAGGTAATCCAGGGTACATTTCCACGAGATTGAAGACCAATCTTTTCGAAAGGCCAAATCATGTAAAAAGATACGGGGAGCATTGCTCACCCAGAGTCCACGCGGAGCTGTTTTTTGGCAAAGATATTCGGTCATAATGATACCGTGAATTGCGGTTCGTAATTGTTCTCTCTTCTTTTCTGTGAGAGTGTCCCAGTTGTCTGTTTGTTCCAGGGCTTCTGTGAGATCTTTATTCTGAAGGAGTGATTGTCCTGCCAAGATTTCTTCTATATCGCTTTCACCAAAGCTCAGTCCAACATTACCCTCCATGGTTAGACTCCAAAATTAAGAATCAATGTTGTGTTGTCAAATATTAGGAAAGAGTTCCCGCAGCTGTCCGCTGCTTAATATTAGGTTTATCAAAGGAGGGAAGAGGAAAACGTGTCCATTTATTTCCCCAGGTAATATCGAAGTTAATCAAGTGAAAAATGGACACTTGTAACAGATCCAGACCATTGGTTTGGAAAAGGCAAGAAGAGGTGGATTTAACAACCGCTCACAAAGATTTAGGAGGGGCAACCGTTGGCAAAGACCTTTTTATCCTAATATGAATATGCCCCAGTTTCAAGCATACATGCCACCATATGGAGGATGGATGACACCATATAACTACGGAATGCAACAGATGCCACAATTAGGGAATGAACACCATACAGCCCAACAGGGACAACAACAGCAACAACAGCCGCCTTTTTTAGGCAGGGGCCGAAATCAATACAGAGGCAAGAGGAAATCCGTAGTCTGGCAAGACCAGCAGAGGAATGTTCAAACAAGAAGCATGTCGTCTGCCCAACCGAGCACGAGCAAAACCAACACTCACTAATAGTAAACATCGCCAACATAGAGCTTACGGAAGATCAGAGGAATGTCCTGGAAAAAGGACTTGGATTTGTCCCGACTCCACCAGTTGACAACTTCAAGTTGAAATGTGAACTAGCAGAATTCTGTCGTACCCTGAAACTAAAAGCGTTTTTTGCCGACAAACCCCTCCAATCATTAGAAGGCGATACCAATCTGAGGAAGAGATCTACCTTTAACCCTCCCGCGGGCAGTATACCACCTGAAATTCACACGTTTGAACAAGCTTTGCTAAAGGGCATAGATGAATTGGCCACAAAGAAGAAAACATCCTTTCAAAATCTGAGCAAAACTGAGCGACAAGCACTAAGAACACTAGAATCCAATCCAGACATTATTCTGAAACCAGCGGACAAAGGAGAAGGGATTGTGATCCTCAGCCAAGAAGGATATGATCTCCAATGTCTTTCTCTCCTCTCGGATACCAAGTACTATGAAATAATCACGGAGGATCCTACGGAACGGCTTAAGAACACAATAAATATAATGATCAATGAGGCTGAAACTAATAGGTGGATTACAGGGAAGGAAGCTGACTATCTGTGTATGAAGGAACCTAAAATCCCGTTTTTCTATTCCTTACCCAAAACCCACAAAAACAGATCACCTCCTCCAGGACGCCCTATCGTGGCTGGCATAGGGTCACTACTCGAACCTCTGTCGAAATTCGCAGATGAGTTCCTAAAACCAATTGTACAAAAGACATCCACCTATCTAAAAGATACTCGCGACCTACTAATACAAATCAAAGACATATCATTTGATCAAAACTCCATGCTCCTGGTAGGTCTCGACGTAGAGTCATTATATACCAGCCTACCCCAAGACGACACCCTACAAATGCTGGAAGATGTCCTTTACAGGGAAGACTGGGAATACCACACTCCCAGACATTTCATCTTACAATGCTGTCAACTGGCATTAAAGGAGAACTTCTTCGAATACAACGGAACATTGTACCTACAAAAACATGGGACATCGATGGGCAGTGCCTTTGCCCCCTCGGTGGCAGGATTGTATGTAAGCAACTTTGAACAAAAGTTTGTGCTTAATGAGGCCAATCCATTCTCTTCCAGTATTTTGTACTGGAAGAGATACATTGACAATATCCTCCTCATTTGGGATATGAAACTTGATCTAGATCCCTTTCTGAGATGGCTGAATACAAAAGACCCGTGGTTAAAATTTACACACATGGCCAATAACGCATCCATTGATTTTCTAGATCTAACAATCTTCGCTGAAGACAACCAGCTAAAAACGAAGACATTCACAAAACCTACTGCTAAAAATAGCTTACTTAGCTACAAAAGTCATCACCCAAAACCCCTCAGGGATAACCTACCCTACAGCCAATTTCTCCGTCTCAAGAGAAACTGCACAAAGACTGAGGACTATAAAACACAAGCCAAAGATCTGTGTACAAAACTGAAAAGAAGAGATTATACAAATAAGACAATCCAGAAATGCATGAAATGGGCTAACCATCAACCGAGGGAGTGCCTCCTACAAATCTACCCAAAAGACCCTATCCCTGACCTCACTACATGTGTCACCACTTTCTGCCCCTCGACATATGAAGTCCAAAAATTAGTAAATAAGAATTGGAAAATTCTCAACACCGGGAAGTTCAACTGGCCAAAACCACGTTTCGCCAACAGGAGAGCAAAAAACCTTAGAGACACTCTGGTCCATACCCGACCACGCAAAACAAACAGACAAGAAACCATCAGAAACATTTCCATGTCTCCAGTGACGGGACACTACCCGTGTGGCAACTGCACAGCCTGCCAATTCACCATCCACACCAAACAGCTACAACTATCAGAGACCGTCAACTGGACCCAAAAACAACATACCAACTGCAACTCCTCCAATGTTATCTACCTGGTTGTCTGTCCATGCAAAAAACAATACATAGGCATGACATGTCGCAAGATCAAGACCAGAATAGGGGAACACCGCAGCAACATCCGCCTGAAAAAAACTACCACAAAACTATGTGCCCATTTCCTAGAGAAAGGACATACATGTGATGAAATGAGGTGGACGGTGATAGAAATGCTGACTGAAAAAACACAAAATGCTGAAAGGATTCTGCATGAAAAAGAACAACGGTGGGTAGACCGTCTGAAAACCAACATCACTGGGATGAATGATAATGTCCCATGGCACCAGTTTGCAGTACACTGAATATATCCCAGGTTGCACCTCCTCTGCATTCTCACATCTAAGAGGCTTGTGAGTACTACCATCCCTGACTCTCCTATGACGATGAAACTCCCCCTATAGATGTTTACGACACTTTTTTGGAGTGTGGGAGCAGGGTTGACTTAAAAAATACCCGTTTTTCAGTCTACACACACTAAGTCGATCCTGCCGGATAATCACTGTATTCCCTAGCAGTTACGGACTACCGACAATACCGGCCTAGGGCTTACTAATATAAATTTGTTTAAAAACATCCGCATTACCCCTGCTCAGAAGCTCGTACATAATACTAATAAAGTTTTTCAATTAACCAGAATTTTCAACACACCGCAGCTTTAAAACCCCGCCCCCGGAAACTAGCTTGATGTCCGGGGGCAGAGCCAGCACAAGCGGTGCAGGATCCTAACCGCGCGGGTAATGGCGGATTGCGGGTCTCTTTGGGTATTTTCGTTAAACTTTTGTGCCGACGAGGTAAGAGTACTCTAACCTAACACCACCTGTCTCCCTCTAGCTCTGAACCACCCGATAGAAGCAGCGAATTCCCACATAAGGGGGTAAGTGCAATACTTGAGCGTCTTCCGACGCGCACCTCAACATTGGGGTGCATTGAGGACCCTTCGTCTTCTTTAAACCACACGCACTTTTTGCCCCTATACCAAAAATATTGTAACTTGATATAGCGCACTAACTATGGGATATCTCTCTTTGATGGTGCATGCGCATATCTATACTACACTAAATTCATACAAACACTGCAAGCTCATTTTACCGCTTCTTACCAACTGCTTTCTCCTCTACCCTAACCAGGGTCACTCCTTAAATTGAGTAATCTAAATAGTGTTTAGAATATCAAAATTTGAAATATTTAGCCAATGATGCTTTTTCAAATAGTTAAGACAATTGCTTACTATTGTGCCTACCTCTATGTATACGTGTATAGAATTTTGCACAACCTGTCTGTTTGTATTATTTTTTACAGGCTGAGACTTTCAAAAAAAAGGGGGGTCCTAACATTTTGTGGACCATCCATTGCATTTGAACTCCACTAAATACGTGTGAGTAGAATTTCTATGTCTGTTTGTCCCTACTTGTCCTGACGAAAGCCCCGTAGACTCCTCGAGCCAAGGGGGGCTGAAACATGTCGACACCCACGTAAAATCATACTTCTGGATCCCGTAACCTGATCTAGGTGAAGTACCCATTGGTTTTATTATAAGATCAACACCATTCCATTAAAATCTTCTGAGGTGCTGACCTTATTTTTAACAGTTATTATTTATCACTTTTTGCACAAAAAATGTTTTCTCTGGCCACTGCAATCCAGACCAGAGGAGCCTCTGGCTGAGGCAGGCACCCACACCATCTATGGTACCCAATGATAACTGCCAACGAACCACAATGTAGGGGCGGAGGAACGATATATACCGCACAAATCTATCCACATTGGGTCTTTTTGAGGGTACCATAGCCTTTTCCAAACCGATGGTCTGGATCTGTTACAAGTGTCCATTTTTCACTTGATTAACTTCGATATTACCTGGGGAAATAAATGGACACGTTTTCCTCTTCCCTCCTTTGATAAACCACAGTTAGAACTTCCTCAGTCTTTCATTATTCTAATGTTGCTAAAATGAATAGTTTTGGGCAGATATACATTTTTATCAGTAAAGGTGACCCCCATGGAATTCTATTTAAATCCTAAAGTTGCGTTTCCCCAGACCAAACCCTCTTAAAATATACCGCCCACCGGTATGGATGACACGTGATTCCTACACATTGTAATCCTCATTGTTTTATGTGACATTCCCTGTAGACTGATTTACATACTAGTATGATTCATTGTCTCTGTATAATGTGTGCGTGGTGTAAAGTACTGACACACACTACACTGATATGAGTAGCGCTATACAACAAATGAAATGCATATGAGAGAGGGGCTTCGCAAAGATGAGGGGCGCTGGTGGAAGGTGGCAGTGAGGGAATCGGAGGAGGAGGTAGTGGGAGGAGCTATGGAGCGATGAGGGGTACTGTTGGAGGGTGGCAGTGAGGGAATCTAAGGAAGAGTTCATGGGGTGGATGGAGGGAGAAGCTAGGGAGAGATGAGGGGCACTGATGGAGGGTGGCAGTGAGGGAAATAAAAGGAAGAGGTCATGTGGTGGAGGGAGGAGCTAGGGAGAGATGAGGGGCACTGATGGAGGGTGCCAGTGAGGGAATCTGAGGAGGAGGTAGTGGGAGGGGCTATGGAGCGATGAGGGGCGCTGTTGGAGAGTGGTAGTGGTGGAATCCGAGGAAGAGGTCATGGAGGCATGGGGGAGCTAGGTAGAGATATGGGGCACTGGTATAGGGTGGTAGTGAGGGAGTCTGAGGAGGAGGTAATGAGGGGGAGGGCTACAGAGAGATGAGGGGTACCAGTGGAGGGTGGCAGTGAGGGAATCCAAGGGGGAGGTTATGGGGGGGCTACAGAGAGATGAGGGGCACCAGTGGAGGCTGGCAGTGAGGGAATCCGAGAGGTAGGTCATGGGGGGGAGGGGCTACAGAGAGATGATGGGCACTGGTGGGGGGTGGCAGTGAGGGAATACGAGGGGGAGGTCATGAGGGGGATGGGCTACAGAGAGATGAGGGGCACCAGTGGAGGTTGACAGTGAGGGAATCCGAGGAGGAGATCAATAGGGGGGCCATGGAGGGATGAGGGGCACTGTTGGAAGGTGGTAGTAAAGTTATTAACGGAGAAAGAGGTCATTGGTGGGGCGCCAAAAAATACTTTCGCATAAGCACTATGGCCTTTCTGTTTTTGTTTATTTAATAAGCAGTCGGGTCATAAGGGCTTCTGTGGAACATACTTTAAAGTGTGTGCTAATTATATTTACTGCTATATTCAATGTTTCAAGTTTGAAGATGATTTTACTAATGTTTTTACTGGGAAAAAGTGGAGCTCATTGGTGCCTGATATTGGGCTGGGGCCCTAGGTCAGCTGTGACATATGGTGCACTGGAGAGGAGTAGTGGATAATCAAGCATGTAAAGGAGAGCTTTGTAGAGTCCGGGGTTAAGTGGCGGTAGTAATGAAAAATGATTCTCCCTGAAGGGAGGCCGAGAAGTGTCACTTGCCTGATACTCCCACCTCAGAAACCTCCTCTTCCCATCAGAGGAACATTACATGGGAAAAACACTTTTTGAGAGTCATAATATTTAGAAAGAGATTTAAAAAAGAGTGCGTTTTACTGGGCCTTGTAAGACTAATGAGAGAGAAAGGAGGGCCCTGAAGCAGGCCTGCCCAGACATATATGCAACAAATCGAGCCCGCAGTGGCCCACCCAAATAAAAATTCCTGGAGCCGGGCCTGATTCACATGATGAACTGCACGGTTCATCATGTGAAAGAGCTCGAAAGAGCAGTCTGCACACCTTTAGCATACTGCACTGCAGTTGCATTCTCAGCCTGACAACTGTTCCCATTGCAGGAGCTCCAATGTGGGCTGCATTGTATTTTTCTTCCGATCGTGACTGTGTGCAAAACGAATGTTGAAAGAGGCAGCTGCAATTGGTCAGCATTACCACCAGAGGGAGAAAATATGGCGTCCTTGCCTAGGGTGTAGTGAAGTAAATTGTCCTACAAAGACACGTGACATTAATAATAATTGCAGCTTTCTATCAGTCTTAATCCTAAACGGGAAACCCGCCGTAACACACAACTGTACTCGAAAGACCACTTCAACTTCAGAAATACAATGCCTCAACCACGCTTGCACCTCGATGTCCAGCACCCACCTGAAAAGCATCCCAAACTAGACCGAATTCCTGTTATTTGCTAAGAACAACAATCAAGAAATAGTATAAACCTGGCTCAATGCCATGCACCTTGATGACTTCTGACCCCAACTTTCAACGAATGCTAACTTACGGTTTCACCCTGGGAACCCACCTCGCCTTCTAAAGCCTCCCAGACTCCACACTGGTTGCCCTTATGGAAATCCTACTCACCGCAGCATGTCTCATCTAGGGCTTGAACAAATATGATTACATCAGCCCCATCCTGATGGAACTTCACTGGCTCCCCTTGCTTGGCCCGTGCTAGCGTGAAAACAAGCTCCATCATAGACAAACCTATCACGGCCCTCAGACACACCAAGCTGGCTGACAAGTTTATCATTTCCGGTCGCTCCTCTAACACCCTCAGCCAGCACATCATCATACTGGACACAAAGGGCTTTTCTATCTTTGCCCCCCTGGATCTGGAACAAACATCCCTTTATCCATCATGACTACTCCGACACTGGCATAACTTATGAAAGAGGTGACTATCCACTTCTTTAAAGAACACTACACCACGATGCAATAACCGCTCATAAACCAGTTACCACTAAAATCACTGGTTGACTGTATTCTTACTTTTGACCCTGTACAGAGCAGCCACTTTTATGTGTATATATATATATATATATATATATATATATATATATATATATATATATATATATATATATATATATATATATATATATATATATATATATATATATATATATATATATATACACACACACACACACACACACACACACGCAGCACGCACGCACACACTCTCTCTCTCTCTCTCTCTCTCTCTCTCTATCTTTTTTGTTGTTGGACACAGTCACAAGTTCAAATACGCCCTATAGCCAGGCTCTTTCACAGAGGACCAACTTCACAGATTCCTTCTAAAATTGAAATACACGTCAGTACCCGCTACCGCAGAATTCACAACTTATGGGAATCTGTGGTAGTTGCAGACTTATAGTAGTTAACGAATCCTTTGTGAATTCTATATTGCTCACGTGTTACCATTTGCCTGTGTGTAAATCTACATGGTGTTAATCTACACTTGTGTAAATGAATTGCAAAAGTACATTTGCACTTTGTAACCTTTTTTCTTCGATCTCGAAGGAAGGATATTTTGTGGGAAGTAACCCATCGCCCCAGTGCTTAAGTGGAGCTGGTGGTTGCAGGTGGGGCCCACTGGCATTCGTTTTTGGCGACAGCCACTTACTTTTCCTTGAGAAACTCTGCTGTGACCTAGAGCAAGAGAGAAAAAGATAGAAGGGCGAAATAAGGAGGAAAGGAAAGGAGGAAAAACAGTGACACAGGGAGAAAGCATGAACGAAAAAGAACTGGTAAGAGTGAGATGAGGAGGCAAGGAGCAAATGGGGGTGGATGAGAGAGCGTCAGGATTCAGCAACACTCATATTCAGAAGTGCTGGCCGCAGGCTTTTAAATGATCTTTGGGCACCATAGTTACTATTCTACACATAAAGTCATGCTTTCTCCTGCATCTCTACCACATTTCGGAGATTTCCCTCCACTTTAATTCCCAAATTTCCATTCATGCCTGCCTTTCAAAAAACCAATTTAGGGCCTTATTTGGTGAGGGAATCTGCATGCAATGTTTATGAAAAACACAAGCTTGTGAATTAGTGAGTGTTCACCGATGTTTGCTGTCTGCTCGAAGAGAGATTTATTATCACATAATATCTGGTTCTGTTGGTGTAATTTGACATGGGAGTAATTCAATTTGTGAATTAATGTTCACAGTCTCTAAACACCAATCATATATTTGCACACTATAATGTTACAATATTACAGCGTGTGACAGGTAAGTTGAAATTGTAAAAATGTGACGAGTAACCATTCTAATTCCTTGAAAGTGACCTTTGTATTTTCCCCTGAAGAGCACAGGAAAGGAAAGTAGTCCTACTTCAGTGGAAGAAAAATCGCCAAAACATGGCACGGAATTTTAGAAAACGCTGGTGGTGAAATACCATCCGATCAAGCCCCAGTGGCCTCAGATAAGACCCTGGCACAGATATGAGGGCCAGAGAGAATGTTTACTCGTAGCAAATAGTGATACTTTTGTCCCAGCAAAGCTCCGGTTGCTTCTTCGCCTTGCCCAACACATCCATACTAGTTTGGCCATTATGCCTGTGTCAGGATATGAACAGATTACATAAACAGTGTTATAAAATGCAGCGAAGGGAAGACGAAATTATAGTAAGAAAATAATAAAAATGGCTACAAAGATCGCATTAAATCAAAGGGGTAGATTATGCAAATCAGTAAATATGCAAGATTTTAGGTCATGCCGAGGGAATGCCAGTATCATGAAAAGTAAGCTACATGACAGCTTCTAAGTTAAAAGATAATAGGCAGTAAGAGCACACTGATATCACACACACAACCTTACCACATTTCTGGGATGGGGAAGATGCACCTCTTCTTCCTCCTGAAAATCTCAAACTCCAGTTCAACTCAGGAAGCAAACATAATTCTCCCATGCAGCCATCTTCTTTTGGGAGAGGATCTTTCATTACAGTGCAAATCACATATATACCAAAGCATGCCACATATGACAAGGGATACCCCTTGAATTCTGCTGTATACTGAAGTGTGGCTTCACACAACAGAATCAGGACTCATATTACATTTCAAACGACAAGCCAGCATCAAGGTTTAAATATGTACATTCCTGGTCTGGTAGGGGGACAGACATACATTAGTATAGTGATCACACAGGTGGCATGCCTCATTATGTACCTATTCATATCCCCATACAGCGTCACATACATGTTGAAAAGGATCAAACGGAGGACAGAACACTTGGAAACAAGGCCGTGTACAGATGAGGCAGAAGGCCAAAAGAACTTGATAACATGCAAATTATCGAACCCATCGGCACAGTATACAGGGACACTTTTCGAACCTAAGAAAATGTGATGGACAGTGGAAATGAATGCCACTGAAACAACAAGCACAAATACATGATTCGACAATGAAGGACCTCTTAGTAGGGACACTGCAAAAACACTGGATAGTGAAGTCTCAGTAACTATGTTTTGACAAAAATACAGCTGAAGCTGTGTAAACATAAAAGGGCAGCAAATGTGAGTTTGCAATGTATTCCATCGGTTATTTATGTATGTATCTATGTATATAGATATTTGCTTGTATATATATATACATATATATTTATTTCTTTGACTAATACAACTATGGGGGCAACTATGGTGAGGGTGGAGTAGAGAGGAGCAGGAGACTAGGGGTTGCATGGAGGAGGCAGAGTAGCAATAATATGCGCTTTCAACATCACAATTACAGGAGTCACTCTACAACAGTAGATCCAGTGTGTCGAGATAATATGGAGGGAAGGCGGAGAGTCTGGATTGCCAGTCATTCAGGCTTGGGTGGAAAGAGGGGGGTTCGGTTTGCACTCAAAAGCGTAGGTACACGGGGAGCAGAGCCGAGATAGCAGCTACCTAAAATGCCATGTGTTGGTTCCTTTCTCTCAGGGAGTCTTCTGCAATGCTGCATGGTTCTGTCATCAAAAGTATCACTATCTTCTGGGATGGTCATGCGAAGGTATAAAAGATGTGCAGCCCTCATTCCATATTCACTTGGAGAGCAGAAAGGATCTTGAGATAGGCTGAAATGGCATGGGAGCAGCAGGTCACAGAGTCAAGTTCCTGCTCCCACTCACATACCATCCCCAAGATGACTTCTGGAGGGAAACAGTATCTGGTTCTGACATCTTGGCTGGACATCCCAAATAGGTTGATCCTTTGTCTGAAGATACTCTCTACTCTCCTCCTCCTCCTCGAGTCTTCTTACCGCATGGCAAGGGGCAGAGCAACAAACACATTCAGCGACATGTTGAAAGAGTTTGTGTGTCTGCTCTGCTTCAATACGTGCTGCAGGGCTGGGATTGGCTGTTGGGCTGCAGTGTATTAGCTGATGCATGCTGGGGGATGGTAGGCACTTGGGCAGGTGTTAAGCATTGAGGAAAATGCTCAACTGGCCTAAATGCGGGTATTCCAGCCTGGAAGCAGAGATTCCGGCCTGGGTGTGGAAATTCCGGCACAAGTGTGGGATTTCCGCTCTTGTTGCAGAAATTTTGGCCTGAATGCGGACATTAAGTTAGGAGTTGTAAGTGATTTGTTTGAAAACCAAAAATCATAAGTGCCTTCTGTGAATATCAAAAGTAGTATGTTTAGGATTTTGTTCTGATCACCGAGCTGGCACAACTTTCCTAACACCCAGCATTTTCCCCAGGTCTCCCGAAAACAATGCTACTTCACTTGTGTGGGTGGGACAAGTGCCCACGACAGGGAAGGGCCGCCCTTGCAAAAACAGATCATTTTCCGAACTATAATTTTGAGGCCTCCACAATACGTTTCTTGCCCTTCCCTGTGAAGTAGCATTGTGCTCGTGAGACCTGGGGAAATGCTGGGTTTTAGGAAATTTGTGTCATCCCAGTGATCAAAACACTTTCCCACAAAGAGATGTGAGGAAAATGTGATTCGTTTTTTAGCTACATTTGAGGTTTGCAGGGGATTCTGTGTAATAAAAAAGAGGAGTGATCCACGAAAGTCGCACCTCCCTGGACTTGGGATCTAGCTTTCAGAAATGTTTCTATTTGGTAGGTTTCCCAAGATGACTACCAACCCCGGGACCAAACACGCAGGGGACCCCCCTTGCAATGCAGGCCGCTTATTGATCAATAATTTTGATGCCTCCACCATACCTTTTGGGCCAGTACCTTTTGCGGGCACTTGACCCACCCACACAAGTGAGGTAGCATATTTATCAGGAGACCTGGGGGAACGTTTGGAGGTAGGATATTTGTGCCAGCCCAGTGATCCCACAACTTTCCTACACACATGTTTGAGGAAACAACATGTTTTTGACAATGAAATAAATTTACAAGGGCTTCTGGTAAGTAAACCTTGTGAATCCACACAAAACATACCAGACATTATTCCCTTAGTGATCAGTTGCCAAAACAGATGTGAGAGCAAGAGGTGTTTACTACAGAGACTGTATGCACTGATTGTTATTAAAAGCACAGAGGATGTCCCTTGGATCTGTAGCTGCACTTAAACATAAAGCCAGGTCCTCGGGATTACTCCTAAACAGGCTTTCCAAAAAATCAGTAGGAGTAATCATCTCCCACCTTAATCTTCTACCTTGACATATAGGGTCTATTTTTCGATTTGTAACAGGTGCAGACACAATCACCCTTTTGAGGGCCCTGATATTAATATCTAACGTGAGTGGGTTATGATCACTATGTCCAGTCTGTGTGACGGACAAAGACCCTGTTATATTACACATAGGGCATGACACTAAAATATAGTCAATAGTAGATTTTTTTCCTTGCCCATTAAACGTAGGGACAGGGCACTGGGATTCCTCTTGCGCTGGAACAAACAAGTGGTGTGCAGCTAAGAAACTCTCCAGGAACAACCCACTCTTTGTGTGTTCAAAATGAATGTACCCAAATGGGTCATTGTCGAGATCCATGTTCTCTAAACAGGGCATATGACAAACATGTATATTAAAATCGCCAAACACTAGGAGATAGTAAAACTTATCGTACTGCTCATCATAATCATCCAAAAACTCAGATAGTGCTCTTAGGTGGTCCAGTTCGTCACGCCGGGTAAAAGAGTTGTAAAAGTTAATCACCAGGATAGTAGGTAAATTATCACCCTCCAGTCTTCCAGCTAAAATATTTTGAGAATTTGAGGCTATTAATGTGGCTTTATACAGTAAATTCATACTAAACAACAGTAGGAGACCCCCCCTTGCTCTCCCCATAGTAGATGGTGTAGCAAATTTGCTGAATGATTGGAAACCATCCAGGTGGTAGCCTTCTCTAGCTTCCCATGTTTCCTGCAGGGCGATGATATGGTGGGCAGAGAGGAAAGTCTCCCAGTTACTGTCCCCTCTTTTAGATTTTAGCCCAGCAATGTTCCATGATAAAACCACGATCTTGTTTTCCCCTGCAGTGGGTTTTAATTCCTTACACTCCTTTTTCCCTGTGTATACTGTCTGTATTATTGGTACGTTAATAGCCCCTCCTTCCACTATGGTTATCATAGCTGGGGATTCCGAAACTGTGGGGCCCCCCTCAGCTACTGGATTTAAGGTCGAACTACATCTCCACTGAGCCCCCAGACTAGAAAGAGATATTGGAAGTATATCGCCCGCAAAAATGGCGCTAGCTGCCACTGGGGGACAGGCTGGGCCCTGTTTTAGAAGTTCAGATGACGGGAGCACACTGTTCCTTTCCAGTGAGCTAGCTACTCCAGATTCTGAAATGTCTCCATCACCCTGAGTCTTATTGCTTCCATGTGGGAGTCAGTCGACCCCCTCCAACCCCATAAGTGAGGAAAAACGATTTGAGGTGGCAATATTAAACATAGGATGTGTGTCAAAACGAGAGTTGTAAATTCCCTTTCTCAGCGGGTTGCTCACCAACGCTTTGGGATTAAAAAAACCTAGATCTTTGACGAGTATACCTCCCTCGAGGTCCCCAGTAAACCAGTCCCGAATGAAGTTGGTGGCCCTGTGATCCCTAAAATTGACGGTGATTTTGTCCCCGGATATGTCCTTTGGTCTTCTGCCGACCCAGCCCAACCTTCTAACGAATAAAATTTCGCCGTCTAGCGGGGGCGGCAGTGGCCTGTGGACTCTGAGCCAATACATGACTTTGTTCTTAAGGGTCTGGTAGCTTTCGAATGTTCCCTCTGCTAACTCAGGTACCCCTGTAAGAACAATGACAAGAGTCTCGGCCTCAGGTGGGAGGTCTATGTGTCGCGCAGGTCCTAAATTTTGCATATCCTTATCTTTGTGGGTTGTCCTCTGTGTGTTGGCCAAAGTTTCAATACCTTTCATGTTTGCTTGTCTATTAACTGGTGTATCCTTTGGGTCTATATGTCGAGCAGGCCCTAGGGTTTGCTTATCTATGTGGGTGGTCCTCTGTGTGCCCTCCAAAATATCCTTGCCTTTTTTATGTTTGCTTGTCTGTTGAGTGATGTTTCCTTGTGGTTAATAGGGTCAGAGGAGATATGTGTAATGGGCTTAGTCATTGTGATATTTTCACGGGTCTTAGGGTCTTGCTTGCTATTAGTCACCTTTGCAGGGGCTTTAGCGGCTAGGGGCGCAAACCTTGATTCTGATGTATTTAGGGAATGATTTTTAGTTGCCAATTCTTTTAGTATATTAGATCTGGCAATCCCTATGTCTGAAATGGCTCCTAATTGCTCCATCATACATTTCACCCTCTCAATTAAAGGCAGGAGCAAAGATTTGATTAAATGCTCAATGTTATTCGTTATCATTTGCACAAGGCCAGTATTTAACGGGCTTTGGATGTCTTCGCTTAATACTGGGTTTTTAGATGTAGTGGGAGTCCCATCTGCCCGGCAAACTTTTGCTCGACTTCCTTTGTGCTTTACCCCACATCTCTTTCTTTTCGTGGTGTTAACCTGCACTGAAACCCTAGTTGGGCTTACAATGTCTGGAACTTGATTACCAGAAATTAGTAGTAGTGACTGATCCGATGATGAGGGAGATTTCAAGGCCAGACTGGGATCAGTGCTAAGGGAATTGGTGTGAGTTGGTGGGGTTGCTGAGAGATCTTGCAATTGTAGGGATATTCCTATACTACTGGTTGGTTCAAAATCAGTATTAGCCTGCCTAGGGGACTTAGCTGATTGAATAATCCCTAAGGAAGATTGTTTCCTCTGACATTCTAAAGAGATGCGCCGTTCAGTTAACATTATTTCTTTTTCTAACACTGACGTAGCTCAAGTAATAAATGTATCCAAAGTCCCTTGAACAGAGCCTCCTGATAAAGCTCTATGACCTGGAGTGTTAGACATTATGAATGCAATAAGACCGCCAAGTATAGGAATATGTGGCTAAAGTACCTTGATACCCCTGCCTGAGTCTTGGTACCATGCAGTCCAGCAGAGTTAAGGGGGGTGGCCCAGCCCAGCCTCGTCCAGCCCCGGACGGCCACAGATGGTCCCGGCTTCTCCCGGCGCGTCCCGCGCACGTCCACGCGGGACGAGGGACCAGGTGGGGCTTTATGCGCCTCCTGGCGCGTGCTGTTGATGCGTCCTGCCCCCAAGGATCCTGGGTGATGTAGTCAGCAAGAGCGGGAGCAGGACCGGCGGAGCAAAGCCCGGCCGGTCACTGTTCAGTGTAGAGCCCAGCTGGATGCAGGAGCGAGGTAACAGGGGGGCGGAGCCAAGCCCAGCCGGTCGCAGTTCAGTGTAGAGCCCAGCTGGATGCAGGAGCGAGGGAACAGTGGGGCGGAGCCAACCCGGCCGCAGAAAGGATTAAAAAATGTCACAGGGTGACCCCACACACAGCGTGTCCCGGCAGGAAGGGTTGACAAAGAAAAACAAGGGACTCGGCCCCAGGTGGGGCTTTAAGACTTCCCCGCAGAGCTTCTTCCAGACTTTCCCTGGCCACCCTCCACTGGCTGCCTATTAGCAAGAGGATACTATTCAAAGCACTCCTCTGGTGCCACAGGATTATTCACCAAAAAGCCCCCTCCTACCTGTCCAATCTGGCTTCACTGTATGAGCCCAACAGATCCCTCAGATCTAAGGGAATGGGCTTGCTTAAAACATCGCTCCCTAAAAGAGCTAGAATGGGAGGTAGGTCCTTCCGCACTCTTGCAGCCAAGAAGTGGAACACCCTCCCCACGAATATCAGACTAGAAATAAACGAGGCATCTTTCAGAAAATTGCTGAAAACCTATCTATTCACCCTATAGTGTCTGTATCTCTGTCTCCCCCTCCTAAAACTCTCTCTCCACAGCGTGGGGACACGCCGGGAGGCGTCACCAGGCGCTTTACTAACCCCTTTAATAATTACAAACACCTTTAATATGCGCCTCCTGGCGCGTGCTGTTGATGCGTCCTGCCCCCAAGGATCCTGGGTGATGTAGTCAGCAAGAGCGGGAGCAGGACCGGTGGAGGAAAGCCCGGCCGGTCGCAGTTCAGTGTAGAGCCCAGCTGGATGCAGGAGCGAGGGAACAGGGGGGCGGAGCCAAGCCCGGCCGCAGAAAGGATTCAAAAATGTCACAGGGTGACCTCACACACAGCGTGTCCCGGCAGGAAGGGGCGACAAAGAACAACAAGGGCCTCGGCCCCAGGTGGGGCTTTATGCGCCTCCTGGAGCGTGCTGTTGATGCGTCCTGCCCCCAAGGATCCTGGGTGATGTAGTCAGCAAGAACGGGAGCAGGACCGGCGGAGAAAAGCCCGGCCGGTCGCATGTTCAGTGTAGAGCCCAGCTGGATGCAGGAGCGAGGGAACAGGGGGACGGAGCCAAGCCCGGCTGCAGAAAGGATTAAAAAATGTCACAGGGTGACCCCACACACAGCGGCAAGAAGGGGCGACAAAGAACAACTGTATAGTTAGACAGTATCTGTAGCTTACATTCAAAGTATTCCCTAGCTCTTTCACCCCGGGCCATAGCTGTACCGCCAAAGATATTAATGGAGGAGAGAATGTATCCAAAGGTAATACCATTACTATAATTATTGACTTCCAAATTGTTCACCTCTTCACAAAACTCTGCGGTCAATGTTCTTTTTACCCATTTTACACTTGGCTTACTATGCTTACATGACACACCTAGAGGGAGTACCATTCCTAAAGCAACATCATCTGTACCATTATGAACATTTGAGTAAGTGCCATTGGACAAAAACTAAAATCCTCGGTGTGCATAAAGTGGGCCTTGATAATCTACAGGAGAATATCTGTTATTGATTACAAAGGTGCTCCGTCCTTCTTTTTCACTAGAGACATTGTATTATTGAACAATATTACTCCAGAACAATTGACATACAGAAATACATCAGTACTATTAATTATCGGGCAACATGCGGGGTAATAACCAGTGTTTCAAATAACCGTTAAATCTTGATAATGCCAGCCAACTAAAGTGATATTCTGCTCTCTCATGTACAAATGATCACAATACATATTATTATCACATCCCAGGTACCCCTTTCCTCGTGGCTTTCTGTAATACAAACAAGGGCAAGGATACCCCATACCAAACTCACTCTTCACTTCTATGAAGTGGGCTGGGCGAGTATATGTGTAATTAACAAGGGACAAGGGGTAAGCAGTCCAGAAACTTGTAACAGATTCAGTGGGATAGCAAGCTATACCTTTTCCCAAAAATCTTCTATGTGTGTCTAAAAATACATCACTCGGGGCAGTCCTCTTCATGCAGACCTGTGAAATAACCTTATTCTTAGTACATGACGGTGCATCTTGATCACATTCCAAAACCCAGTAAAAATCAATAACAGCAAGAACACAAAAACAATGCATAATATTTTCTTTTTTGGTAGAAAAAAATATATGTGTATTATAAAGGGGGATCACTGGCTGCTCTTCGTCAGCAACCATTCTGTCGAAGGGGTGCATAGCAAATGGTGGAACTAAGGGGGAGAAAATGCCAGCAAGGGGATTATACGAGTTCCCAGTGTTCGTCAGAGCCTCGATGGTATAGGTTAGGCTTGCATCACTGAAGGGGACAAACTGAGGCACCGTCTCACACTCGGAGTCCCCTACTCCATCTTTCACCCATTGCTCATAGGGCCGAGGCAGTGGGACCCTGGGACAGTGAGTCGCATGGATCCAGTTCTTACGCCCGGCAACCTTGACTGCAGTACGTGTTGATAAGAGGACCTGTTCTTGACCCTTCCACCTTGGCTCCAAACTCTTCTTCCGCTGAAAGTTTTGTATGAGTATGTAGTCTCCAGGCTGAATATGGTGTCCGGACCCCTCTGGTGTAGCGGGTAGGGACTCTCTGACCTGTCGGTGAATAGAACGCAAATTTCCAGTCAACTGGCAGAGGTAATCTATCAACAATGGATACTCAATATCGGAGAACCGCTAGACTTTTGCCAGGCGTCCAAACCGGACCTCGTACAGTGACAATCCTGTCCTGGAATGTGCTGTTGTTCTAGTTGACAAAAGAGCTAGTGGTAAAGCATCTGGCCACTGTAACTCCGTGGTCCCCTGAATTGTTGCCAATTTTAGTTTGAGAGTACCATTGTACTTCTCAACTAAACCTGCTGACTGCTGATGATTGGCAGCATGAAACTTCTGCTTAATACACAACCCATCACAAATCATTTTAATCATCTTGGCATTGAAATTACTTCCGTTATCAATCTATATCAAATGGGGCAAGCCAAAACTAGGAAAGAACTCCTTCTAATGGCTGTATTATCTTTGGTAGGATAAGCCTCAACCCATTTACTGAAGGCACAAACAACCACCAAAACATACTTCAAATCATTGCACCTCTCCAGTTCAATATAATCAATTTGGAAAACCTCAAAAGGAAAAGTAGGTGGTGCAAAATTACCATGTGGTGTAGGAGTACCCTTACCAGGATAGTGCATCATGCACGCCATGTAGTACTTCACTAAATGTGAAGCACTTTTCAAAATGTTATCATTCTGCCATACAGGGTCTAGTAACTTGAAAATACCCTTAGCACTAATGTGGGCTGGGCCATGGGCCATTGTGACTACAGGAAGAACATATGCATCTGGCAACATCCATCTTTGTTTTCTGACTTATCAATCCAACATCCCTCATCATTAAGCATGGGCGAATTTTGCGAATCTGGCGTTCGCGAATTTTGCGAATTTGCGAACTCGCAATCCGCAAAATCCGCTAATTCTCGCGAATTTGCGGATTTTTTTTTGTGTTCGCAAGGGTTTCTGCCAGTTCTCGAGGGTTTGGTACTAGTTCGCAATTGCGAACTTACTAGTCGTCTCGCAACGGTCGCGACTATGTTGTTTCTACGTCTGGTTCATCATCACAGCCTCCCAGCACCCTCTGTTTCACCACTGCCACCCTCTCTTTCACCCATGCCACCCTCTGTTACATCAATGCCACCCTCTGGTTCATCATCACTGTAGATTATGGGGGGGGGGGAAAGCAAGCACACCTGCCCTGCTTCAACTGACATGAATTAATTTGGGGTTAGTTTATTAATGTGTCACTGTTTTAAAATTCCAGGTCTGGCATCTGCTTCCTTATCAGTAATTTGCTTTCTGTTGCAGTGCAATTTTTTTTTCCAGGACCTTTGTGGCCTACTTCTAGCTATTCTATGAGCCTGCTGTGAGGGTCAGAGCAGGGTCATACAATTGTTGCAACTAGCAACTGAACTCTGGAGGGACCCCAGTCAGGAAGCACTACAGTGAATTGTTACTAATGATGAGTTTGAACTCTTGCACCTGCCGAGTGCTTTCAGTTTTGCAAAACTCGTTTTTCTGCAATTTCGCGGGATTCGCGGGGCGTGAACACGCGCGAGATCGTATTCGGAAGCCGCGAATTCGTGCGAATATGCGATTTCTTTTTTTGCGGCGTGTTATTTCGCAAGGTTTTGTGCGTTTTCGCGAGCCGCTTGTAGCGCAAGGCGCGGAGTTACCCTCGCGGTCGTTCAAGGGCGCGGCCATCTTGTTTGCATGACGTATTTCCGTTTCCGGGCGCGAATTGTAATCTCGCAAAGTGTGCGGCTCGCAAGTACAATTTCGGGAGTGTTCGCGAGGAACATCTCGCGCGAACTTACCCGCGCGGTCGTGAACGGGCGCGGCCATCTTGTTTCTCATTCAATGCTATGGTTCTGGGCATGCTTCTTGTATCCTCTCTAAATCTGTGCCATCCTTTGCTTGTTTGAAGTTTTTTTTGATCTATTTTACTTATTATCTATCCCTCTATTTTTCTAGCCCTATATTTTTGTGTTTACTGCTACTTTTTGTTAATTTTAAACTACTTTTTTAAACTCTTTTCTTTTCTTCTCTTCCCTATTCTATTTTCTTTATTCCTTTCCGCCCAGACCATGGTAAAGGGAGCCGGGAAGCATCCCGAGAAGGGGAAGGGTCCCGCACCCCGTGCCCGGCTCCCGTGCGGGCGTTTGAGGGGGGAGACAGTCGCACCCCGGGAGATTTTCAGCCCGGAGGAGGTGGGCGCACTAGTGTTCTATGTACAGCGCCACCTCCCCAGGACCATAATGGCAGGCGGCAAGATCGGAGGCGGGTACGGGATGCGGGATCGCCGGAAGCGGTGGGATAAGGTGTGCCGGGTCATGTACCACCACTCTCGGGTCCGGCGCACCTACAACCAGGCCACCCACCGCTGGACGGATGTCCTGACCCGTTAACGAGATCTGCTCGACCTGCTTGGCCTCGAGATCCCCGGGCTTGGTGAGTAGTAGTAGTAGCTATTTCTTTACTACTCTGTTTTCTCCTGCTGTGTTATTATATTGCAATTTTTTTTTTTACCAAGAGCAATAATGCTGCTCATTACATTGTAGGTATATTATATTTCAAAATCTTCTGTGCATTTCAGGTGCACTGCTCTCCTTCTCAGTAGTGTTGCTACTATGCTTATTTGTTTTCGATTTTGTGTTCATTTCATTGGCCTGTGAAATTATGTATGAGTGTAGTTTAAAGAACTGCGTAATGCTACACACTAAGGTTCAGATGTTTAATTACCGGCGCATCCCTGCAAAGTAGCAGGGTTGCGCCAGTAATTGTGCGCCACGCCACTATCACCCATGGTGCGCCGTATTTACAATGCGGCGCACCATGGGCCCAAAACGTCACCAAAGCGTTACGCATCTGTGCCGTAAGGGCGGCGCATTGCTGGAGTTGCATCGCAACGTTGGCGCAGCTCCATCAATGCTCTAGGGTGCCCTATCTCCCCAATGCTGTGTCAAGCCGTACGTCTGCTTCAAGCAGGCGCAGGGTTTGAGTCACGCATCATTGTCGTTAAAGTGAGTGATTGAAATCTTGTAGATTTCCCTCAGCCACTTTTAGGATGCGTTCCTGCGCAGGAACGACCTCCCTTGCGCCGGAACGCTCCCTGATGGCGCAGGGCTTTACAACGTGATGCATCTCCCATATGCGTCACGTTGTTAATATACGCCGCACCATTGCGCCTCTTTTGTGCTGCCGCTGCGTCACAAAAGTCACGCAACAATGGAGCAAAAGAGCCGCAAGGGGCTTCTAAATCAGCCCCTACAGACTCAAGTCCAGTCCTTCCTTTGTACACATGGCGATAAGAAGAAATAGTGGTGGTGGATTGATAGTTTGAGTATTTTAATGACTGGTTAATGTAGTAGGAAACTTTAGTGTTGTCGCTGATCTGCAATCACGATGGACTTTGGCTGTCAATTCGCGTGCTGCGGACTGTTGCCTGCCAATCCTAGGCAAACCTTTTTAGTACTTTGTGTAGTGAGTTACATAAGAAGTTTCCAATTCGACGGTCCGCAAATCAAGCAATACTAATAACGTAGTAGACCACATGAGATTGGTCAATAATATATCCCGTTGAATAGTTGTCTATTTTCTATTTCGCCAAAATATTTTGTTAGTTCTTTTGAAATGTTTGATTTGGTTGACAAATATCATCCATGTTTTCTGTTTTTCTTTCTTTCATGTTGTACATCAGCTTCCCCCAGGGGCAAGAGGAGGACACAGGAGGAGGAGGAGGAGGAGGGTGCTGTTGAGGATGCAGGCCAGGATCGGGCAGGCGAGGGCTCCTTTGCTGGCCCCAGTAAGTTTTAATTTTAATATAGAGTACTTATTTTTTCCCAGCGTTCCTCATTCGATTTTTTCTAAATCGTCTTTGATATTCTTGTAGACTGGATCTAAATTCTTATCCTGCCTCGACTATGACTCCGTGTGGTATTACTAGATTATTCTTATTAGTCTGTCTGTGTAGCTAACTAAGATTGCACATTTGGCAATTCCATTGGACTCCCATTCTAGTCAGCAATAGCTCTATGCACAGAGTGCAGTCCTCTGGGATTGTCCATAATGTCTTTTCAAGTCTTCTAAATGTTTATGCTTTGACAATTGCCAACAATAAAAAGGTGAATGACCACCAAGAAAGAATAAGATACTACTTTACTTTTGGTTTGGATAGGAGGACAATCCATTCTACTACTGTTGCAGGGACAAATCTGCACAAACAGAACTATGGACACTAAATAATGCATTGCTTAGCTTATCAATTATAATAGGTGCTGTTAGACTTTCCACATACCTCAGTGATAACAGACTTTGAAGTTGAACCCCCAATCTCCATACTGACTAGATAGTGTGGCAGAGTCATTTAGCTCCCAAAGTCACCGATGATTATGATTATTCCCCAATGATGTCAGAGGCACGGACTCATGCTTGCAAAAATTGCAAAACCTTTAGCTCATCCACTCTAGTCTGGAGGACCAAAACCCACAGAGTCTATTTAAGTTTAAAAGCTTTATTAAAAGTAAACACATTTATTAAAATCAAGTTTGTCATAAAAGTAAAAGTTTAACTGAAAATGGAAAAGTGCTTAGTGCTGACGATTAATTGGACACATTTCTTGTGGTCGAGCCGAGCTCTCACCTGGTTTGAACTTGATCCTGCTCGTGTTCTTAGAAGTCAAGCTTCTGTCTGTTAGGAGAAAAAGTGGTGCGTGTTAAAAATAAAAAGCAAGCATTCATCAGTTGTGCCAAAAAAAGTGCAGCAAGACAACCGCCTTCCCTGGAAAAAGGGACATTTTTACTTTAGAGTAGACAGTCACAAATTATTACATTGTATACTGTTTTTTTCACATTTCTTTCTTCTTCCTAGACCAAATATTATATAGTAGTGAGTGGTGTATTCTAACATTATTAAATGTACTTTGTAGGTGGAACATCTGGAGGCGGGGCCAGCGCGGAGGTGGTGGTGGCATTGGACGAGGACAACTCTGGGGAGGAGCCGGTGGAAGTGCCGGACAATTCTGTGGGGGATGACACGGTGGTGGCGGGCAGAGGTAAGCTATATATTCCTTACTTATTGAGATTGAAGACTGCAGAGTGTGCTTTTTGCATGGGTGTATTATAAATAAACCAGGTAGTAGCCTCCTCTAAATGTACTTCGACTTAGCTGTGAGGTTTTTGGCGAGAAGAATCCCAATCAGATTTGAGATGAACTTGATGGATGGGATGAACGAAAAGCGAAAGAAGGGTGTAAGTAAGTGTGGAAGGACGAGAAATGTAATGATGACTGGCAAAGAAGAATGATATGTGTTTGCTTGGTCCCCGAGGTGGCTGGGAAGGAAAGAATATGGTATGGTGCATGGCTGGGTGAATGATGAAGCAAGGATGGGTGGAAGGAGAACAGCCTGGGTGGGTGAAACAGAAACTGTATGTGTGCATATACTTTGAATGGATGGATGCCTGGATCATTCATGGTACTATCTGACTCTTAGATAGCATATGTGTATCTAGAGAGAGTAGACGGTCACTGGATGAACTAAGTGTTACTTTGAAGAGCATGTAACACCGCACCCGCACGTCCGTTCCAGTGTAGGAAAGGCAAGGAAAAGAAGTTGTAATTTTGTCCAAATACTACCATGAATAGTAGCAGTAGTTTGTATTGCAACTGCAAGCACAGCATATATCCGGTTATTACGGTGGACACTCCCTACCTCTCTTAATAACTTTAGTTTAGTAGTAGTACGTCATTCATGTGTGGGTGTATCACTGTTCACTCAATAATAAACAAAGCACCTAAAGTCATCCCATATGTCATCAAATACATCCCATGTGAAGTGATAGATAATCAGATTATTTAGCTTCTTCATTTTCCTTTTCTAATACTCATTTGCACTGTAGGGTGAAAGCTAAATTAATTAAGCAGTAGCCCTTTTAACAGAGTATTCTCAGTGCCACCCATAATAGAAAAGTAAGAGCTTCACCACCTGCATGTACTGGACCGGTACAGTAACGCAAGTCTGTCTCACTCACCATGGTGTGCGTCTGTTTTTCTCGGGTGCAAGTTCACTGCGCTGGCATTATGCCGGCTTGCATAAGATAACGTACCAATTTTCCTAAACAAGAGAGAAGAAGAAGAATAAGACTGGTGTACTGTCATAGTCGACTGTAATGGAAGTCCATAGTGCTCGTAGAATTTGTTCCTTAAACTCCCACTAATGTTAGAGCAAGGATGAAGAAGTCGGAGGTTACATAGATACTGTCCTCAATAGTTATGTACTGTGCTTTCAATTTGCTACTTGTACTGTGACAACTTTCTGCTCAATCATTTTGTGTTAATCTTAAGGAGCATTGGTTACAGACTATGTATTTTCTTTCTTCATGTAGTTGCTCCTTCCAAATCCAAGAGACCATCAAGGAGGAAGGAGCTGGCTCGAATGGCCCGGCAACGGAGGCTGGATGCCACTGTCGCTGAATATCGGCGGCTGGTGGCCCTGGAGGAGGAGGAGACGCAGTCTGGTACTACAACAACGTCCACTAGGACAGCTGCATCCTCCTCCGTGCGGGCTGCCAGCCAGCGCAGTGCTCCAGCGGTACGGAGCCGGGCTACCAAAGCCAAACGCCACCGCCGAGCAGCAAAGACAGCAGCTGCCCCCCACAGGATTTGCAAGGCACGCCGGCGCCGCTTATCCCTCAGACTGTCCTACCTGGAGCAGGAGGTCCTGAACTATAAGAACTTGGTGGAGGGCCTCCGCTTCGAACATGCCACCCTCCGCAAGGAGCATAATGCCCTGGCTGCTAAAGTCAACAGCACGCTGCCATAGTGTCCCTTGCCCCTTTTTTAGAGACTTTTGGGGGGTGGGAATTGGGAGTTGGGTTTTTGGGGACTTTTGAAGGACAATCGTTGGGGTTAGGGAGGGTCTTGCGGGAGATTATTTTGTTAGGGCTATAAAAATATACTTTTTGAAACTTTATCTGACCATACCTGTTTTTTACTGCTTTTGAGTCTGGTGGGTGGGGGTTTAACAGTAAGTTTGTTTTCCTGAATAGTCCTAGGACTTTAGTAGTACTACCGTCAATCTCTCGTCTCTCCTAATACTCCATTATACTACCTCCAACCAAACGCTTATCTTACCTGTAATTTCTGTTTGAAAGTAGGGCTAGGCCCAGGGCTGGCTCCACGGGAAATGGCGATTAAGGTTGCAATCCAGGGCAGCTGTAATTTCTTCCTCATTGTGGTGGTGCTAGTGGTGTGACACAGTGGCAGTTGCATGGCTATGGAAAAAAAGAAAATGAAACCTGGTTTGTCCTTACTGTAGCATTACAACGGTACGATAGAGAATATAGCAGGTGACAGTACACTAGACTACAACAGTGCCACAATGTAGCCTAACAAATGGTAAAGTATTTATAGTATAACTTGTACTTGCGTAGGATTTCTTTGACATTGGCTAATACTACAAGAAATAGTACTGAAGCTGAGTAAGTCTAGAATACATCCTCGGATTCCTTCACCAGCCTGTTGCTATGACCTTATCCTCCCCAGCAAGTGTGTGGAATTATTGATGTCATTTAGTCACACATCAAGCAAAACCACACAACCCGGGGGAAGAGGGTTAGGGTTTGTAAAATGGATAGGAATGGGGGTTTCTTTTTGGGTAGGTTTTGTTGAGAGAAAAAAAAAAGCACAGCATGGACAAACAATAATTGAACATAAAGAAATTTTTGGGTACAAAGCTAACCATAAATCTTTTACGTGACATAAAGGAAGTGCATGCACTACTGAATGCATTGTTACAGAAAAGTAAGTAGTACTTTCGACAACCATGAATGCCAGAATGCGACAGTACAGGGCTACATTAAATTAGGTTTAAAAAATAGCCGAAGTAAAACCTATAGAATGGCCGTAGGGATCAATTTAGAAGCAGAGAGAGATCCAAGAAATGCAGTCACACACACTCATTGAATAAAAGAATGGATACTGTATCTGTATCGTTGTAGTTGTCCTGTTGAATTTGGTAAGTAAGTTGCATACAGCAAACAATTCCTCTTATTAGCGGCACTCCTCCATTCCAGCTGACGCTTAGTCCATCAATGTTGGTGACCAGAAGACACCCTGTCCACTGCCTGCCTGGCGGATGCTGAATTGCGGCTCGCTAATGTGAAGCCTGGCTCCATCCTTTCTTCCCCAATGCAGACTGAAACCCGGCCTGTAATTATTGAACGAAAAACAGCACTGATAAATAAATATAAGGTATGTACGCTGTGTAGTGCAAAAAGTCACACTTAGATTTTCCTAATAGACAGTACAATATTTTTGAAAGTGCGTACTCTGTCTGAGTCACCTTTTCAAGGATAAATAAGTATGGGCGAATTAATTTAGCGGATCTTTCCCCTCAAGCTAGTTGTACTGTAAACTGTGTTTCAGAACAAAATTAGACCTTCCCAGCAGTGCTCCCACCCAGACCCTTACTAAAGCCAGTTGCAAAAATGTAGAAGACCCCCAATCAGATCTCAAAAAACGAGGCCTAGCAGAAAACTGGTGACAAAACGTACTTCGAAAGTAAAAGTAGGCCCAAATACCCCCTTACCCACTGTGGATTGTATTCAAACCACTTGCAAGCAAGCAAAAGTATCCATAGCCAGCATCGCTCCAAGACTCGAAAACCCACCCACCCAAACACATGCAATAGAAATACTGCTAACCCTAACGAGCCATAAGTTAAGAATAGTGGCAGAGGCTTTCTTTAACTATGCCAAATCCCCCCTTTCCCACCATGGATTTTCTTCAAATGACTTGCAACCAAAAATACACATTCTCACGAGTGCTCTAGCCTCTAAGACCCCAGAACTCAGTTGCAAAAATCTAGAACACCCCAAAACACATGCAATCCTGCTGCTAGGGCTAACCCTAACGAACCCTAAGTTACAAAAAGTGCCAAAAGGCTTTTCCTTATGGATTTTGTCCCAACCACTTCTATCCGGTATTAGACCTTCCCAGGAATGCCCCAAGACCCGCCAACCCACCCGCCAAAAAGCACAACACCCCCAAACAGCCCAAAAGCAAAATCTCATACTTACAATATTTCTTGGCCTTCGGTCCAAACGCGCTGTGTAGCTAGGCCATAACTCCAGTTTACCACCCCGGATTTCCTGAAAAGCAAATGCAATCAAGATTAGAGTGTCCCAGCAGTGCTCCCAGACCCCGAAACTCACCCACAAACATCCGGAACCCCCCCAAAGAGCTCCTCAAAGGCAAGCAAGTCAGCAAAAACACAAAAAAAATTCCGCCTCCGATTTGGTCCAAACCACTTTTATCCGGTATTAGAGCTTCCCAGCAATGGCCCCAGAGCCGTCAACCCAGGAGAAAACGAGTAGAAGACCCCCAAACAGCCAAAGAGCAAAAGTACAAAAATGTGGACTTAGTCATTTTTTTGCCAATTTCCCAAATCACTCCGCACGCGCTCTGCAGCTAGGCCCTAACTCCCCTCTGCCACCATGGATTTGCTTCAAACCTCTTGCAAAGTAAAGTATCCGTAGCCAGCAGTGCTCCCAGACCCCGAAACCCACCCACAAACACCTGGAAGCCCCCCAAACAGGCCCCCGAAAACGCTACATTGAGAAAAATGTCAGAAATAGCAACAATAAAAATCAGCGTGGATTTTGTCCCAACAACTTCTATCCGGCATTAGACCTTCCCAGGAATGCCCCAAGGCCCGCCAACCCACCCGCCAAAAAGCACAACACCCCCAAACAGCCCAAAAGCATAATCTCATACTTACAATATTTCTCGGCCTTCGGTCCAAACGCGCTGTGTAGCTAGGTCATAACTCGAATTTACCACCACAGATTTCCTGAAAAGCAAATGCAATCAAGATTAGAGTGTCCCAGCAGTGCTCCCAGACCCTGAAACTCACCCACAAACAGCCGGAACCCCCCCAAAGAGCTCCTCAAAGGCAAGCAAGTCATCAAAAACACACAAAAAAATTCCGCCTCCGATTTGGTCCAAACCACTTTTATCCGGTATTAGAGCTTCCCAGCAATGGCCCCAGAGCAGTCAACGAAGGAGAAAACGAGTAGAAGACCCCCAAACAGCCAAAGAGCAAAAGTACAAAAATGTGGACTTAGTCATTTTTTTGCCAATTTCCCAAATCACTCCGCGCGCGCTCTGCAGCTAGGCCCTAACTCCCCTCTGCCACCATGGATTTGCTTCAAACCTCTTGCAAAGTAAAGTATCCATAGCCAGCAGTGCGCCCAAACCCCGAAACCCACCCACAAACACCTGGAAGCCCCCCAAACAGGCCCCCGAAAACGCTACATTGAGCAAAATGTCAGAAATAGCAAAAAAAAAATCAGCGTGGATTTTGTCTCAACCACTTCTATCCAGTATTATACCTTCCCAGGAATGCCCCAAGACCCGCCAACCCACCCTCCAAAAAGCACAACACCCCCAAACAGCCCAAAAGCAAAATCTCATACTTGCAATATTTCTCGGCCTTCGATCCAAACGGGCTGTGTAGCTAGGCCATAACTCCAGTTTACCACCACGGATTTCCTGAAAAGCAAATGCAATCAAGATTAGAGTGTCCCAGCAGTGCTCCCAGACCCCGAAACTCACCCACAAACAGCCGTAGCCCCCCCAAAAAGCTCCTCAAAGGCAAGCAAGTCAGCAAAAATACAAAAAAATTTCCGCCTCCGATTTGGTCCAAACCACTTTTATCCGGTATTAGAGCTTCCCAGCAATGGCCCCAGAGCCGTCAACTCAGGAGAAAACGAGTAGAAGACCCCCAAACAGCCAAAGAGCAAAAGTACAAAAATGTGGACTTAGTAATTTTTTTGCCAATTTCCCAAATCACTCCGCGCGCGCTCTGCAGCTAGGCCCTAACTCCCCTCTGCCACCATGGATTTGCTTCAAACCTCTTGCAAAGTAAAGTATCCATAGCCAGCAGTGCTCCCAGACCCCGAAACCCACCCACAAACACCAGGAAGCCCCCCAAACAGGCCCCCGAAAATGCTACATTGAGCAAAATGTCAGAAATAGCAACAAAAAAAATCAGCGTGGATTTTGTCCCAACCACTTCTATCCGGCATTAGATCTTCTCAGGAATGCCCCAAGACCCGCCAACCCACCCGCCAAAAAGCACAACACCCCCAAACAGCCCAAAAGCAAAATCTCATACTTACAATATTTCTCGGCCTTCGGTCCAAACGCGCTGTGTAGCTAGGCCATAACTCCGGTTTACCACCACGGATTTCCTAAAAAGCAAATGCAATCAAGATTAGAGTGTCCCAGCAGTGCTCCCAGACCCGAAACCCACCCAAAAAACACCAGGAAGCCCCCCAAACAGGCCCCCGAAAATGCTACATTGAGCAAAATGTCAGAAATAGCACAAAAAAAATCAGCGTGGATTTTGTCCCAACCACTTCTATCCGGTATTAGACCATCCCAGGAATGCCCCAAGACCCACCAACCCACCCGCCAAAAAGCACAACACCCCAAACAGCCCAAAAGCAAAATCTAATACTTACAATATTTCTCGGCCTTCAGTCCAAACGCGCTGTGTAGCTAGGCCATAACTCCGGTTTACCACCACGGATTTCCTGAAAAGCAAATGCAATCAAGATTAGAGTGTCCCAGCAGTGCTCCCAGACCCCGAAACCCACCCACAAACACCAGGAAGCCCCCCAAACAGGCCCCCGAAAATGCTACATTGAGCAAAATGTCAGAAATAGCACCAAAAAAATCAGCGTGGATTTTGTCCCAACCACTTCTATCCGGCATTAGACCATCCCAGGAATGCCCCAAGACCCGCCAACCCACCCGCCAAAAAGCACAACACCCCCAAACAGCCCAAAAGCAAAATCTCATACTTACAATATTTCTCGGCCTTCGGTCCAAACGCGCTGTGTAGCTAGGCCATAACTCGAGTTTACCACCACGGATTTCCTGAAAAGCAAATGCAATCAAGATTAGAGTGTCCCAGCAGTGCTCCCAGACCCCGAAACTCACCCACAAACAGCCGGAACCCCCTTAAAGAGCTCCTCAAAGGCAAGCAAGTCAGCAAAAACACAAAAAAAATTCCGCCTCCGATTTGGTCCAAACCACTTTTATCCGGTATTAGAGCTTCCCAGCAATGGCCCCAGAGCCGTCAACTCACCCGCAAAGAAGTAGAACACCCCCACAAGTGATGAGTCTTTCTTTATTGGGCGTAATCCAGCCCTCTGCTTTGATGGAAATAGGAGTCTGGAGGAGGAGGATAGAGGAGCATATTCTTCTGAAATTGTGAACCTGAGGAATGCAGACTGCGGCACCTTCAAATCAATAAGCAAACAAGTGAAGACAGTTCTGCTGATGGGCTTGTTTTTGTGATTAGGTGATTAAAGTTTGAATTATATTAACTGTGCACAACAAAGATAGACAGACACACAGGAATGAAAGTGAATAAGGACGAAAAAGAAAGTTATTGATTCATTGTCTCATTTTCAGGGCTCGGTGTTAAGGTCCAGGAATAAGAATAAGGCTTCGTCTTCATACTCTGCGAATTCAGGCAGGGTGAGCTCAGTGTCACCTGACAGAGTAGAAATTCCCTCATCTACATTGCTGTCCACCTCGTCTTCATCCGGCGCGCTTTCTCGTACTCTGTAATTTGGTGGTATGAGGTGCTGATTCATCTTGATCATTGTTAACCTCTCCACATTTTTGGGTGAGAGGCGGCTCCGTTTGGGAGTTACAATGGCACCAGCAGCACTGAAAACACGTTCAGAAGACACGCTTGCGAGTGGGCAAGACAAGTAGTTTAAAGCCAGGTTGAAGAGCTATGGCCACAATTCTTTTTTCCCATGCCAATACGCCAATGGGTCAGCATTAACATAGACCTCTGTTGAGTCATTCAGATAGTCCTTCACCATCGACTCAAGGTCCTCCTCCAAGGTTCCTCCACTTTGCTTAGCTGTTGCTGTGACCTTTTGAGAACCAAACCCAAGCCGAGCTAGCCAATCCTCTTCAGCCTCCAATGTTTCTGTTGTGTCTGGTGCAGATGATCCGGTTGCCGGTGTCTTTAACGGCTGAGAGGTCACTTGTGCCACAGCCACAGGTGCAGAAGTGGATTGTTTTGACTGGGGATGGCCTGCTGATGCTGATGTACTGCCTTTTCCTTCAATTTTCTGCCGTTCTCTTTCAAACCTCTTGGCTGACAAGGATAGCCAACGTTTGTACTTTGGAACATGTTCATCATCAAAAGGAAAGAATGCTCGGCCTGCCATCGCCTTTTTGTAGCGTGGATCCAGAATAGTAGCACAAATGTAAAGCTAGTTTGAGTGGATCATTTTAAGATGTTCATCACCTTGTAGGCGCTCTAATAATTTCTCAGCCAAAACAAAAGGGTCTTTGTTTTTTTCATCTTTTTGAAACACAGAACACACCTCCTTAAGTTGGTGCTCCAGCATGTACAACAATGGGATAGCTTTTCCCAAATTACAGTCCTCCTTGCTGACTGCACGCGTGAAGACCTCAAAAGGACGAAGCATGCGTGTCAGGCTTTTAACTATGTCCCATTGCTCCGCACCCATCCTCAGGTCCTTCTGAGCTGTACCCTGTGTTAAGAAATATTGATCGAGTACCGTATACTGCTCATACAGACGCTCAAGCATGTAGAAGGTTGAGTTCCAACGTGTTGCCACCTCCTGGATGAGTGCTTTCACTGGCATTCGACGTTCATGTAGCAGGCTCCTCAGATGCTTCCGGGCCTTAAAAGAATGGCTGAAATGGTTGCACATTTTTCGGCAGGTCTCCACTACCTCGTACGCTGGACTGTCTTTATCACTCAAGAATTTTTTGACAACCAGGTTTATACAGTGCGCCAAACACGGCACTCTGAAATACTGACCCAGCTCCATGGCCTTAACTACATTGGCGCCATTATCCGTGGAAACATAACCAATCTGGCGTTTTTTTGGAGACAGCCAGTCAAGGACCTTTGTGTTAAACTCATCCAAAATGTTTTGTGCTGTGTGACGTTTCTCCAAACCAAACATGGCTAGTGTTGCATGTTTCCGAGCAGCTTTAAAAACTTGGTCTGGGTCAACACCTGCGTTTAGCTTTGCTTTAACCCCTGAAAAAGAGACCCAGTGTGCAGTGATGCACATGTAATCAGCGCCTGCGCCACTGTTCCACATGTCTGTTGTCAGATGTATAGTGTGAACAGCACTCTTCTGCAAAGCTGCCCCAATCACCTTCAGCACATCTTCATGTAGTGCTGGAACCGCAACTCTGGCAAAATAGAACCGGCTAGGAACCTTCCATTTAGGGCAGAGCGCTGCCACTAATTCTAGAAAACCAACCCCTTCTACAAAAGAAAAAGGGAGAAGGTCCAGAGCTAGCATTTTAGCCAGCTTAGTGTTATACAGACGCGTCAGTGGGTTGTTGCGTTCATATTGCGCTTCTGTAAACAACATCTTTTTAATGTTGCCCTGGACCAAGCATTTACGGGATGATGATGATATCTTTGACCCAGTTACGCTCGCTGATAAACTTTTTCGCATTGGTGTTTCACTCTCTCCCACACTCTTAGTGTGGCTCACATGGGGTGTGCTGCTGACAGGGGTACTGGGTGTAAGAGAAGTGTTTGACACGTCTTCTTCCTCCTCGTCATCATCAGATGAAACATCAACGTTTTCTTGACTTGCACTTTGGGCTTCCTTGATCTCCTTTAGGTGCGCAAACCATTGGACAGCGTGCTGTCTCTCAAGATGACCTCTCTGGCCTCCGGTACCATAGTTGGTACCAAACTTACCACGACTAACTGCAACCTTACAAATGCTACAAATGGCGAAGTTTTCCCTTTTTGGGCAAACACTAAAGAAGTCCCAAGTTGGGGACTTGAATTGTCTGTGGGGGGCGGAGGAGGCGGCGATACTGGTGGCGGTGGTCGTGCTGCTAATGTCAGATGAAGTGGAGGATGTGGATTGCCGAACTTTAGTACGTTGTGCACTTTCACCACCACTAATTGAGGTCGAGGAAGAAATATGGAAGCGGTAGGTGTTGGTGTACTAGTTAACTCCAATGTTTGTTGTGTTTCCATTGCCTCCTCGTCGACATCATCATCACGCTCAGCAGCTTCTCGGGCTAGGGTCAAAATGTCTCTTTGCTGCATGCCCGCTGGGGCTGCAGTGACCTTTATGATGACTGGCTCATCGTCGTGAGAGGCTTCATCAGCAGCAGTATCCGTCACTTCTTGTTGAGCCTCATCACACTCCATAGCTATGAGTTTTTCGTCGACCTTTCTTTTACGCTTAGGTACCTTTGTCAGATCATGGTGTGCCTCACTCTCAGACGGCCGTGATGGTTCCCAATCTTCATCCAGATCATCAGAAGGAGGTGGGCTTGAAGAAGATGTAGACACCCCCCTTGATCTTTTCCTTGCTAGGGATGTGGAAGACAATGAATGATCATCAGGAGGAGTGGCTTCCTCAAATGATACCTCGGTTTGATTGTCGATTTCCTGATGTGCCCCTACTTCGGGAGGAACAACTATTGTGGGCACTTGTGACCCTCCATGCACCTCTGCTTACGCATCTCCTTGCGCTGCCTCTCCTTCCACATGTACTTGGGCTTGTACTTGCACATGTGGTTGTTGTTGCGGCTGTGGTTGTTCAACACTTGTCAGATGAGTTACAACAACCTGTGTTGATTCAGGGACATTGCTGCTACTTTCTTGCGATGAGCCAACATCACTGGTCGATGGTGATTGAAGAAGTACACTGACTGCCTCTGCAGCACTCATGGGCTTGGACTTAAGTTGGCGTGGTGGTGGTGGTGGCGGCACTGAGCCCAATGGAGCGGGGGTGCTGCTCCCAGCTTGGTCCCCAGTAGATCCCACTGCTGCTGCAGGCGTACTTTTTTTTTTACTCCCAAAAAACGTGGCGTGCGGCACACCAGCCTCCTTGGTAACTTGCTTCTTCTGCTCCTTCCTGGCAACTTTCTTGCTAGAGGAGCTACGGGGAACTCTTTTTGGGGCCATCTTCTTCAGAGCAGGTCAGAACAGCAGGCCGCAGTTGCACGAGTTGCAGAGTTGTCTGTGGCCAGACGTGACGTCGCGTGACGTTATGCTGCACACACACACCGCTGCAGGACTTCTTCCTGGCACTGGTGGTTCTCTTGAGTCTTGTGCACCTAAAAGCAATGGAAGACAGAGGAACATCAGTTCAGTTATACACCCCAAAAAAATCGAAAAAACACAGAAAAATCAGCACAATCCCATGCCCTCCATGAAGTTTAAATTCAAGACACCCCACAGAAAGACTAGGCACATGCAACACTCACTACCCCTCACTACCCCTGGGCATAAAGGTTGAAAAGTAGGCAAAATGGTTGCAGGCCTAACAACACTGACTGCATTCAAAATGGCTACTTGCCTCCCAGCACATGGCCTGCCTGTACCAGCACTCAAAATGGCCCCCACCCACATGGCCTGTCCCCATGAACACCCCACAAAATCGAAAAACACAGAAAAATCTGCACAATCCCAAGCCATCCAGGCCCTCCATTATGTTTAAATTCAAGACACCCCACAGAAAGACTAGGTCCATGCAACACTCACTACTCCTGGGCATAAAGGTTGAAAAGTAGGCAAAATGGTTGCAGGCCTAGCAACACTGACTGCATTCAAAATGGCCACTTGCCTCCCAGCACATGGCCTGCCTGTACCAGCACTCAAAATGGCCTCCACCCACATGGCCTGTCCCCATGAACACCCCAAAAAATCGAAAAACACAGAAAAATCAGCACAATCCCAAGCCATGTAGGCCCTCCATGATGTTTAAATTCAAGACTACCCCACAGAAAGACTAGGCCCATGCAACACTCACAACCCCTGGTGAAAAGGCCACAACAACAGGCCAAAAAAACGAAAATCACAGAAAAATCAGCACAATCCCAAACCATACAGGTCCTCCATGATGTTTAAATTCAAGACACCCCACAGAAAGACTAGGCCCATGCAACACTCACTACCCCTGGTGAAAAGGCCACAACAACAAGCCAAAAAAACAAAAACCACAGAAAAATCAGCACAATCACAAACCATCCAGGCCCTCCATGATGTTTAAATTCAAGACACCCAACAGAAAGACTAGGCACATGCAACACTCACTACCCCTGGGCATAAAGGTTGAAAAGTAGGCAAAATGGTTGCAGGCCTAACAACACTGACTGCATTCAAAATGGCCACTTGCCCCCCAGCACATGGCCTTCCTGTACCAGCACTCAAAATGCCCCCCACCCACATGGCCTGTCCCCATGAACACCCCAAAAAATCGAAAAACACAGAAAAATCAGCACAATCCCAAGCCATCCAGGCCCTCCATGATGATTAAATTCAAGACACCCCACAGAAAGACTAGGTACATGCAACACTCACTACCCCTGGGCATAAAGGTTGAAAAGTAGGCAAAATGGTTGCAGACCTAACAACACAGACTGCATTCAAAATGGCCACTTGCCTCCCAGCACATGGCCTGCCTGTACCGGCACTCAAAATGGCCCCCACCCACATGGCCTGTCCCCATGAACACCCCAAAAAATCGAAAAACACAGAAAAATCAGCACAATCCCAAGCCATCCAGCCCCTCCATGATGTTTAAATTCAAGACAACCCACAGAAAGACTAGGCCCATGCACCACTCACTACCCCTGGTGAAAAGGCCACAACAGGCCAAAAAAACGAAAATCACAGAAACATCAGCACAATCCCAAGCCATCCAGCCCCTCCATGATGTTTAAATTCAAGACAACCCACAGAAAGACTAGGCCCATGCACCACTCACTACCCCTGGACATAATGGATGAAAGCTAGGCAAAATGGGTGCAGGCCTGAGAACACTGCCTGCATTCAAAATGGCCCCCTCCCTCCCAGCACATGACCAGGGCCTGTAGCAGCACTTAAAATGGCCCCCACCCACATGGCCTGTCCCCATGAACACCCCAAAAAATCGAAAAACAAAGAAAAATCAGCACAATCCCAAGCCATCCAGCCCCTCCATGATGCTTAAATTCAAGAAAACCCACAGAAAGACTAGGCCCATGCAACACTCACTACCCCTGGTGAAAAGGCTACAACAGGCCAGAAAAACGAAAATCACAGAAAAATCAGCACAATCCCAAGCCATCCAGCCCCTCAATGATGTTTAAATTCAAAACACCCCACAGAAAGACTCAGTGCACCCACCACTGAGTACCCCTGGGCAAAAGGCCCCAAAACAGCCCAAAAATCGAAAATTCCAAAATTGTAGTTGCAGCAACTGTAATGCCCCAAACAAACTTACTTGTGAAATTTCTAATCCAAAAGTGATCCAAAGAAAGTCAAAAAGGCCTCAAATCCAAATATCCAGCAGCATCCACAAAAAGTAATCCTTCCAGCTCCAGATCCAAATGAAAAGTGACCAGGAGATGGACAAAGCACTGGGAGGAGCCTGCTGGACAGGAACAGGAAGTTGAAGACTGTGGGGCACTTCCTTCCTCCCACCCCCCCCTCCCCAAAATGGACTCCTCGCAAAAAAAGTGCAGGCAAATGTCAACCTGAGGAGTTATTCAGATAAAAATCATCATTTCCAGAAGGTTTATGCTGCTTGCTGGTGGATTTCTTGTGCAGAATTGCAAATTTTGTATTTTCCCGAGTGCGAGATTGTTGCTGCTCGCCGCATCTACAAGCTCGCAATTGCGAAGTACCGCGATACGTGATCACGGCGTACTCGCGTTGACAAACTCTTGCTGTGCAAGTTGGCAAGCCGTGATTACGTAATCCCGCTCGCCAAATTCCCGCGGGATCCCGCAGCAAGATCCAAAATGGCGCAGCACTCGCAAAATAGCAAGAAAAACAACTCGGCAAACGCTGAATGACGGTAAGTAAATGCCGCACGCCGCAAAATTGTATCACCAAGAAAAAAAAATCCGCTGCGTGCGAATTTGCGGATTTTCGGTAAATTCGCGAGCGTTCGCGGATTGCGAATTTACCGAAAATCCTCAAAATCCGCGAGCGTAACGGATTTTCCGCCCATGCTTACTCATCATTCTCTCATCATTCAATTGTGCTGTGCTTTCCTGCCACACTGCTAACTCTTCTATGGTGGCCTCACTTTGTATCTCTGTTATATTCTTGAGTGTGTCTTCAAACATGGTAACTTCAGGCACCCACCTGGCGCGACCTGCTACAAACATTCTTGTCATTTTAGCCTGGGCTGTTTCCTTAGCTATCTGATCTGCAAATGCATTACCCCTTCCCACCCCATCAGTAAACATCTGATGGGCACTACACTTTACAATGGCAGATTTCTTAGGGAGTGTCAAAGCGGACAAAAACCTCCATATAAGATGCTCATGCTGTATCTTTGTGCCATGCGAAGTAAGAAACCCTTTCTCTGCCCAGAGTTACCCAAAGTTGTGCGCGACTCCGAAGGCATACTGGCTGGCTATCAGTATAAATATTGCAACCAGTCCCTAACTCAGTTCGCAACCTTGTATCAAGGCAACAAGCTCAGCGGCTTGGGGCGACTGATAAGGGACTCGGGATGGCTCAACTACTGTACGCAGCGTGGTAATAGCATACGCAGCAGTTGTTGTGCCATCTGATCATTTAAAACATTGGCCATTGACATATAGTTCTCTTTGTGGGTCAGATAAGGGAAAATCAGTCAAGTCTACCCGTCCTTTCGTCTCTTCTTTCATCCTGAAGATGCAATCATGTTTGTCGACTTCATCGCTCTCAGAAGGGAGGGGCAGTAATGTAGCAGGATTCAGAATGGCACATCTTTTAATCGTGATTTGTTTAGCAAACAATGTTAGTTCATAACCAGTCAGACGTGCACTGGTGAGATGCTGTGTCTTTGTTTTATTCAAATGGGTATCCAGAGCATGGGGTACCATAACTGTAAGATCAGTATCAAGTACGAGTCCAGCCGCGACCGCTCTTAGACAGTTTGGGAGGTCTCTTGCGACAGGGTCAAGAACAGCAGACAAATAAGCACACAGCTGTTGCTTATCACCAAATTTTTGTGTTAAAACAGAAGGAGGGCAACCGGCCATTTCATGGATGAACAATACAAACGTCTTGTTATAATCAGGAGTGCCAAGTACTGGAGCTGAACAAATTGCAGTTTTTAAGTGCTCAAAATACTGCTTACATTCAGGTGTCCAAGGCAAGGGCTCATGCACGTCTTTAGTGGTTAGAGCATGCAAGGGTTTGATTAGTAAGGAGTAGTTAGGTATCCACTGCCTGCAATAGGAAGTGATACGTATAAATGCACACACATCTTTCTGAGTCTGTGGGATGGGCATTTTAACAATGGTACTGATACACTCTGGGATCTGACAGAATTCACGACTCCTGAGGCGGAAGCCGGGAGCCAAGAGCTTTAGTTAAAAAAAAATTTGAATTGATACTTCGTGTGACCTATTTTAACTTGTTTGACATTTACCCTGAACGCTGTGTGAGTGAGACACAGTTTTTAAAAGCACCCTGAACGCTGTGTGAGTAAGACACAGTTTTAATATAACAAAGCTGATTCATACCGCCAACCTCCTTGTGACTCCCCGATACCCCGCGCTCCACTGGTGGCCGATTGAGGGTCTCCTGGACCGCGTACTAGGCAGGAAAACAGCGCACTTCACAGCTGCCATCTTGGCAAGGTCGGTCGGCGCTCTAGTGTTGTGGGCGAGTTAGGCCCTCACACTACATATAGGGCGGACTGTCAGGCAGACTCACTGACAGAATTCACGACTCCTGAGGCGGAAGCCGGTAGCCAAGAGCTTTAGTTTAAAATTGTTTAAATTGATACTTCGTGTGACCTAATTTAACTTGTTTGACATTTACCCAGAACGCTGTGTGAGTGAGACACAGTTTTTAAAAGCACCCTGAACGCTGTGTGAGTAAAACACATTTTTAATATAACAAAGCTGATTCATACCGCCAACTTCCTTGTGACTCCCCGATACCCCGCGCTCCACTGGTGGCCGATTGAGGGTCTCTTGGACCACGTTCTAGGCAGGAAAACAGCGCACTTCACAGCCGCCATCTTGGGAAGGTCGGTCGGCGTTCTAGTGTTGTGGGCGAGTTAGGCCCTCACACTACAAAATGACCCCTCCCTGCCGGACGCGCAGCCGACAAGCGCAGCGGGCATGCCGTTGGCGCGCCGGAGGTAAGCCCGTCTGCGCCCGTCCACGCCAGGACGGGCCTAGGGACAGGCACCATGGAAGCCTCCCTTCAAATGAGGCTATCTTATTCCAGGGAATCCTTGTGCCAACTAAATCAGCCCCTGCAGTCCCCATGCACTCATTCCATTAGAGGTGAGTCTCCGTGCACCCACTGTCTCCATTGTCCATTCAAACTCACCCCCGCCATTATCCCCAGACGGTCATCAACATGGCCCTGATCAATTGCAGATCCCTGCCCAAACATGCCCAAGAAATTCATATGCTCTTTGAAGAGCATCAACTGGAGATTCTGTTTCTAACTGAGACATGGCTCGCCCCGGATTCAGACTCAGACATTGTACAGGCATTGCCTCACGGCTTCCTTATAAAACACCTGGATCGACCCAAGGGAAGGGAAGGTGGGATAGCTGTTATTTACAGAGATCATTTTTTGTGCAGATTTCACGACAGCCCCCTGACGGACTGCGAAAATGTGCACTTTACCATCCAAATATCCCCATGTATCTCGCTATCAGGAGTTCTTATCTATCGCCCACCAGGAGCTTTGGGTCAGTTGTGTAGTTCACTCCTGGAATTCTCCCTGGCCATGGCCAGTACCCTGCCTAATTTCCTAATCTTGGGAGACCTTAATGTCCACTTAGATAATAGTAAGGACAATAATGCCTCAGAACTGCTCTCAGACCTGGCAGCTCATCAACTTCAAGACAGAGTTGGCACTTGGCACACCTTTGTTTTCCTTTTCTTGTTTTTCCGTTTGTAAGTTGTGTTTATGATATGGCTAATCCATCTACTGCGTGCTATCAGGGATCATGGGGCTGCCTGTCCCCTATGTTCAGAAACCTAAAGAAGCGGGTAGTAAGTACAGTTTACTTCCTGACCTGATGCACAGCTAATGCTAATTATACTGCTATTCTTACATTCAAAACTAGTTTCACACAGTTTTAATTGATTTCATTTGGTTTTATTCACCATATTTTTCTTTCTTATATTTATTTTTTCATTTTTTCATTTTTTCATTTTTCAATGGCATATATCAATTTCTATATATGAATTCATTTCCTATACATTAAATCTTTGGTGTGATACTGTTCACACTCTAACACATCCCAAAACTAGTTATCAAATAACAGTTGAGAAATGGTTGGCCCGATGCATTTCGGAACCCAGTCCCTTCTTCGGGGGCCGTTCTGTAAATGAGATACATTATTATCATTAATTGTGTTACTTTACATTTTTACACGTTTACAAATATAACCAAGGGTCACATGTATAGGAAATTAATTCATATATAGAAATTGATATATGCCATTGAAAAATGAAAAAATGAAAAAATAAATATAAGAAAGAAAAATATGGTGAATAAAATCAAATGAAATCAATTAAAACTGTGTGAAACTAGTTTTGAATTTAAGAATAGCAGTATAATTAGCTTTAGCTGTGCATCAGGTCAGGGTGTAAACTGTACTTACTACCCGCTTCTTTAAGCCCATCAACTTCACCTACAAAATGATCAACCAACGCATACTCGTGGGCACTTGCTTGATCCCATCTTCTGCAACATTCCTGACATCAAATTGAGAGCACCCATTCCAGTGCCCTGTTCCGATCACCTGCTTATCCCCTTTAGCTGGCAGATCCCGACCACTCTACCTCCCAACCAAGCTCCGGGTAGACCCTCTCGTCCCAGGGCCAAACTAGATATCGGCAGTTGGAAGCAGGTCCTGCAGCATTCTAGGCCTAAACATGAAACCGACCCGATATAGCGGATGTTGAATTTTCTTCCTGGATTGAAAACTCCCTTGATATTGTCCTCCCCAAAAAGCCGTACCTAAAACCAAGGAAAAAACCCACCTCTCCTTGGTTCACACTCGAGGTCCGACTCCTAAAAAAAGTCTGCAAGAGATCTGAAAGAGTGTGGAGGAAAGACTTTGACCTTAACAACAATTTTGCTTACAAACTGGCTATCCTCAATTATAAAAAAGCTCTAAAAACTGCACAGACAGTCTACTTCAATGAAACAATTAGTACGCCATCCAGCTCGTCCAGAGAAACTTTCCAAATCGTAAAAAAACTCTTAAAAACCCCAGAGCCTATTTGCACAAGTGACCTTTCGGACAATCATTGCAATGAGCTAGCCACCTTCTTCGATCAAAAAATTCAAAATATCTTCTGCCAACTTCCCCCTCTCACCTATGTGGACCCTCCACACCTCTGTCTGATGCAGGCCCAGAACATGAATACAGGACTTGACACGTTCACCCTCATCAGTGATGACACTCTACTTCCCATCCTCCAATCACTTAAAAGTGGCTCTCTGCGTGACCCAGCCCCAGTCAAATACTTAAAACAGGTAGTACCCATCATCCTCGCCTCAATGGTGAACCTGATCAATGCCTCACTAGCAAACAGAACGGTACCCCCGAGCTGGAAGAAGGCGGTGGTCAGGGCCTTACTTAAAAAACCTAACCTGGACCTCCGAAACTTGGCTAACTTTAGGCCGATCTCCCTCCTTCCTTGCATCAGCAAGATGGCTGAAAAATGTATTAACGGCCAGTTCAAGTTATATAGCGCACTACTCACCCAGAGGGTCTCCAACTACCTGGAAACCAATGAACTACTTAAACCTCCCACAGACAGGTTTCCGCCCGGGCCAGGGTACGGAAACAGCGATGGTGGCGGTTGTCGAAGAGGCCAGGAAGATCATCTATGCAGGAGGATCAGTGGCAGTGATCCTTCTGGATCTTAGTGCAGCCTTCGACAACGTCAACCACCATATCTTGGCTCAGCGGCTCAGAGACCTTGGCATCTCAGGGTCTGCCCTGTCGTGGCTAAAATCCTTCCTTCACAATCGCTCCTTCCAGGTGGCGGAGGGTGATTACATCTCCAGGGAGACCCCTATACGTTGTGGAGTGCCGCAGGGCTCTTCGTTGAGCCCGACGCTCTTCAACGTATACATGTCTCCCCTTGAGAAAATTGTCTCCTCCCACGGAAATTAAACTTCTGACATACGCGGATGACACTCAGCTGGTTGTCTTCCTCAGTCAGCAGGAAAATCCTACCACCGATTTGTACTCCTGCCTGGGCGATATAGTCAGCTAGATGGATAAGTCTCACTTGAAACTTAACAGTGATAAAACGGAGATACTGGTGATGGGCAACCAGTCTCACTTCCGTCCGGAGACCCTGTGGCCACCGTGCATGGGCCCGCCTCCAACCCCCAAAGCAGACATTAAAAGCCTTGGGATCTGGCTTGATCAAAACCTCACCTTGAATACCCAAGCAAGGATAACGGCAGGTGTCTGCTATGGCCTCTTACGCACCGCCCGTAAGATTCTCCCTCTGCTCCCTTTTCAGTCAAGAAAGCTCCTCATACAGGGCCTCATTCTGTCCAGGCTGGACTACGGAAATGCCCTGTATCTTGGTGCTCCAAAGAAAGTGACAACAAAGCTCCAGGCTGGGCAAAACGCTGCAGCCCGGATCCTTACTGGCACCAAGAACCGTTGTACGACCAAACCAGCCATCAGAGCACTGCACTGGTTGCCCGTTCTGCAAAGAGTGCAGTTCAAGGCCCTCTGCCTGACCCACAAAATCCTCCACGGAAAGGCTCCCCATATCCTTAAGGACCTTATTGCCCCCTACACCACCTCTAGAACCCTTCGTTCCTCCAATGTCCACCTAACCCTGCCTCCCAGGATCAAGAAAGCACGCTCCGGAGGCCGACGCTTTTCTTACAACGCCTCCAAACTGTGGAACGCACTCCCTTCTGACCTCCATGCCCAACCTAATCTCTTGCCTTTCCGGAAGCTTCTAAAGACTTGGCTGTTCCCGTAACCTTCCTCTCCTGCTCTCGCTTGACCTTCTGTCAGCGCTGGGACGCTCCCGGGCAGCCATGCGCTTTAGAAATCTTTTAACATTAACATCAATCTCCTACCCTCCTTTAACAGTAGGTGACCTAAATAGGTGACCTAAATATGTGATCTTCTGTCGACAATACTGGAATTTAGAAAGAAAAACTTGGGGGCCCATTAGGATGGCCCATTAGGATGGCGGGCGGCCAGGCTGGCGGTAGCCACCGCCAGCCTGGTGGGGGCAATCCGCCTGCCATCCGCACCTAAATTCCCCCGCCATATTAGGATGTCGGGGGGACCGCGACGGACGGAAAAACCGTCCGCCGCTTTTCCGCCCCGGTCGCCTTGGGGCCAGGGCGGAAAAGGTTTAATAAGGTGGAGGTGTCTATTAGACACCGCCAGCCATATTAGCATGGCCCAAAACAGATGCCTTCTTCACTTCGGGGGCCCCCTGCAGGCCCCTGGAGTGAAGGACAGGTGGGGGGTGCACACGGGGGGTACCTGTGGTACTCCCCTGCATTTGCATTAACAAAACGGCAGGCACCGCGCGGTGCCTGCCACTTTGTTAATGCAAATGCATATATGTATTTTTAGCATTGTGGTGGGCGGTGCTGAGAGCACCGCCCACCACAATGCTAAAAATGCAGTATGCGCCCGCCACAGTGGCGGGCGCATCCTAATCTCCCCCACGGGAACCCGCCCTTATTGCGGGCGTTCCCAAACTCTGATAGGATGGCGGGCGGGCGGGCGGACTAAGTCCGCCCGCCATACTAATGACCCCCTTGATGTCCATTTTGGGCCAAATGCAACAACAATTTAACTGTAGTGTCTTTACAACCCTGCTCTGTATCAGCAGTGATAAGGAGATCATCGACATACTGCTCCAAGACATTACCTGTAGGAAGCGAAAGGGAATCAAATTGACTCTTTAAAGCCTGACTGTAAATACTTGGACTCTCAGTATAGTCCTGAGGAGCTCCACATAACCTAAAGCTTCTGCCAGCTAGTGTAAATCCAAAGAAGTACCTGCTATCTGGATGAATGGGAATACTGAAGAATGCATTTTTCAAATCAATAACAGAGAGGAATTTTGCAGTGGAAGGAATCATAGTCAAAAGTAGTAATGTCAGAGACCACTGGAAACTGGGGAACCACAATTTTTTTTAACTTCGCTCAAATCAATCACAAAACAATAAACATCTTCTTGATCATCAAGAGAACTTAAAGGTGTTCATTTAAGAATATGAAGAATAGGACTATTACAAATATTGGCAGATGTCTCCTCAACCACTCCCTTCTTAATCAAGTCCAAAATAATCTGCAATAAGGCTCGCTCTCGTGCCTGTGGTATTTTATACTGAGGAATACGGGGCAAAATTGCACCATCCTTAACCTGTATCGAAACTGGCAGTATCTGCAGCAGTCCTACATCTGTATCATCTGTGGCCCACAAAGTGGGTGGCATCTTAGCAAATTCAATAGTGAGAGGTGCATCCTTAGACAAACACTGCTTACCTCACACTACATCTGGACCCATCGGATCAGTGACTTAATATTGAGAGACAAAATATCGAATTGACAAAATATCAAAGCCAAAATATAGAAAACAACAGTATCGACCACCAATACTTAATTAAAAATAAACTAAAATATCGGACCCACTATATCGACTACTAAAAATATAGTTTCTAAAATTATTGAAAAACAAAATATTAAAATTAAAATTAGCGAATAACATACGAACAAAGAACCATTATATCAAATATCAAAATATAGACAGCCACCAATATCGATTCATTAATAAAATCGATTACATCTAAAACACTTTATCACATACATATTCATATAAAACATATATTTTCACAACTTAAACATACACAATACGATTATTAAATATAAATTGATACTTTCTAAACACATTAACACCAAAATAAATAATATTTACTAATATCAGTTAAAACCTAAATAAATAAATACTTTACACAGATAAATCACAAAATAGATAATATTTAATTCATTATAAAACACATTTCAACATCAAAATATTATTTATAAAAATTACAACTACTTAATTAGCATCTTCCATATATGGAAACAAAACAAAAAAAATTCAAAATGAACACAACAACAAATAGAATTCTAGCAGTAACGAAAAGAACCAATCACCTAAACTAACTAATTAATTAAACAGGATAAAAGCCAACAAAAATGTTTGCTCATTTCCACTTCAACACTACAAGAAAAAAGAAGAGGAAACGCTAACAGATTGCTTCCCGATAACAACATTCACTTTTGAAAGAAAACCTTAAACTACAATAAGTAAGTAAATATTCTTTTTTTTAAATTTAATACTGCTAACATTCTTTAAAAAAATACATCTCAATAATAATAAACTAAAATCTACTTTCATTTATTTATATCTCCACTACAGATTCTTCCAGCTACAGGAATAATTATCTACAACAACTAAGAAAATAAAGTTAATCAAAAAGTAAGTATATAAATTAACTACTTTAAACTAAAACGATAATTTAGCTAATTAAAACAAACCCTTTCCCAATTCCCCTATCACCTACAACAAATGTTGCAAAATATCTTAAAATGTTTTTTTATTATATCAACAGATATATCTTCTACATTCAGAAAATAACAGCTACCAAACATCAAAAGAAAATTATTTTCAACATCTAAATCAACATTGTAAGTATAATGCCAAAAATGTATATTTTGCTAACAAAATAATATATTGCATTATATTAACTTAATTATATATACATTTTCTTTAGCATTAAAGACACCACCATGACTGAAGCCGCAGAATTCATTGAATCCCAAAAGGGAAAAATGCTCCTACGTTACATGGGTTATGTATATACACAGGAAAAGCAGAAAGATTTAAAAGTCTTCTAGGAATGTGGCAAGTACTATGCTAACAAATGCTACTGAAGAGCCATAACCCAAGAAACTACTGTTTTATCTGTCCTTGAGCACAACCCCCCCCCCCCCCAAATATTACTGAAATTGAAATTAGAGGTGCTTTAGAAAATATCAAAGAAGCAAGCAGTAGCACAGACAAACCCACTAATGAAATATCAAAAGAACAACTACTGAAAATACCCCAACATGCATCTGGACAATTACTATCCATTGATGCATTAAGAAAAGTTATAATTAGACAGAAAAGTAAAACAACAACCTATCGCTAAAACATTCCAAGAAGTAAATATCCCACCAGAACTAAGCATTACCCATAACAAAGAGCCATTTGTTTTCTTTGACAATAACAACAGTGAAAACGTATAATAATGTTTGCTACTGCAAATAACTTAACAAAACTCCAACAATGCAACACTTTATTATTTATCAACTATTCACAGTACATGCTATATACCAAAATACCAATATTCCCTTCATCTATTGCTTACTCCCAAATAAAACTCAAAGTACCTATCTAGAAATTATCAACAAAATAAAAACAGAAAATCCAAATTATTTTCCACAAAAAATAATCATGGATTTTGAAATAGCCATGATTAACGCAATTTTAAAAACATACCCTCATACAGCTATACAAGGGTGCTACTATCATTTTAATCAGTGCCTGTGGAGATATCTCCAAAAGTCAACACTAGGGGCCCTATTAGGTTGGCAGGCGGATCGCCCCGCCGGGCCGGCAGTAGCCACTGCTGGCCCGGCGGGGGCCATCCGCCCGCCATCCTTACTGCAAAGACCCCCGCCATGTTATTATGGCTGGGGGGTCCGGGGCAGACGGAAAGACCATCCGCCGCTTTTCCGCCCCGTCAACAAGTCGACCGGGCGGAAAAGGGATCAATATGGTGGCGTGGTCTGTTAGACACCGCCAAACATATTAAGATGTGGGCGGGAACATGCCTTTCCGTGGCGGCATTGCTGCCACGGAAAGGCATGCAGGGATTTCTTGTGGGGGCCGTCGCGGGCTCCTAGGTACTCTGGGGGTGGAGGGTGCACCTGGGTGGTACCTATGGTACCCCGCATTTCAATGTACAACATGGCAGGCACCGCACGCTGCCTGTCACGTTGTGCATTGAAAAGTACAACATGCATTTTTGGTATTGGGTGGGCGGTGCTTTCAGCACCACCCGCTAATGGGATGTGCGGGACCGCCGCACCCATAGCCGGCGGTCCCATTTCCCACTTTGTCCGCCCGCCATACTAATGGGCCCCTAAGTGTGGAATACATAACAGACAGCACCTTAGCATACCAAATAAAAAAACTTATAGCCTTAGTCTATGTGCCTGTGACTGACATGGTAGAACACTATAACTTACTAATAGAGAGTACATACTACAAGAGAAATGAGGAGAAGTTAAGTCCACTACTTGATTACTTCGAGGACACATGGGTAGGGAGACTACACCGATCAGGTCACAGAAGATTACCAAAGTTCCACATTCCGTGGTGGAACGTGTACCTTAGTACCCTAAACAAGCAAGCCAAAACAAATACCGCCGTTGAAGGATGGCATAACGCCTTCCTGGCAACAACAGGCAGAGGTACACCTACACTCCACAAATTACTGGAATCTATCCAAAAGGAGCAACGTTACCAAGAACAACGAATGCAACAATCCATCACACTAATTGAACCAAAACTAACTAAACAAACAAATAAAATGTATGATCTTTTGCCAAGCCAAGTCACACTCTTTCCTACAACTAGAGGCTTAGAATAATTATCCCTAATCGCAAAAATCATACTTTAATTCTAAATTAAACAGTAATTAAAACATTTTCTTCTAAAACACAACATATGCATATATAAAATATTTTCATATTTTATAAAACATTAATAATTTGTCAAATATATATAATTGATAAAATGCTAAATATATATTGACAAAATAATAATATTTTACAAAATATAACACAAATTAAAATACAAAAAAATTAGATTTCCCCCCCACATAAAAAAATTACTTACAGTTGTTGTAGCTCCAAAGCTAACTGAACACAACTTCTAGATCCATCCAGTTGTCGATTTCTCCAAAATAATGTAAAATAAACCCCCCAAAAAATGCAAAAATTCAAAGAACTCCAAAAACAAATCCTCTTTCGATAAATCCAATTGGCAAATCCCATAAAAAAACAAAAATGTAGAAAAGGTCAGATACGCTCCAGGAAAATGTGAAAAAATTTAAGATTGTGTTAAATAAAGATTAGTTTACAAAACTAATACACACCTCTTTAAAAAAAAATGTAACTTTCTCCAAATTGCGACGTCGTCAAACGAAAATCTGTAAGACAACAGAACAACATACCCACCCACACAAAAATACATACATTCCATTTCAAAATAGTTTTCAAACTTTTAAAAACAATACACATAAATCTATCGACATATATTACACTCGAAACACCAGTCCTCAAACACAGAATCTACTCGAAAATAAACAAACCGAACATACACCTAAACTACACCAAAAACACAACTACCTAACACTAAAGACACTACAGACCACCTAACTACAACCAAATTAAAGTAAAACTTAGTTTAAACAAAAATAAATAAGTCTTACCTGGCTCCAAGCGTCACAGCTCCCAATCACGATCTGATCCCTGGAGAAATAACCCAAAATGACAGTAAGCGGTTACAAATGTAGTCCCCCTAAACAAAAATGGCTGCATAAATATAAATGTGAAACTTAAATATAATAAAACATGCAGTAAACTTACAAAAAGTTACGATGCACCACGGGGAAAAAACACACGCCGCGGTCGGAATCCATGAAACACCGCTGTGCACGTGCGGAAAAGCTGAAACACCACCAGCGCAGTCCGACCACGGCAGTACTTCGGAAATAGTAATTGCGGTCGAAGGCTACTACAGCACAAAACCAACAATTGTGGAAGTGCACCTGGCTCAGCCAATAGAAACAAGTAACACATCCCATTGACAGATGCCCCTGGAACACATAAACTACAGATCCCAGCTCAACACCGACAACACAACTGACATGAATATTCACCTGAAAGCACACCCACATAGCTGAGCATAAAAGCAGGCCCTGCCTAATAAACATTCCCCTCAAAACTCCAGAAGCGAAGGGCCCTACCTCATCACACAAACAAAAGCCAAACGTGAACACATCACCCTATCACAAACACACTCACACCCCACACATCATCATCACCCCCACCCACAACTGCACTCACAACCATTCAGCACATCACACACCATGGCACAGAAAATGCCAACATTCACTGATGGCGAGTTGTCAATCATGGTGGATGAGATCATAAGAGTAGAGCCATAGGGCCCGATTCACAGAATGAACTTAAGACTAAATCCTAAACTTACTACTATTTGGTATTCACAGAATGCACTTACTACTTTCGGGATTCAAAGATTAAACTTACTACTTTCGGGATTCACAGAATAAACTTACTACTTTCGGTATTCACAGAATAGATTTAAGACTACTAACTTTACGTCCGCACTCGGGCCGTAAATTACGGCCCGGAGGTGGAGTTTCCGGCTTGGGGGCGGAGCTTACGGCCCAGAGGCGGAGCTTGCGGCTTGGAGGCGGAGCTTCTGGCTCGGAGGTGGAGATTTCAGCCATGGCTAAATACCCACCTCCGAGCCGGAAGCTCCGCCTCCAAGCCGCAAGCTCCGCCTCCGGCCCGGAAGCTCCGCCTCCGGGCCGTAAGCTCCACCCCGAAGCCGGAAACTCCGCCTCCGGGCCGTAATTTACGGCCCGAGTGCGGACGTAAAGTTAGTAGTCTTAAATCTATTCTGTGAATACCGAAAGTAGTAAGTTTATTCTGTGAATCCCGAAAGTAGTAAGTTTAATCTGTGAATCCCGAAAGTAGTAAGTGCATTCTGTGAATACCAAATAGTAGTAAGTTTAGGATTTAGTCTTAAGTTCATTCTGTGAATCGGGCCCATACATCTTAGGAAGCATGGTACAACAGACCCCAGCAGCCAGGCAAAGTCAAATGTGGCAAAGGATAGTGGACAGAGTCAATGCTGTAGGGAAAGTTCCACGCAACAGGAAGGAGATCAGGAAGAGGTGGACTGACCTCAAGAGCAAGGTCAAGGAGAAGAACAGCAAGAACCGTGAGCTGGCCAACCGTACTGGCAGTGGACCTCCCATCCCACCAAGAACATTCAACCCATGGGAGGAGAAGGTGCTGGGCATACTGCATCCAGAGAGTTGCACTGGTTTGGAGTCTGGTAAGTACCAACACAATACTGCCATAACACTGCAATGTAGTATCTTGCACAACTGTAAAGCAACTGTTCCTAGGCCCAAATCTCCTCATGTCCCAAATACTCCCCCCCAAACAGGTCCCACAGATCCCACATCAACTCCCTCTCATTCAGCACAAATGTACCTAGCAGTATTTAAGTGGTGGCACATGTACAGGCGGCCTACACTACAACTCCTACCAGGCCCCTTGTCCCACAGCTGAGCAGGATGTAGCACTACCCCAGAAGCATGTGGCTGCCATTGCATTTTTTACCTTCACCAAACAGGTAGGTAGTCATCTTGCCTGGGAGGGCTGTTTGGGGGGAGGGAGGCCTGTACCAGCACTCCCACCATGGCTGCTGTCCCACAGCCTACCAAGATGGAGCACTCCACCCCACCCCACCGAGGAGCACTTGGAAGCCATTGCACAGTTTACCTTCACCAAACAGGTAGGTAGCCATCTTGCCTGGGAGGTCTGTTTGGGGGAGGGAGGCCTGTACCAGCACTCCCACCATGGCCCCTGTCCCACAGCCTACCAAGATGGAGTACTCCCTCCCACCCCACCCAGGAGTACCTGGAGGCCATTGCACCACACCAAACGAACTAACAGGTAGGTAGCCATCATGCCTGGGAGGGCTGTTTGGGGGAGGGAGGCCTGTACCAGCACTCCCACCATGGCCCCTGTCCCACAGCCTACCAAGATGGAGCACACCCTCCCACCCCACCCAGGAGCACCTGGAAACCATCGCACAGTTCACCTTCACCAAACAGGTAGGTAGCCATCTTGCCTGGAAGGCCCGTTTGGGGGAGGGAGGCCTGTACCAGCATTCCCACCATGGCTCCTGTCCCACAGCCTACCAAGATGGAGCACTCCCTCCCACCCCACCCAGGAGCACCTGGAAGCCATTACACAGTTCACCTTCACCAAACAGGTAGGTAGCCATCTTGCCTGGGAGGCCTGTTTGGGGGGAGGGAGGCCTGTACCAGACCTCCCACCATGGCCCCTGTCCCACATGCTACCAATATGGAGCACTCCCTCCCATCCCACCCAGGAGCACCTGGAAGCCATTGCACAGTTCACCTTCACCAAACAGGTAGGTAGCCATCTTGCCTGGAAGGCCCGTTTGGGGGAGGGAGGCCTGTACCAGCTCTCCCACCATGGCCCCTGTACCACAGCCTACCAAGATGGAGCACTCCCTCCCACCCCACCCAGGAGCACCTGGAAGCCATTACACAGTTCACCTTCACCAAACAGGTAGGTAGCCATCTTGCCTGGGAGGCCTGTTTGGGGGGAGGGAGGCCTGTACCAGACCTCCCACCATGGCCCCTGTCCCACAGCCTACCAATATGGAGCACTCCCTCCCATCCCACCCAGGAGCACCTGGAAGCCATTGCACAGTTCACCTTTACCAAACAGGTAGGTAGCCATCTTGCCTGGGAGGCCTGTTTGGGGGGAGGGAGGCCTGTACCAGCACTCCCACCATGGCTCCTGTCCCACAGCCTACCAATATGGAGCACTCCCTCCCACCCCACCCAGGAGCACCTGGAAGCAATTGCACAGTTCACATTCACCTAACAGGTAGGTAGCCATCTTGTCTGAGAGGTCTGTTTGGGGGAGGGAGGCCTGCACTACTACTCCCACCATGTCCCCTGTTCCACCCCTAAGCAGGATGTAGCACTCCACCCCACCCAGAAGCACTTGTGAGCCATTGCGTCACCCTCATCAAACTTACAGGTAGGTAGCCATCTTCACAGGCAGGGTGTTTGTGGGTTGGAGACCTGCACTACTACTCCCTCCATGCCCCCTGTCCCACCCCTAAGCAGGATGTAGTGCATCACACCAACCCAGAAGCACTTTGCAGCCATTGCATTGTTCACTTTCACCTAACAGGTAGGTAGCCATCTTGCCTGGGAGGGGTGTCTTGTGGTGGGAGGCCTGCACTACAAATCCCACCAGGCCCCCTTGTCCCACAGCTGAGCAGGATGTAGCACTCCCCACACCACCAAGCATGGGGAAGCTCTCACATTGCTATCGTAAAACTTACATGTAGGTAGTAACCAAGTGCAGCATGTTCAGCTTTCCCAAATTGCCACATGCCCTCAACAGCAATGCAAATCATGTACTTGACGACATGTCTGTGTTGTCACACCGTGTGTACACTGCACCAAGTTGTAATTCACATACCATGGACTAGTAAGGTATGTACCTCAACATCATGTCATGGTGCACTGTCTTCTTGCAGACATGCAAAGCCATGCCATTGTCAATCATCAATTTCCATTTGACCTCTGTCCAACAGGAGAATGCCAACGAACTACACAGGATGATGACAACATACAGAGCCAGTCCCCACCATCACAACATGAGCACTCAGATACAGATTCACTCATATTCTCCGACCTGGATTCTGAAGCTGGTCCCTCTGGTGTGCCAGGGAATAACATGGTTTGAGCCTTCACCGTCACCACCACCGCGGCATCAACAACTGGCCTGGCCCCTGCCACCACAACCTGCGTAGCATGGACCACCAACATCCTCTCCACCACAGCAACAACAACTGGCCTGGCCCCGGCAACCACAACCTCTGGGGCATCCACCAACATCCTCTCCACCACGGCAACAACAACTGGCCTGGCCCCTGCCACTATGACCTGTGTGCCATCCACCACTATCCTCTTCACCACGACTGACCCCTGCCACCACTACCTGTGTGGCCTCCAACAACCCCCTCACCACTACTGCCTGTAACAATCGCCCTGCCACGGTGGTTACCAACACCACCGCACATTCACATCATGGCAGGGAGAGTGTGCCAGTGCGTTGTGGGACAATGCCACAGGGACATGGCAGGAGGGCAGGTGGGAGGAGACATGGTGCAAAGACACGGGAGGACAGTGACCCTGAATCCCTGGCCACCATTGCAAGAGTCCTTGGTTCCTACCAGGAGAATCAAGGAGTAATGTGCCAGCTTGCAGAGGACATGCATGAGAGCTGCATGCTGCAGCAGCCCATGGACACACGGATGGGCCCACTGGTCGACATTGTTGGACAGCTAATGGGTGTGCTGAGGGACAGGCTCCCAGGCACAAGTGCAGATCAACCCCCCTCTAGTGGCATGCCTGCCAGGCAGAACAACAAATCAGCCATAGACACAGAGAGGGCTGTGCAGGAGGAGAGGGAGTCCTCAGACACCACTGACCCTGGAGCAAGTGTAGTCCCTGCCAAACTCACCAGGGCCCATTCGAAAATCCTCAGGGGAGGATCTAGTGGCAGGCCACCATACCTATGCCACACACGGAGCCAGCCATGATGTTACCTTGCTATTCCCCCTTGCATGGACTCTGTAGACTCTGTTAGCCCACGTTGCCAAGTTGATGGCCTGAGTCTATTGCACTGTGTGACTCCTGCTTTGTGCACACTACTACATTTATCTCATCTACCATGAAAGACAAACAATGTATAGACTCCTCACAATTGTGTACATATTCACTTCACTTGCACAAATCTTCTCTTTCAATAAACACCCATCACATACCTATGTCTGTGTATATTTACGAAGGTACAACGACAATTCAGTGTCCATGTAACACCAGCAATGAATGTAAAGAGGCCTTGACAGTGTGAAAGAACCTGGAAAGACAGTAGAGTATGACATTTACTACTCATGTCATGCCATTGCAGCTGAAACACATCAATAGTCATCAATGGTACTCAGACAAGCACACATAGCAATGCACAATAAACTCAACATACACATGAAGTACCTGGAGACAAATACCCTGTGCAACACACATCAGCCATCATCTCACACACAACAACAGCCAGCAGTCAAGAACATCAATGCCTTCACACTGGGGCATGGCTAGCCAGCCAACATGGCAGACGTACCTTGCTAGTGCTCTGGCTTCGATCCCCTAATTCTCCTGTAAATTATCCTTTGGAGGTGGTTTGGTGCTCCTCATGCGTGGGGAGCAGTGTGGGGGCACGGAGGGGAGCCTGCGGGGCCCGGAGACTCCCGACTGGTGAACAGAGTGGAAGGAATCGCGGCCCGACTGCTGAGGAGCTGCCACTGGGGTTGTGGGCGCGAAAAGAGCTTGGAGGCTCAACAGCTGCTGGTGTGCCCTGAGGCGATGAGTCGGCGCTGCCGTGGATGATAGGATCTACCACAGGGTCGGTGAAGCGGAGCTTGGTGTCCCCCTGAGTGAGTGGTCAGGCGGAGCGGCGGGCGAGACCGGCTGGGCCCACTGTCCTAGGCTACTGGCGGAGCACGGCCCGGAGTGAGTGGCGAGCGCGCGAGGGCGCCGAAACTGCGGAGGGAAGTCCAGGCCCAAGACTGTTGTGGCCTACTGAGGAGGTCCGGACGGAGCGCTGGGGCTGGGGCTTGCGGTGGAAGCTGGCGCCGGAGTGGAGATCAACTAGGGGGCCCCCAAGTCACCCCCCTGAATCCCAAGGGGTAGGAGCTGAGGACTGGGCTTCACGCCGCCAGGCGTTTGGGCCTGTGGAGAGCGGAGGGCCGGCCCAACTGCCAAACTGACTGGTGCCCCAGGTGAGGAGTATGGACCTGGGGCGGAAAGAGGCCCGGGAGGCCTTGGCGGCACCCCGTCCTGGGGGGACAGAGGCACAGGACAGTGCACCTGAAACCTGCAACGACCGCCGGTGACCCCGGGTGCCGGCCGTTGCTGACTTGCGGGAGCGGAGCTGCATGGAGACGCTCCTGGGGGCCAGTGGGTCTGTAACACCGGTGGTCTGCGGCCTCACATTAACAAACTTGGAGGTGGCCCGGGCCTAGCTTCTGATCTGGCCTACTGAGGTGGTGTGCACCGGGTAAGAGGTGTGAGCCCACGATCTCCCCGCAGCTGGAGGCAGAGTTGAGCTTGGGAAGTCCATGGCGGAGGGTGGAGGATGCAGCGCAGCTCTGGTGAGGGCCCGACCTGAAAATTGAGGGTGGCCGTGATAGCCATTCTGTGGGGTGGGCTGAGTGTGGGGAGATCCCCCCACCCCCCACTCGGAGGGACAGTGGCTGTGGCGCCGCACTGTGTCAGCTGAGTAGCAGTCTGTGCGTGCAAGGGAACTACACTCCTGGTAGCCCGGCAGAGACTGGAGGCACCGTGACAGACTCAATTGTTGCTGCCTGGGCGGTGGTGGCCCGCCATCTTGCGCCCTGGGTGCCATTTGGGAGGCAGCGACATATTGGGTGCAATTGGAACAGCAGCAGCACACCCCCGGTGTGGGAGATAAACTGTGGGGAGAGGAGGTCTTGTGAGGACAGTGGCGGCTGGGGCATGCTGTGCCCTGCATGGACAAGGTGAGCCTGGGTGCGTGGGTCTTCTCGCTGCGATACTGCAGAGCGCACTATCTGGGACCTAGGTGGGGGCCTGAACGGTGCCTGTCAGCAGGGGGGGGGCGAAAGAGAGGAGACGCCCAGAAAAAACAGAGAAGGCAGACAATCCTGGTGCAATACGGAGAAGGGGGGCTACCACTTGTGCCGTCCTCAGAACTATTCAGAAAAGGGGGTGGTGATGGACAGAGTATCTGAATTAAGCAGAATACTCCTACCCAGTCAACAGATCAGGGCTTGATCCATCACCGTTTTTTAGCTCACTGCACCATCCCTCAGAACTAGCCCCACTGACCTGTAACACGGCCCCTGGCAGCGACAGTACTCGCTCTGGGGAGTGTGCCTTCCATCTTCTGTTGACACCTACGAGGAGCCGGCGCGGCTCGGAAATTTGAGTGGAGGACTGGGCTGGGTTGACTGCGCACGACCGACTTGGCGAACAGCTGCGGATGCCTACAGCGCAACAGCTGGTGATGGGCCGTCTCTGGGACAAGTCGCAAAATAGACAGCAGAAAGCCGACGGTCTTGGCACCTCTCACGGGCATCAGAGCAGCAACATGGAGCCTCCGACAGCGATCCTCGCGGCTAAGATGGACTCTGTGCTGGCGGCGGTGGAGCGCATCGGCACCACACTGGAGCAAACTAAAGTGTCGCTGGAGGCCTGGATCGATAAAGTGACATCCGGCTTCACTCTTCTCCACGCCAAACATCGCAAGCTGGCGGAGTCGGTCGCCGCACAGTACCAATCGCTTCAAGAAATACAGCCTGTGGTGCAAAACCACACTTCAGCGCTCCAAGACATAATCAACAGGGTTCATGTGCTTGAAGACCGCTTAGAGGTCGCGGAAGGGCGCTCTCGGCTCAACAATGTCCGGGTGGTAGGCCTTCCGGAGGGAGAAGAGGGGAAGAACCCGGAGCAGTATGTTGAGAACTGGTTGAGAGAACTCCTGCCCCCAGGGGTGCTGTCCCCACACTTTGCAGTAAAAAGGGCGCACAGAGTGCCGGCACAGAAGTCTTGGCCCGGGGCTCGGCCCTGCCCGCTCCTCTTCAGGCTCCTTAACTATCATGATCGGGACGTGGTGCTCCGCGAAACCAGGAACCTGGGTGACCTCACGGTGGGAAACAGCCGGGTGATGTTTTTCCCAGACTATACAGCAGCAGTACAAAGTCAGAGGAGCACATACATGGCGGTGAAATGACAATTGCGAGAGCTAGAGCTGCCCTACTCCTTGTTGTTCCCCTCTCGCCTCCGCGTGGTCTCGTAGGAGGGTGCCCAGTTTTTCGATGCCCCATCGGATGTTTGGGACTGGCTGGAGGAGACAGGGCAATGGAAAGGAACAAGACCTGCAGGCCCGGAGCAGGGTGGGTAGCAGGAACAGTGATCAAGGAGGCGCAGGAGGTGGGAGCTCGCCGGGACACGGGCCTTGGCCCAGTTGCACCCAGTCCGGAGAAGATGAGATTGCGAACAGCAACTCCCGTCCGGACTCCCAGACACGGAGCAACCTGGGAGCGAGCGGCTTGTCGTCCCCATCAAGTGTGTTTTCCGACAACATGAACATGTCAGTAGTGACACCCCAAACGGCTGATCCGCTCATGTGACTGAACGGTGGACAACGGCAGCCCTGCAGGGCCCATGCCCCTGAATACTCCACACTCTGTATCATTCTAAATATGCCTATGTGAACGCTGTTGCAATGTGCTATGTGCCAAGTGAGTTTGCTCTGTCATTTGATGCAATGCAGTTAAACATCTAAGGCTTGGCTTACCAGCCAGAGGTTAGGAAGCGCTGCGCAGATGACGCACCCGCGGGCACCCTCGGTAGCGCCCTGCATCGGACCTGCGTGATTGGCCTATCTGTACTTCACCACACACCTCTCGGATGCCCGGGAGGTCTGCGACAGGGGCGTTGTGCCGATCAGTTGCTGACATCACACACACCTCGACAGCTATTGCACTGGTCTAATACTTCATTGTTGGTGGTTCACCTTGAGGTTTGAACGTATGCCCCTTTGGGGACTCGCCCCACTAGTTGTACTGTTTGTAGTTGTACTTATGTTTCAGTTGCGGCACACTGATACTTCCCCCCTGGATGCTACCCCTAGGCTTCCCCTTGTGGCGTTCCCCCGGGCCCGCACGGGTGCCATGCGTCCGGACACATGACACACACTAACATAATAACTTGGAATATACGTGGTATGCACACCCCATCACGGCGCTACTGTATCTTCTCCTATCTGCAGCGACATGCGGTCGGGATTGCCCTCCTACAGGAGACCCACATGACCCAAACAGAGCTTGACAAACTCCGTAGGCGCTGGAGTGGGCAAATCTATGGCACGGTCTTTTCTGCGCATGCACGAGGCACCCTGGTATGGGTAAGAGCGGGCATCCCCTTCATTTGCAAGGAAGCAAAGGTGAATCAGGAGGGTAGGTACTCCCTAGTACAGGGGAGGCTGAATGGTCAGGATGTCCTCTTAGGATCACTCTATGCCCCGAATGCAGACCAACCCTCCTTTCTAACACAATTGAACAAGGTCCTTCACCCATATGCTGGCTTCCCCTGGTCGCTCGGTGGGGACTTCAATATGGTGCTGGACGTGCACCTAGATCGCTCTTTCCCTCCCCTCCGAGCTGCGGCGGTGGCGTCTAATTGCCAAGCGTTCCAAAACTGGCTGTCACATTGGGAGTTACACGACCTATGGCGAGCGCAGCATCCTTTAGACAGGGTCTACTCCTATTACTCATCAGTCCACGACTTGCATGTCCGGTTGGACAGGATGGTTGGCGCCCAGTCCTTGCTCCCACTTCTAGCACAATCAGAGTATTTGGGGAGAACACATTCCGATCATAACCCTGTGTGGTTTCAGATTAGCTGGGAGGCGGACCGCCCACCTGTTCCCACGTGGAGGCTACAGCCCACTGCACTGGAAGATGCAGAGTTCCGCTCCTCGCTGGGTACGGCCATCCTCGCCTTCTTTGAAGTCAACGAAGGGACTGCGAGTAACGCCATGGTAGAGTGGGACGCACACAAAGTAGCTATCTGGGGGCACTGCATGGGGGCCACGTGGAATATACGCAAAACACTATCCGATTCCCTGGCGCAATTGGAAGCTGAGCTCCTGCAGTATAAGTGGGAGGGTGAAGTGGTAAGCGAGCATTCGTGCAAGCTAAGAGACCTCCGCGCTCGACACGCGGTCCTTTTGGAGAGTGCCATAACTATGCGGCGCACACGGCCAGGACGCATGCTAGGGCGGATAGAGCGGGCCGGCTACTGGCCTGGTTAATACAGCGGGAAGGACGTGGTGCCCCAATAGGAGCTCTCCGCACGGCAGCGGGGGAGATGGTGTACACGCAGCGTGACATACACCGTGCCCTGACTGGTCATTATATTCAGCTATACAAGGCTAGAGGTACCGGCCCCAGACACATGTTGCAAGGGTTTCTAGACTCTGTTCTTTTGCCTGTGGCCTCTGAGGAACAGAGGGACGTGCTTGGTGCCCCCCTAATGCTGGAAGAAGTGGGAGAGGCAAATCAGTCTATGGTGTCCGGGAAAACCCCCGGGCCGGATGGCCTGCCTGCGAAATACTATAAAGCAAACCGGAAATCCTCACGCCCTTACTTCTCGAGCTGTACAATACAGCCATAGAGGAGGGCTCGTTGCCTCCCTCCATGCGGGAAGCGTTTCTGGTCTCCTTGCCTAAGCCGGACAGGCATCCCACAGCTCTGGGTACATATAGACCATTGGCGATGCTTAACGTGGACTTTAAGGTTCTCGCTAAAGTACTTGCGGAACGACTGGCACCGGTGGTCCCTCACTTATTACATTCCGACCAAAACGGGTTTGTGCCAGCGAGATCCACGTCCTTGAACATCAGGAGGTACTTCAGAGTGGCGGCCGTGGCAGTGCGGGAGTGGCCTAGGGCAGGGTGCCTGATATTAGACCTGGAGAAGGCATTCGACTGCCTGGAGTGGGGTTACCTGTCGGCAGTGCTAGCGCGCTACGAGCTTGACCTAGAATTCCTGCAGATGGTCGATGTCCTCTACAAAAATCCGGTAGTTTGTGTGCGGCTGGGCCCCTACATCTCAGAGGCGGTGGCAGTAGGCCGGGGCACCAGGCAGGGATGCCACCTGTCCCCGCTGCTATTTGCGCTGGCTATCGAACCCCTGGCTGCGGCCATGCGGCAGACCCTTGGTGATGGTATTCCGCTGGGAGATGCAACCCATCAGGTATCGCTTTATGCAGATGACCTGTTGGTATTTGTGAGGGACGGGAACAGCTTGCTCAGTTGCTACGTAAGTTTGTGGAAGTCTCGGGACTCAGTGTGAATGTGGGTAAATCTTGCCTTTATGCGTTCAACGAAGGGACAGCAGATCCGGGGTATCACCTTGAGGGCACCCAAGTCCAATGGAAAGCTGACACTTTTAGGTATCTGGGTATCCAGATATACCGCTAGCCGGCTGACATATTTGACGGGGACCTTGGAAGGACGGTTGCGACGCTCAGGTCTCAGATACGCTTTTGGTCAACGCTTCTGCAGGCGACCACGGGCAGAGTGAGCCTTGCTAAAATGGTCATGCTCCCCCGACTCCTGTACTACTTTGTTAATCTGCCTTTATTTATCCCGGCCTCTTTCTTCTCTATGCTCAATAAGATACTGCAGGACTTTATCTGGGGCGCATCCCTGCACTGGCTGGCGCTGGCGAAGTTATTCTTGCCAACAGATAGGGGGGGACCGGCTGCCCCCTGCTTCGAGCACTATTACCTGGCCGCACAGCTGCAGTGGGTCGCCCGCTGGTTGGCAGATAGGAGCAGAGAGGATACAGCAACAGTAATGCCGCCATACTCTCTAGAACGTGTAACTAAACTTTTTCACCCACTAGCGGCACCTGAGCGTCCTACTCTGCTTCTGCTGGCAGTGGCGTATAAGTGCTACCGAAGAGCCTTGTTCCTTACACGTAGTGGGATTCCATACGCACCTGCCATACCTCTGGAGGGTTACCCGGGTGGTGAGGGGGTACTCACAGGCTCCATGCTCGCAGAGTAGCGGGAAGCTGACGTCCAGACACTTGGCGATCTTTATAGAGATGGGGCGCTCGTGGCATATGAGACGCTAGTAACAGAGGAGGGGCTACCCCGGGGGGTTCTTACTGCATCGCTCATTGGTAGCAAAGCTGACCGCTAGATAGGGCGATATAGCGTCGGAGCCTGAACAACACTTAACCATGCAGTACCTACATGTCATGGGAAGAGGCAAGCACCTGGTTAGCTGGTTTGCTGCGTCACTACGAACACATACCGCAACTAGTTTAGCCCCTCTCAGAAGTAAATGGGAGAGAGACCTGGGTAGGCCGCTCGCAGACAAAGAGTGGGAGAGAGTCTTTAAAAGCCAGAAACATGCAATTTCGTCAGATACAACTGTATATTGTTCATAGAGCCTACCTCACACCTGAGCTAATTAACAAGTACTTTCATCGCTCCGACGCGTCCTGCCCCAGGTGCAATGAGGTGGGAGCGGGGCTCCTCCATTCCCTGTGGAGCTGTCCTAGACTGAGCACTTACTGGAATGCAATCAGCAAGCTGCTCAGAAAATGCACTGGCCGCACTATCCCCTTTGATTGGCCTGAGTACCTTTTACACCATTTCAGGGGGACACCCAGGGATAAGGTGTTGTCTCGTTTCCTGGACCTGGGGATGGTGGTGGCGAAGTGCCTTGTCACGGGGCGGTGGAAGGCGCCTGATCCACGTGGCGTACTGGCGTGGTCCTCTTCTCTCCAGGCGTGGGCCCGGGCTGAGTGGACCGTCATACGAAGGGAGGAAACACTGGGGCTCCGAAAGAAACCTATAGCGGAGCATTGGCAGCACATGCCTAATGCCTTACAACTGCCGGATGGGGAGGGAGACGCGGGCGGTGCAGAGGATGCGGAGGGCGCCCCTGGGGCAGGAGCATACCACGGGCCGTTCTCCTGCCTTGATAGTCTGCTATGTACAATTTCTGCTCCAATGGGGCACAAAGGTTACAGTACAGGTGTGATTGTGGCCGGGGGTGTGTGCGCGCAGCAGGGGGTGAGGGGGTCGGGAGTGGGGGTAGGATGTGGGTTGAAATGTGACTGTGGTTTCGCCGCTGTTGTTACAGTTTTCTCTTGTTGTTGTTTTATCAATATTTCATCTATATGTAAGTCCAAGATGGGGGGCCTACCCAGAATCTTGCTAGTGGGAAAGGGCCCAACGCGTGGACCTTCATGGAAAGTCCCGGAGACTTTATCCGGTCAGGAACTCCGCGATCCAGCCACCTTTGGGCGAATACCCCATGACTCAGTAACTGCACAGCCTAGCCATTGCGAACCTAACATGTAATGCTACGATGTAGGTGAATCTTTGAGTGACGTGCCCAGGTATTTGTTGATGCTCCTATTGTATTATGAAACTCTAAAATGCCAATAAAACAGATTTGACATTAAAAAATCAATGCCTTCACACTAACATCCAAGCCAACAAATGATCTCCCTGACCTACCAAGTCACTTACATTCAAGGGAAGTAGTTGGCAATTAACTGCTGACGCAGGTCACCATCTTCCTCTTCACCACTATCGTCATCACTGGAAGTGTGTGGGTTTGCAGGAGGGAGTATCTGCTGCTCATCCTCATCCAGGATGAGTGGAACGGCTTTGCGCACTGCAAGGTTGTGGAGCATGCAGCATGCCACTACTATCCGGCACACCTTCTGTGGGGAATACAACAGTGCACCTCCACTTTTGTCCAAGCACCGGAATCAGGACTTCAGCAGGCCAAAGGTCCGCTCAATCACACGGCGTGTCCTACCATGTGCCTCGTTGTAGTTGACTTCACCTGGGGTTCTGGGATTCCTTATTGGGCTCAGCAGCCAAGGCCGGTTGGGATACGCTGAGTCACCTAGGTGTGGCATACACAGTGAAAGTTAATGATACACACAGTGGTAGAGAACAACATGTCCCCTACTTGACTCAGTCTACTCACCTACAAGTCATGCACGCTCTGTATGCAGCTCTGCCATCAACCGTGGTACCACGCTGCCCAGCAGGATGTAGGAGTCATGGGCAGAGCCGGCAAATTTCTCACACACATGGCTGATGATCAAATCAGCTTGACACACCACCTGCACATTAATGGAATGGTAGTGCTTCCTGTTCCAATACACCCGCTCACATGCTCATGTGGTACAAGGCCATTGTGTGTGCTGTCAATGGACCCCACTACATGAGGAATACGGCCAAGGGCATAAAAAACAGCCTTCACAGCTGGCAAATCTTGTGTACTTGGTCCTTGTACAGCATCCTTGCCGACAAAACCTCCCACAGCACCATACTGAACGTGCATTGCGCCATACCAGCACCAATGGCAACCGTGTATTGGAAAGTGCCCGTAGCAAAAAAATGCAGTGCTGCCATGAGCTTCACTGTTGGGGACAGGGCAGTTGGATATGTCAGTTGAGGTGTCAGATGGGGCTCCAACTGAGCACACAGCTCTTGCAGTGTTGCGCGATCAAGACGGAATTTCCTGATGACGTCCACATTCTCCATGTCTGCCAGCACTGTGAAAGGACGGTGCACATTTGATCATCGTTGCACATACTGACTAAGTCTAAAAGACATTTGACGTCGTGAATGGCACACCAATGCATCTTGTGTACCAAGCCCTAGGAGTAGGTGACACAGCAGATGTATGATCTAGCTACACTGCAGACGAACATGTAGCTGCGTTGCCTGCCACACCTTGCTGATCAACTTGCACAGACCACCAGTATTCATCACAATGTAAGCAGAGTGTGTAAGCAGACCACATGTACTGCATCATTCATATATGTGCACATCAAAATTACTGCAGTATTTGTCCATGCAATCATGTGTGTGGACCGATTGTCCCTCTCACACAGTGATTACAGGGTAAACATTCTACCATATGACAGGAGCAAGAGATGTACATGCACACACATGTCATGGCTGACAGGAGTAAGTGCATGTCAAGGCCTTTCACTTTGCCCACACACATGACATGTGTAGGCATCAGTGAGTTGTATGTCACATTAGCATTCATATTGAGATACAAGTGCAAGAAGACACTGTGCTGCCATCTTGTCCAGGAAGAAAAGTCGCTGAGTCACATTGCTAGTTCATACAGTGTCCATATGTGCGGTAGGCGTACTCCGCATCTGCGGGTCTGCTCATTGGACATACTTGTAAGATGCAACATAGTGGTAGCGACCGCCTGGCCTCCGCGGTGTGACACCGCCAATGCCATTGCAGCTAATGGGAGCCGCGATCGCGGTGGTGTGATGCAACGTTTGAAAACCGCGGTAGGCATGCTCCGCATCCACGTGTCAGCTCATTAGACATACTTGTAAGATGCAACATAGCGGTAGCGACCGCCTGCCCTTTGAGGTGTGACACCACCAATGCCATTGCAGCCAATGGGAGCCGCGATCGTGGTGGTGTGATGCAACATTAGAAAACTGTGGTAGGCGTGCTCCGCATCCGTGGATCAGCACATTGGACATACTTGTAAGATGCAACATAGCGGTAGCGACCGCCTGGCCTCCGCGTTGTGACACCACCAATGCCATTGCAGCCAAAGGGATCCGCAATCGCGGTGGTGTGATGCAACATTTGAAAACCGCGGTAGGCGTGCTCCATATCCACGGGTCAGCTCATTGGACATACTTGAAAGATGCCAGCCAGCCAGCCCAATTACAGTAGCTGGCTATCACTGTAACAACCCCAGGGGCCTATAAATGTCTGTGATAGCCCAACAGATCTCACATGCCTTCAGACACTGCTGACTGCCATTACTCCACAACAACTGATTGTTTCCCAGATACCTGGATACTGTGATGTCGAGGACGGAGAAAGTCAGGGCCAGTCCCTTCACCACGGAGGATCTTGAGGTTCTGGTGGACGAGGTCCTTGGACAGTATGGGCGGCTTTTTGGTGCGCCAGGTGTACTGGTAAGTGTGACTGAATAAAAGTGTGATACTACTCAGAATGTCACCTTGATGTTCCTGTGCACTAGTATGTGCCTGTGAGTGCAAGTTCATGTGCAGGCATCCATTTAGTTATCATTGCATGCACCATACATGAACCCTGTGAATTGCAATGGGACATATGTGCTGAGGAGGACATTTTTCACCTCTCCCGCCATTCCTGCACTACAACAATGAACCTGTTGTTGTGAGATTAGCTATTGTAAATCTGGGTCACACTGCCATGTAATGCAATGTAATGTAAATTATGTTTGTAGCCTCATTAGGCAACAAAGCTGACAGGGCAGAGGGTAGGGAGTGCCTTGCATTTTACAAAGCTGGCACACGGACAAATGTTGTTTAGATACAATCCAAGTCCGGAGTTACTCTGACTGTACAATGTGATGTAATTGCCCACTCACATGGGACAAACTCACTAGTGGATGTTCATATGTATACTGTATTAGGCCAATGTATGTGTGTTGTGAAATGCTATAGGGCATGTAGTTTAGGTGTGCAGCATGTTCAACAGTCCCATGCATGACTGTTAATTTGCAACTCCACACACCTATTACCCATAGAGCCATCATGGGACTGAGTATTGCACAATACAGGTATTGACTTTGTGATAAGGGCATGATGACTATGAATATGTCAAGAAAAGCGTCATACACGAGGCAGTGAGGCATCACCATGCCAAGGGCATTGGGGTGTGGGGGAGTGGTTGACACAGTCATTCAGGTACAACACATCTCTTGCACTATGTTACATGTGTTGCTCACTCACAGACCCCGTCACCAATTGATGCCTACTACACATAGCTTTCAGTGCTGCCATTGTGCCTGTGTAGGTGATGGCCATGTCCTGTGTCCTGCATTATACGTACATATGCATGTAGTGATGTCATGCAAATGTACAATGTGTAATGTTGTATGTCCTCTGATGAGGATGTTGTTTTTAGTGTGGCATGCATTTCCGTTCTCCTGTACTGACACACATTGTGAATTCACACAGGGTGTCTGATACTTCCTTTTATTGTCTCCCATGCCTGCAGCTGAAGGTCAACCAATGTAAGGCTGCATGGAAGGACATTACACGGAAGGTGCGGGCCCTAGGTGTATCCAACAGACGGCACACACACTACCATAAGAGGTGGGGCGACATCTCCCGTCTCTGCAAGACCGTGGGTGAGATGATGTTGGGGCTGGCACCTCGAACAGGCAGGCTGGCGCGATGGACCCTGACTCCAATTACGTCCCGCATCTTGGCTGTGACATTGCCAGAACTGTATGGACGTTTGAGGGACTATCAGTAGGATATATGTGGTGAGTATTCTGAGAAGGCTGACTTCGTGTGTGACTGACTGACTGCATGAATGGCATCCGTGAGCCACTTCGGTTGTCGTTGATGTGTCAATTCCGACAAGATTGCTACTTAGTGGCCTATGTGTGGAGTACAGGTGTCATGTTACTTCCATGGATGTGAATCCACATGTTTAAGGTACAATGGCACTTGATGTTGCGTCATGACATGTGCGATAATGACATGTTGTGCATTGTGGGTGTTAACAACATCAGCAGGCAGTCTACAGCAGTTTCCAACATTTAAGTGTGCATTTCACGATCTGTCCCTTGCAGAACTTTGAAATGGTGTGACCTACACTTCTGACAACGTGCAAAGGTTTTTGTGATGACTTGCACAATTTGAGATGCATTATTAGCGCTGGTAGAATGTAAGAAGCAATTCCTAGTATTAGTGTTGTCTCCTTACAGTGACTGCATATATTACAGGGGCAACAGGCTGTGTTGTATGCCTCCATCACATACATGCACATGGGTTTACCTGCAGGGATGTCCATGTTGGATTCAAAGAGAGCATGACCTGGATGTTTGCCTGTGTGTACGTCACATGGGACCTTGCTGTCATCAATGCATTTTTGCATCTGCCTCTGTACCTAGCATAGCACAGGGTGTTGTGCAACATGGTGTTGTCATTATGTACTTTGGTGTTGTGCATGCATGCGTTCTTTGTGTCTCTGCGCCGTACTAAACCTATGTCTCTGTCCATTGCAGAATCTACTGAGTACACAGGAGTCAATGAGACGGACACCAGTGCTGAAGCATCTGGCACGCATGAGTCACATGAGGTCAAAGACACGGAGGTGTCCAGCGCCTCGGAGGGGGACAGCAGTGTCCATGAAGAATCGTGCCCAGAGAGCCCAACATCTACATCCGATCACTCCAGTGGGGAGTCCGCAGCAATGGTGGCCACAGGGAGTGACAATGCAGAATCTACATCCACAACACATCGGCCAGTGCCCACCATCCCGCCTACTACCACTACTGCATTCCGTGCAAGCAGGGCTGTCAAGGGTAGAGTCACATTGATCCCAGGCACTGCTGCCCCCGCCCCAGTGTCCCCTGCTGCCCTCAGTGTTGAGGCAGTAGACCTCTTGCGGCAGTTGTGTGTGGGGCAGACAGCTCCACTAAATGCATACCAGGATCAGGACAAGAAGTTGGGACAAGTTCTGGCATTCATGGAGGGCATTCATTCGGACGTGGGTGGGCTACACAGGACTCTCCAGGGTTTGTCCTCAACCGTGACTGCTGCCATTCAGCTGTCCCGGTCTCAAAGTCCGGCTCCTGTACCTTCAACAAGTTCCCTGCCAGTGGCAACACCTGTGGAGAGTGTAGACACAACAGAGCCCTCAGGCCCCAAGTTGGTGAGATGCAGCCCACAACAGCACCACCCCAAGGGTGGCAGACCACAAATACCAGCCCCTAAACTGGACACAGGCAGAGAGGTAGACAAAGAAACAAGCCCTTCAGAAGAGACTCTGGGGCATCAGGCAAAGAAGCTGGCCTCTAGCTCATGTTCCAAGACATCACACCCAGCATAGGACCCTCCCATCCAGAAAACTGCAACTAAAGTCACAAAGTCAGTTGCCATTCCTGCTGTGGTGCAGGTGCCAGTGAAGGCGAAGCAACAACAGCTCCCTAAGACACCCTCTCTACAAACCTCTACTCCCACCAACACCCCAGTGAAGCGTAGTCAGGAGAGCAATGTGCAGGGGGCAATAGGACTACAGGGGATGGGGAGCAAAAGTCAGGCCAACACGAAGTCTAAAACCAAGTCCGTCAAATCCCCACAGGAACAGACGCCTGCACCTGTGACACCTTTGTCGGAGGGTGTATCGGTTGTGCCCACACCACTTTCCAGTCAGCCCAGGACAATTCTGAAAAATCGCATCCCTAAGAAGTGTAGAGTCAGCCCTCCACATTCTCCCCCACCCACCCTGTCTTACTGCAGCTTATGCACGCCTCCACGTGCCACCATGCCACGCTTGTTTATCGTCCCCCTAACAATTTTCTAAAAACGTTGGACGAAGTTATTGTGCCCAGAGCCTTGCACCAATTATCTGCTGCTCGGTGATTTTAATATTCACCTTGATTGTAAACAGTCATCGGATACTTGTGCTTTTACGGAATCCTTGAATTTTGCCCAGCTGACACAATGGGTTAACTCCCCCTCTCATAGTGGGGGCCACACCATTGATGTGGTTTGCTCCAATTTTCCATTAGCGTTACTGGATCCTCTCCCCGTCTCATGGTCCGATCCTTTTTTAATTCAGTTTTCTTGGACCATTAAGCCACCCTATTCTGTTACTAAGACTGTGATGGCGAGATCGCCTCCTCACATTGCGCCTGATGCCTTTGGTAGAGTTTTGACGAATATTCGTCCTGGCGCCTTAGGGGGTTTGTTGGAGGCAGTTGGGGGTTTCAATAATTGGCTGTCCAGAGCAGTGGAGTATTTCTCCACTCCCCAGGTTTATAAAAGAGAAAGAAAAATTCCCGTCCCAACCCTGGTTCTCTAAAGATTTAAAAGATCTTAAAAAATCCTGTAAATAACTAGAACGCTGCTGGAGACTGGCATACTGTCCATTAGCTAAAATTGAACTCAGGAGGGCCCAACACAACTATTATTCCAGGGTCAAGCTGGCTAAAGGCTACTTTCTTGCAGAGCGAATTGCTCAATCAAAAAACAATTCTGAAGAAATCTTTGCTATAGTACAAAGTGTTTTTTAATCCATGTGCAGAACAGATGGCCTCTCCGGGCTCTAACGATTGGTGCAAACAGCTTTCAGATTTTTTTGTTGATAAAATACAAGCCATATAGGATAGTTTTGAGACTGTCACACATTGGCAGGTGTCCTACTTCCCTCCGATAACAGTAGACTCTGATTCAGCTCACCCTTGTCTGACCTCGTTCACTCCCATTCCGCTGTCAGACACTTTGACCATATTGCAATCCCTTAAGTCAGGCTCTCCCTCAGATCCCTGCAGAGCTATACTATTGGCAGTGGTGGCTGAGGTAGCCAACCCCGAAGTCAATCAAATTGTTAATTTGTCCCTCAGGGATGCTATTGTTCCTCCTGAGTGGAAACAGGCTAAACTCCTCCCTTTGTTGAAAAAGCCCTCACTGAACCCTGCTACTCCGGTCAGCTACTGCCATATTTCACTTCTTCCAGCGGTAGCTAAGGTGTGTGAAAAGGATGTGCATAAACAGATTTTGGAGTTTGTCGAAAGTTCGGGAACCCTCTGCCCTGCCCAGTCGGGCTTTAGGGCCTCCCATAGCACTGAGACAGCCCTAGTGGAGGTCTCAGAGGCTATTAGAGAGTGTCTGGATGCTGGCAGCAGAGCAGCTCTGGTTCTTCTAGACCTCTCTGCTGCATTTTACACCGTCCCACACCGCCAACTTTTGGCACGGTTGTCTCATGTTGGCATTTCTGGACAGGCATGGGAATGGATTAAATCTTTTTTGACCAATAGAATGCAGTAAGTTTGGCTGCCGCCCTTCGCCTCATCCTTGTGAAGTTTGGCTACAGGGTTCCTCAGGGCTCTACATTGAGCCCTGTTCTGTTCAATGTTTATATGACACTCCTTGTCTATTTGGCAGAGGAGCTGGGGGCCAAGATCATAGCTTATGCTGATGATACCCAGCTCCTCTTTACGTGGAATAAAACATCTCTCCCCAGTGATGGCCAAAAATTGTTTGGCAGGAGTTTTTCTTTGGTTAGCCCATGCCCATTTAAAATGTAATGAAGAAAAATCAGAGGTACTTCTTTACGGATCCTTCCCCCCCCATTTTAGAGACAATATTTGGCCGGCAGTCTACCCCTTCCCTAAATCTATAGGGAGCCCAGCAAAAAATGTGGGGGTATGGTTTAGTGAGGAATTGAGATTTCTGCCCCAGATCAACAGGTTGGCTGGTGTGTGCTTTGGCACACTGAAGAGCCTTAAAAAGTTTCTTCCACTTTTGCCTAGAATGGCTAAAGAAATGGTCACCCGGGCTCTCATTCTCCCACGCCTGGACTATGCTAATGCCTTATATATTGGCCTTCCAGCATATCAGTTAAGAAAGCTACAGATTGTCCAGAATGCGGCGGCTAGAGCTTTACTGGGTACGCCGGGAAGGTCCAGTGCGAGCCAGCTTCTTCGGGATTTGCACTGGCTTCCGGTCGACCAATGTATACTGTTTAAGGCTCTCACGTTGGACCATGAATCGCTTTACAAGTCTGGCCCTCAGTATCTTAGAAGTCGGTTCACGTTCTACGTGCCGCCCCGACAGCTACGCTCTTCTGGCCAATGCCTGGCCTTGGTCCCCAGGTATCGATTGGCTAGAATGGGAGGTAGCTCCCTCTCTGTCAGAGCAGCTGTGGCCTGGAATGCCTTGCCCTTTGAACTGCGGAACAACGGCGACCTCAGACTGTTCAACAAACACCTGAAAACGATGCTGTTTAAGTAAGCTCCCAATCTGATCTGGCTATCTCTCCTTCCTCCATTTGGCTTTCGCGCCGGGACACTTTCAAGTAGCCGTGCGCGATATAAATGGAGGATAACATACCATAACATAAATATGCCACCCGGGCCATTCAGACCTCCGCATGGCACAGCCACTACTGCCTCTGCCTCTGCTGGTACTCTGTCTCCTAGGTCAGGTCCTATCACTGGGCTGGACATTGCCACCTCAAAGTCCAGAAGACAGGCAGGTCTGATGCCAAATGCTCCCCACATTCCCATCTCTCCCATAGCTTTGCCTGGACGGAGCTCTGGTATCACCGTAGCATTTGGATTCACATGTCAGTGCACTGTGTGGCACATTCACTGTGTACATTCTCATGCACACATGTGCATTGTTTGAACTATGGACTGGACAATGTAATTTCCTTTGTTGGCAATATGATGGCTATCATGTTATTTTGCAATAAAAAGTGTTACTCCTGTTGTAGACTTCATTGGTGCACTTGCTGAACTAAATAGTTTTATGGGTGTGTATCGCTCAATGTGCAACATGCTCTGCATGGCACTTCCACATTGCTATTTCATTAATAAAGTTTGTAACAGTTTGACTGACGTAACACTCACTTTTGTTAGGATCAACTATGTGACTTGGGAGTGCAATTATGCTTGTTTGTGTTGATGTACTCTTACCCTCATCATATCACCCTCAGATTCCTTCAATTCTACACATGTGATGTTAGGAGGCTATGCCACAACCAAGGTGTATTGTACACACAGTGTGACTTGCGGGGTGACCATGGTTGGTGTTATCTGTGTGATGGGTTTGGATGTGCGAACAGTAGTGTGTGTGTTGTAATCTTGTGTAGGCCTGTCTGCATACTCACATGGGTATATTTGTATGTGCGCACTTAAGTAGTCAGACAGTGTGCTTGGACTGTCCTTGTCAGTGTTGTTGATGTGTATGTGGCACTTACCGTGCCAAATACACACGTGTATGATCCTGGTATGCATTGCTCGTTTGTTTATTTGGTCTGACAAGTGCCTCTAATTGTTTGCACATGTATGAGTTTGATGTTGGGCAGTGTGTCCTTGCACTCCTTGTGGACACATTCATGTTTTTGCTGTCAGTTGAGAGTGTGCAGAGTGTGTGACTGCAAAGTGTGAGTTGTGTATTGTTGTTGAGGCACGTGTGTCGTAATCTGGAGCTACTTGTGCGTTCCTACTCAGCCAGACTGACATATTGGTGGATTTTTCACCTGCCTTGCTGTGACTTGTCTGGTTTCCTTTGCTGATGCAGTGTTTGCTGTGGGTATTCATGGCATCCCCTATGTGTGGTTATGATGTGTGCACATTGTGGATGACTGGTTGATGCGTTTTGGATGCACAATCATCACCTGTGCAATCCTGATGTGTACACCACTTCAGTCGCATGTGTTCCACCCCATTCATTCACAATGTGTGACCCTCACCAGCACTTCATGGTGTGAAGTGGTGCTGTGAGTAACTGCTGGGTGTACTGGTCCTATGTGCCACTCAGGACACTTTAACATGCATATGGGTGCCATTGTAAGGTACCTGCTTGCAGGCATGGTTGCACATGTGCAGTGCATGTGTTACAACAGCACCTTCCTCTAGTCAAATTGTTTGCATCTGTGTTTTGCTTTGTTGTTCCGCTGTGGTTGTGGTCACTGCTGTGTGTGTGTTTGAAGAGCTACAGTTGCACTGGCCGTGTGTGTTGTGATGTGTGTAGTGTGATGACTTGTATTGTGTATCCACATGCTGGGGCAATCAGAGATATGTGATTGCGTTTTGTTTTTTGTTGCCAGACTGCTTACTGGGCATGCAGTACTGTCAGTGTATTGTATCCACTAGGTTTGCTGCCACATCAGGCACATCGATTGGTATTCATGTATTTGTGACGGTCACATGTCAGTATGTGCTTTTGCACACTGCTATGTGTTTGATCGACACAATGCCGACTTAATTTGCACATGGATTGGGTGGTGTATTGCCAACTACTGTTGACTCTGCCTGTCATGTGGTTCAACCACGATTACCTTTGTGGCACCTTTAAGCTGATGGGCTTTGGTCCCTGACACTCACCTTGCCACTAGCAGAGAGGGGGGCTGACACCAGGGGCACCTGTATGGTGGTGGGCTTTGGTCCCAGACACTCACCTTGCCACTAGCAGGGAGGGGGATGACACCAGGGGCACCTGTATGGTGGTGGGCTTTGGTCCCAGACACTGACCTTGCCACTAGCAGGGAGGGGGATGGCACCAGGGGCACCTGTATGGTGGTGGGTTTTGGTCCCAAACACTCACCTTGGCACTAGCATGGAGGGGGGCTGACACCAGGGGTACCTGTATGGTGGTGGGTTTTGGTCCCAGACACTCACCTTGCCACTAGCAGGGAGGGGGGTGACACCAGGGGCACCTGTGTGGCACCAGTATGCTGGTGGGCTTTGGTCCCTGATACTCACCTTGTACTAGCAGGGAGGGGGGATGACACCAGAGGAACCTGTGTGGTGGTGGGCTTTGGTCCCAGACACTCACCTTGCCACTAGCAGGGAGGGGGGATGACACCAGGGGACCTGTGTGGCACCAATATGCTGGTGGGCTTTGGTCCCTGATACTCACCTTGCCACTAGCAGGGAGGGGGGATGACACCAGGGGAACCTGTGTGGCACCAGTATGCTGGTGGGCTTTGGTCCCAGACACTCACCTTGCCTCTATCAGGGAGGGTGAATGACACCAGGGGAACCTGTATGGTCGTGGGCTTTGGTCCCAGACACTCACCTTGCCACTAGCAGGGAAGGGGGATGACACCAGGGGCACCAGTGTGGCAAGTCAATACAGGTGTTGATTTGCCGCATTACACCTATGACCTGGTTGCCAGACATCACTTTCCCTGATTGTCAGATGGGCACATATTTGTATGTGGGGCAGACTGTGATGGTAGTTGCTATGATTGTATCAGGAAATGACTGTTGCTACCAATGGGGGCACGCTATTTACTTTGGGCCCAGGTCCCACTCAATCCTTTCCCCCTCACTGACACTGCGCATGTGTGGCGCTAGCCATGCCTACTGGGTTGTGTTGATGTTTTCCCATGTCCTCACCGCTGCGGTGATGTGACAGGGAGATGGCGGTGCTTACTTTGTTGATGGATTGTACCGGTGCATAGCAGTGTGTTCACAACTAGCGACGCCTTGCAATGACACTGGTGGATATGGTCCTGTGCCCACCAGGAGGTCTGGAGTGGACAGGAAGACATTTGCAGGTCAGGTGTTGTGTGTTGGTGTTGTGTGCGGATGTGTGTCATTGACGTACCTGTAGCATTGTGCATGGCGGCAGCATCTTTGTTGATAGCAGATCAGGAACAGCAGCGGTAGGGCCTGTAGGGCAGGATCCATGGCGGTAGCGACCGCGTGGAGCACTCTGGGATTCCTGTTTTGCTCCGCTGTGTTGCTTCCGCCGTGTTTCGATGGGTGGTTTCTCCGTTGCGGTCCGGTGACCTATTTGAGGCATTGTATTTAGTACGGTGGTCTCACATCATTCCTCATGGCGGTCTCTCGCTATTGGCTACGTCCGCCCTCGTAGCGGAACCAAACTACTGGCGGAACTGGATTTACCACGGCGGACGGAAATAGGGCTATGTCTGACCATCGTTATGTGGCGGTCAGAGATTCGCGGCCGTGGTTGGCAAAACAACACCAGCCAGGCCAGCGGAGGGCCACACCGGCCTGGCGAAGCCCATGTTAGATGTCTTCACATCTAACATGGGCTTCGATTGGAATTCCATAGAGCATATAATCAAGCCCATTATCGCAGCTTTATCGGCAGTTTTCTGCCGATAAAGTGGCGATAATTGTATCGCCCAGGCTTGATAATATGCCCCTATATTTTGAGATTCGATATACTAAACATCAATATTTTGACACATTCGATATTAAAAACTCAACATTATGTCATATCGATATTTTCAATTCAATATTATGTCCATTCACCTTGTTTATGTACAGAAAGGGACACCTTCCTGTACATAAACAATCCTCTCTGCTCGCAGACACCCTTGCACTCTGGTGCAAGGGTGCCTGCGTTGGTGCTAAGTCATGAGACTTTGCGCCATCGCAGGGGAAACGCTAGGCTGCATCATATCCTTGGTAATATGGTGCAGAATGGCTCTTCCGAAGTGGCGATGAGAGGTGTTAAGCCAAGGAGGCTAACGCCTATCACCGCCCCTTCCTAGATAATATGCCCCATAGTTTTCAACAAGTGAGGAGGAGTGAGACAGAGACAGAAAGAGCGGGAATAAGAGGAAGAGGAAGAAAAAGAGGGAGAGGTCCATCAGCAGAGCAGGAGAAGTGAACACTGTTGTTCAAAGAAAGATGAGAAAATGAAAGTTGCGCTTCACTGGCAAACTTTGTAAAGTGGCACTAATGTGTTTGGTTGTGAATGAAACAATTTGGCCACTTTTCATATTTTGAATCCTTTTTCTCTCTCCATTCTGAGGTTGCACTTTGGAATAGAAAAATTGTTGAAAAAGACAACATTTTCAGCCAAAGTGTTTCTTTCTTTTTTTGGATCGATTGCACAGGAGAACAAATCACGGAGAGGATAGGAAAGCGAGGGTAAGAGCCGTTTATTGAAGTCATGGTTTTCAGCAAGTGTGCTGAGGAGCAAACCAAATGCCGTCTGCTGTATTCGTTAGAAAATGTTAGCGCAGCGGGTTGCCACTTTGGAACTGGATAGCTGATACTTACATAAAGCATACCTTCTCACCGGGATCATTCTACAACAGCAAAAAAATTTACCGGAAAGCTGTGCCTCCGTTAATCTCCATATACACCGAATCGCTCGTAACTGTGCCTGCCTAATTGCAAAATGAAATAAGCACCACTTCATATTAGTGCACAGAGCAGTCTCGCTGATTACAATACAAATGTCCTTGATGGAAAATGTTAGCGCGGTGAGCTGCCACTTTGGAACTGTGCTTATGTAAAGTGCTCCAATACCTTCTGGTCAGGTTTGTGCCACAGCTGCAAACAAAATAACAACAGGAAAGGGGTGCCTCCGTTAGTGAGCGTTAAGACCGAAGCGCTCCCAACAGTGCATGACTAATTGCAAAGTGAAATTAAACATGGCTTCATATTAGTGGACAGAGCAGTTGCGCTGATTATAATACAAATGTCCTCCTTGAAAAATGATAGCACGGCGAGCTGACACTTTGTAGCTGGAGAACTGGTGCTCATATAAAGTGCTCCAATACCTTCCATCTGGTTTGCGCTATAACTGCAAAAAAAATCACAACAGGAATGCAGTGCCTGCGTTAGTGTACATAGATACTGAAGCACTCCCAATTGTGTGCACACGCCTAATTGGAAAGTGAAATTAAACACAGCTTCATATTAGTGCACAGAGCAGTCGCACTGATTAAAATACAAATGTCCTCATTGGAAAATGTTAGCCTGGCGAGGTGCCACTTTGGAACCTGAGAACTGGTGCTCACATAAAGCGCTCCAATACCTTCCAGTCAGGTTTCTGCTACAACTGCAAAAACTAAAGGGCTGTAAAGTTAGGTAGCATTAAAAAAAAACATAAAAGCAAGTGCTGTGCTAAAACATGTAGTACGGCCCCCTTGAACATAAGCGTTATGTGTGCGACAGCCAGCGAAAAAGGGGCTGTGATCCAATAACAAGAACAAGAAATAAAACATAGGTCCAAAAGGAATACAATGAAAACCTACAGCATAAGTAGACTGTAGTTGTCCGGTGCTGCTGAGCAAAAAATAAAAATGATGTATCAGGAACACCAGCCATTGAGAAGCCAGCAGGAGTGAACCAATGGCAAGCAGCAGGTGGGATTACACGCCATATAGTGATTACAGCAGGTCTTGCAGATAGCGCATACAAGCTGCCTAGGCTCGACCGAAAAATGAGCCTTGCAAAAGCGGGTGAAAGACATCAAGCCGATTGTTTTAGGGAATCTGGCATCAACCATCAGCAGTGCAATTATCAAAGCAGACATCTCTGACAAAATGAGACCTGAAGGACATTGCTAGGTACTATGTCATCACTGCCAACTCAATTGTTCTTTTTTTCTGTTTTGTCCTCGTTTTTTGGTGGGATAACACCCCCAAAGCTCACATTTTTATTTAATTCCCTTGCCCCCTTCACCTCTTTCCTCCCCTTAACCCTAAACACCCCTAACATCAGTTAACTTCTAACCACCCCTGAACCCTAAATCCTCCTAGCCTCTTTACTTCTACCCACACCTGAACCCTAGAAAACCCCATGCCTTCCTTTACCTCTAACCACCTCTGAAGCCTAAAATCCTCTTATATTCCTTTACCTCAACCAGCCCAAACCATAAAAATGCATAACTCCTTACCACTTGCCTCCCCTGAACCTTAAAAATACATTTTCTCCTTAACGTTAAAAAGTCCTTACCTCTCTTTACCGCTACCTCCCACTAAACCCAAACATCCTTTAGTTCCCTTTAACTCTACCTGCCCCTAAATGCCCCAAAATGTGGATGGTCTTAACTTGGAGTCAATGGGTAAAGTATTTATGCTTTACTAAAAAAGTAATAAAGATGAAATGCAAAACAGTAAACCTCCCAAAATTAATTAGAGTGAAATGTAATAAACAAAAGTACACCAACATGACAACAATCCAGAAAGGTGAACTGGAGATATGTATTTTTTAAGTGTTAAGTAAAAATAGCACCAAGAAGCACATAGTGCCACTAATAGTCATGGACATGGTAGCCTAGAACGTAGGTGCAATTTGATGGAGACAGCGATGGGACACAGGTTGGATGCACCTACCAGGTTTCTCCTAGAGGCGGCTGGTTATGAATAGAAGAACCACAAAGGAGGCTCTTCAGGCAGCCCTGTATGCTTTTGAGGAGGCACACTGGGGATAGCTTCAAGAGAGGACCGGGGGTGATTACTTTGGGGAGGTGTCTGAGAAGGACCCATTTGGAGCTCTAGGACATGGAGCGGAGGATTCCAAATCAAAACCCCAAGAGGGCAGTGGCCCTGAGAAGGAGGGACATTGGCAGCGAAATGGCTGGGCAAAGGCTCCAAAAGAGAGAGAGGATCCCCAAGAGAAAGAGTCCCCTGCTGGATCCATTGCAGGATTCAGTGTCTCCTCCCAAACTTGGTCCCTTGAGGAGTTTAGGGACAGACAGGCTGAGAGAGGCCGGAGGCAGCAGCTGGACTAGCTGGCTGCAGAGGAGAGAACAGCTAAGGTTGAAAGGGACTTAGCCGGACAAAAACTTGCCATGGAGGCAGCTGAGGATCAGAGAGCCACGGAAGAAAGAAAGACCTTGCTGGCTCATGAAATGAGTCTCAAGGAGCTGAACTTGAAGGCTAAACAGCTGGCAGAGTATAGCAGAGATTGTGGCAGTACAACTGCTTTGTCCAGTGTGGAAGAAAGAGTCTTCATACCCATGGACTTGGTGAGTGTCTTCAAGGAGGGGTATGACATAGACAGGTGATTTCAAGGACATGAGATAGCCCTAGAGGTGCTCAGGATCCCTGAGGAGGATTGGGTAACTGGCATATGGAGTCATATTCCTGTTGATGGGAGGAACGCCCTACTGGCCCTAGAGAAGGGGGACATGCTGAGGTATCCCACCATGAAAGAGACCCTTGTTAAAAAGTATGCATTCACCCCATAAGAGTGCAGGTCGAGATACATGGGCAATTGCAAACTGTCTCACTAGTCCTGGGAGGATTTTGTTGGTTACTTTTGCAAGGCACTGGATGGTTGGGTGTAGTGTAGCATGGTAAACTTTAAAGGGACAGTACAATTTGATTGACTGAGAGCGCATGTTCAATCACTGTTTTTAAGAGCTCCACCAACATCTGCTTCATTGTAAGTTCTCTGACCTCAGGGAAATTGCAAAGGAGGCAGGTCTTGGGGCAAGTACTAGAGTGTCTGGAAAGGCATTTGGGATTGATCCTAAGGGGTGTGGCTTGGGTTTCCCTCAACAGAATTAGGTGGGGGGGTTCACAGTAAGTTGAACAGTTTTCACCATAGTGAGGAGGAGAAAGGGTCCCTGGTCCCTTCTAAGAGTAGTAGGATAAGTGGAGTGGGCAGAGACCCATGGTGCCCTATTCCCAGCCCCAGACCTTGGGTTGTTCCCAAACGGAGCAAAAGCAGGGGAACCTGGTATGTAGCATGAGAACAGTCATTGGATAAAGTCCCACACTGTCAGGATCGCTGGTTGGGGCAGTTGCCACAAGCGCCCTATCAGTTCTGTCTTCTGGGGGTGCTACTTCAAAGCAGAGGGTACAGAGGCCCAGATCTAGGGGCAAGAGGTGGAAACAGTACACAGTGGGAGGACCAGTGGGTCAGAAGGTTGCCAGCTCTGAGATCAGTAATACATATATAAGGGTCCCAGAGAGACAGTGTATCATAAAAGTACGTAATTAATTATTCCAAACATTTTCAAATACAAAATTAATCACGTTTAATAAAGCAAACACTGTCTTTAAATCACAATGTGCTAATCAATCAATTCAAGCTTTAGACATAAAAATATCAGAGCCCCATGCACAGGAAGGGGGAGGAAGTGTAAGGTGTGAAATGAAAGAAAGTAGTGTCGTTCAAAAGAGAGAACTTAGTTTCATATTCAAGACAAAATATCATTATTAATTGAGAAAGGCTGTAACTTATTCAAGCCAGCATTACAGTTGGAATAATATAAAAGTCATTCAACGGTCACAATCATAAATATTTTGCAGTCATGGATAGTGCCGGATGACAAGACTGGTAGAGCCGTCGACGTTTCGACCCCTACATGGGAGGTTAACTTGAGCCCTTAAACGGGGTCTTCATCAGGACAGGAAGTGTTGTAGTGGGGCAAGAAAATTCTAAAAGATAAAGAGGACTAAGTGAATCCCGAACAAAAGTGAATTTAAAAGATAGCTATATAATAATAAGAGGGAAATTTACCATTGTCATTCGGGCCAGCCGGCTCCGATTGTCGAGAATCTGTGGGACCACCTTCCGTGTGGTCGATTACTAGTAGGCTTGAGGAACAAAGAATGGGCCGACTAGAGAGGAGCAAGAATAGAGCCATAAATCAGTGAATTACAGGCGTCATACTCCAAAGCAATTCAACCAGGATTGACTATAATACACTGGGGTCTCACTTACATGTATCTTTCAATTTGGGCCGGAGTCAGCCCTTCAGTGCAGGAGGACTGCTGATATAGAAGGGAACTTTTTCTCCTATACTTCCGCTAGAGGAGGAGTAAGAGGAATGGAGTTACAGCCCAATAATTCTATGAGGTCTGACAGTGCGTGGCATTACGATCCCTGATCAAAACTTACATAAATCAGGCGGTCGAGGTGGCTTGCAGCAGTCCAAAACAGTAGCCCTAAGCGATACGTGCTCGTCACCGTTCTCAAATCCCTGAAAGAGTTAAATTAAATGAGCGGGTATTAGTAATTCCGTATCGGGGCCAAGAGTCATGAAAAACGGCAGTGACCCGCAAGGGTATCGTACTTACACAAAAACGTTGCCGCAGCAGCGGTCTCCCGTTTGAAAGTGCTCGCTTCTTCGTGTGCGCAAAGTGAATTCACTTCCGCATTTCGGTTCAAAGGGTAGTAGCGTGGTCACGTGAGTGACTAAAAAGTGAGAAAATACTACTCGAAATGTAAGGTAGCCGAAACATGAATATACGATTTGGGAAGGAGAAGCAACATTGTTTGGAATAGCTTGATTTATGTTACATGAAAAGTCAATACAAAAATTAAGTAAATTATTGTAACCCAATATACAGAACGTGCACCTCTCACACATGAGGGTGTAGACGTTACTCGTTATTTCATATAAAAAAATAGTGGGATGCGGTCTCACATAGCAGAAGGTACAGTCTGAAATGAACAGGATCAATAGGATAACCAATTTGAGAACGTGCACCTCTCAAGTATGAGGGTGTAGACGTTATCAATTAGTTCACACGTGAACAACCATAAAAATGAGCATCATTGCAATCAATTCAAAGGTTATTTTGCACGGACAATTGCATGTGTACATTTACATTAGCCACTGTGATTAATGTCCCAATGCTGCCATCTGGGCATAGCTACTGTCGGTCTCATTGAGACCGTTTGTAATTGAGTCAAATGTGGCCATCCATTTTAATTCACGGGTATTAAGCACTAGCCATTTCAAATCCTGAACAGCATGCCCCATTCTTTGACAATGATCTACTAGGGGGGCTCCTGGTACAGCACAGCGTATCCTGCTACCATGCTGTAAGATCCTCTGTTTGACCTTCTGTTGAGTCTGACCAACATATATTTTTTCACAAGGACACTGGATGATATATATAACGTTGGTCGTGTTGCAATTAGTATAAGACTTTAGACAAAAAGTCCGGTTTTGATATACAAACTTTTTAGTTTGTAGTGTAGTGGCACATGCGATGCATGCTCCACACTTGTGATGTCCAATAATCGGGGGAAGATTCCATAATGAAGTAATAGTGGGTTGTTCGGCCGAGTCTAGGAAAGAATGAACCAATATGTCTCGGATGTTTTTAGCTCTTTTGAAGGAGTGTAATGGTAAATCCTCCTGCCTGATGTCATCAGCAACCAGGGGCCAGTTCTTATTAATGATTTTTGTGATCTCGTTACTTCTCGTCGAGAAAGTGGTTACGCAAATAATGCGTTCAGGATCAGTTTTGTCCCGATTTTGGGCATTGAGAAGAATGTCACGTGGATTGTACCACGCCCGTTTACAAGCTTTTTTCACAAGTCTTCCCGGGTACCCTCGGGCTACTAAGCGTTCCGATAAATCCTGAGACTCACGCATATAGTCATCTTTTTTGGAACAATTCCTTCTGATACGTAGGAACTGTCCCACAGGCAAATTGTCTTTTAGTCCCCTCGGGTGATGACTTCCGTACTGCAGTAATGAATTCCTTTCCATAGGTTTTCTATATAAAGTCGTCTGTAGATGATCATTTTCAACATAGATGGTAATGTCTAGGAATGGGATCCGATTATTGCTGGACTGCTTGGTGAACTGGACATGTTCATTACGTAGATTTAACCAAGCATGAAAGTTGTTTAATTCTTCCGAGTTGCCATCCCAAACACATAGGACATCATCAATATATCTTACCCATAAAGCCAAGTTGGCATTAAATGGGTTGGTTTCTGTAAGGATGAATTGTTTTTCGAAAGAGTCCATAAATATTATCGCTAGATTTGTGGCAAACGTAGCCCCAATAGCGACTCCCTTTGTTTGGAGGAAGATATTCTTCTTGAAATATGAAGAAATTCTTCATCATTGCTAACTTAAGCAAATCCACGATGAAATCAGTTGGTACTGGTACAGGTGCCGGGCGTTCGTCCAAAACTTTACGAATGACTTCTAGAGCTTCCAGTTGCGGTATGCTAGTGTATAAAGACACTATGTCACAGGTGACTAATAATTGTCGAGTGCAGTCAAAAGGGCGCTGATCCACTAAGTTAATGGTTTGGGTGGTATCTCGGAGATATGCCTGGGTCTTGATGGCTATCGGTTTGAGAAAAAAATCTATGTACTTGCAAAGCGGTTCCAGCATTGAGCCGCAGCCCGAAACAATTGGTCGGCCAGGCGGATTGTTGACATCCTTATGCCCTTTTGGTAAGGTGTATATAGTGGCCAACCTAGGATGTTGTTGATTTAGGAACCTGAACTCCAGATCCGACAAGAAACCTTCATCCAGGCCTCTCTGTGTTACTTGAAGTATATCCATGGCTAGTTCACGGGAAGGGTCAGTACATAACTTTTGATAGCTTACTCCATCCGAGAGCTGACGATATATACTTATACTTATACTTGGTAAGATCTTGAACCACAATGGCTCCCCCTTTGTCAGCGGGTTTTATTACCATCTTTTTGTTCTTATTAAGGGTGGTCAATGAAGTCTTTTCGGCTTTACTCAAATTGAATCTCGTATACTTCTGGTGTCCAAGAAGTCTGTCAACTTCTTTAGTCACTATGTCCTCAAAAGCCAAAATTTTGTGACTCATGGCATAGGTTGGAGGAAAAAAGGTTGAAGGTGTTCTCAGCCCGGTGGTAGAGGTTTGTTGCTGAGTGGTTTGGTTTCTGAAGTAATATCTCAAACGGATCTTCCGAAAAAACCTAACCAACTCCGTCTTCAGTTGGAATTTATTAGGTGTTGATGTCGGGACATAAGATAGGCCTCTACTTAGAACCTGTATTTCCTGATCGTTTAATTCATGTTGGGAGATGTTGATGACAGGGTTGGTCACTAATTGTATATTACTGTCATCATTCTGGCCGCTGGTAACTGCTTGAACAGTGGGAGGGTTGTTTACCATCTGTAGGTATTCCTCCTGGTTGAAATTTCTCCATGTGTCTCCGGACGAAAGGTTACTTGTTTCTGCACCTTTCCTCTGCCTCCACTCCAAGTGTTCGGGTTCTGTTGTTGTCCCCGAGCCTGTCCGCGGGCCCAGTTGTTGCCACGGACGCGGGGGGGGTCTCCATAGACCCCCGCCTTGGTCTAAAAAATGAGGTGGACATTGGGGTGGAAACTGGGGGGATATTGTTGATATCCAAAATCCTGCTGTTGGTAGTTATAGGATGTGCTCGGGCCCGAGTCTCCTTCACTTCCCGAACTGAAAGATGAGTCGGAGAACGTAGTGTAGTTACGTCTCCCCCGATAATTGCCGCGCCCACGGTTGGTGAACCGGCATTGATTATCCTGTTTAAAATAATCAGGTTGTAAATAGGGATAAACGCTTTTCTTATCAAATGTGCGCAGCTCTTTCGCAAGCTTTTCAAATTTCTTTGTTTGAGCCGTTGCATCGAAGTCATTAAGAGTAGCGTCCAGACTTTCCAATGCCTCCTTAGCGTTAGTTAATGTGCTGTCCCCAAGGATCTCGGATCTCAATGCTGCTATCTCCTTAGTCAAAGACTGGACCTGCTCAGCGGCCGTCTCTACTCCCAGCACCATCCAGTGCCGGGAGCAGTTGTTCGCCACGTAGCTGAAGCCCTCCTTGAATTTTGGGACATCAACGAAAATCGCTGGTTCTATTTTAATTTGTAAACCCACAGGAATTATGTTTTCTTGAAGGTAACGTGTTAGAAGATGACCATGTAGACGAGTTCTAACCAGATTTTTCTCTAATCTTTCCAATCGGGAGACTTTATCATTAAGTGAAAAGTCTACCCTGGGTGCTGTGGTGGAAAGAAAGGAATTTGACTGGTCCTGTATCAATTGATTTATATACTCCTCTGTGTAAGACAATAATTCAGATTCGACCATGGTAGTGGTATAAGCAAATTAAATGAAAAAACCTCGCAGGTCGGCACCTGCTCAGATAATGTTACCAAAGGGGGGGTTTTACCCAAAAAGTCACTGGGACCTGGGTGCTAGGTAATACATATATAAGGGTCCCAGAGAGACAGCGTATCATAAAAGTACGTAATTAATTATTCCAAACATTTTCAAATACAAAATTCATCACGTTTAATAAAGCAAACACTGTCTTTAAATCACAATGTGCTAATCAATTAATTCAAGCTTTCAAGCTTTAGACATAAAAATATCAGAGCCCCATGCACAGGTAGGGGGAGACAGTGTTTGCTTTATTAAAAGTGGCCTCTGTTGGTTGCTATTCTTGTGGACAGACGTTTCCTTGGGTTGAGGACAGAAGTCAGTCCCAAGGGATGGAATGGGCCATATCACTTTGTTGGTCATGGTGGCACTATCTGCCTGCTGGTATGCATATGTGACTAGATTAAAGTTAGGTGCTGCACATATGGAGTCCACATGCAAGAAGGATTCCCTATGGGTTAGCTCACTGGTCCCTGTGAGTATAGACAGAGGGATCCATCTGGGTTCAGAAAAGCATACAACTGGCAAATCCCCCTCCAGTAGTGGACCATTGTCCATGTTCTATCGCCCTAAGCAGGTAAGTCATTCAAGGTATTGATTAGTCTACCCTGGCTTTAGGGTGGCTGGCCCTCTATGAAGGGTTGCCACAAACGTTTTGCCTGTCTTCTCCTATTTTTCTAGCCTTCTTTTTGTTCGCCTTAAGACGCTAAGCACTTTGCCACTGCTGACCAGTGCTAAAGTGCATTTGAATCTCCCTTAAACATGGTAACATTGGTGTATGCACAATTTACATGTTTAGTTTACTTGTACGCTCTTGTAAAGTGGTATACTATATACCCAGGTCGTGTACCTTAAATGCTACTAGTGGGCCTGTACCACTGATTGTGCCACCCACACAAGTAGCCTTTCAACCCTGTCTCTGGCCCATTGCTATGCCTGTGTGTGCAGTTTACTGCCATTTTGACATGGCATTTAAAACTACTTGCCAAGCCTTACACTCCCCTTTTATTACACACAAGTCACCCCTAAGGTAGGCCATAGGTAGCCCATAGGGCAGGGCACTATGTAACTGCAATGTAAGACATGTACTGTCAAGTTTTGCATGTCCTAGTAGTGACAAACAGCTACATTCCTGTTTCACTACTGTGAGGCCTGCTCCTCTTGTAGGCTAACATTGGGAAATCCTTAACACCATTCTAAGCTACAATTCCTAATTAGAAAGGAGTCACTGCATCATGTTCCATATCTTTGGAATGGTAATGATAAACCTTCTTTAATGGTAACGTTTGATTTAACATTACTTTGTTAAAAATGCCACTTTTAGAAAGTAAAACAAAAGGGGATGATGGACGGAGCGTTTGAGCAAATCAAACACTCACCCCCAGTCAACTGATCTGGGTTTAATCCACCACCATTCCTTAGCTCACTCAGCCACCCCAGTTCAGACATGGCCATATGCAAATCAGTCTGACCCTGTGCTTCATGGAAACAGTCCAGCCCAAACTGCCAAGCCATGTCTTCCCTGGACCGGAAACAAGCATCCTCTGACCGGTTTCGGATTCATAATCCTCATCAGCCAGGCTATCTTGAATCCAGTGGCCAAGTGAGCAAGGGACTAACGTCTGAGCATACCCTGCCAATTTAGGGCGAACAAAGCGAAACAAAAGGGGATGATGGACGGAGCATTTGAGCAAATCAAACACTCACCAGAGTCAACTGATCTGGGTTTAATCACCACCATTCTTTAGCTCACTCAGCCACCCCAGCTCAGACATGGCCATATGCAAATCAGTCTGACCCTGTGCCTCATGGGAACAGTCCAGCCCGAACTGCCAAGCCATGTCTTCCCTGGACCGGATACAAGCATCCTGGGACCGGTTTCGGATTCATAATCCTCCTCAGCCAGGCTATCTTGAATCCAGTGGCCAAGTGAGCAAGGGACTCACATCTGAGCATACCCTGCCAATTTTGGGCGAACAAAGCGAAACAAAAGGGGATGATGGACGGAGCATTTGAGCAAATCAAACACTCACCCCCAGTCAACTGATCTGGGTTTAATCCACCACCATTCTTTAGCTCACTCAGCCGCCCCAGTTCAGACATGGCCATATGCAAATCAGTCTGACCCTGTGCCTCATGGGAACAGTCCAGCCCGAACTTTTAGAAAGTATGCATTTCTCTGCTTTTACTGTTCTGTGTGCCTTGCAGCCTGTCTACGATATACGTCTGGGGTGGATGACAGCTATACTTTGGTCATTCCCTCTAAACAGCCATACACACAGGAAGGTGGGTGGGACAGAGAGCGTATCTGCATTTATCTGCATTCTGATATCCCTTTCAGAGCAAGCAGAGGGAGGGGGGCTGGCATCTTACACCTGAATAGGCAGTCTCCTGTTTCTCACACAAAGGGCTGATTACCCCCTGCTGATAGTCTAGAGTCAGGGCTGGAAAGAAAAGGGGACCTGTGCACTGCAAGGGACTTCTTTGAAGTCATTCCCACTTCAAAGGCACAACTGGGTATAATTACTGGGCCTCTGACCCTACCAAGACAGTACACTACTGGATCTTTGAGGAACTCTGCCAAGAGTAAAGGCTGCTGTGCTACAAGGGTTGTGACTCTGCTTGACTGCTGTTCTGTAAGAATAGCTTTTTTGCTTTGCTCTGCTACTCTGCTGCCTGCTTATTTCTGCCCCACTGAGGACAAGGACTGGACCCATGTCACTTGGACCCAGAGTGCCTCCAAAGGCATGTGACTTCTTGCTGCCTGTTCTGAAGTCTCAGGGCCATCAAAGATGTCTTAAAACTCAACAACAGCACCCGGACTCTGCCATCTGTGTGACCTGCCGTGCCAACTGGTGCTGATGCAATCCTGGGCCCTTGAACGTGAGCATCTGCTGGGCAGTACCTTCAAAACCGACACAGTGATGACTTTGCGCCGATCGGAACCAATGCATTGTCCTTCTACTCTGATGCAGGAGTTGATCAATGATAGTGCTTCAAAGGGCTGATGACAACGGACAGCGCGGCTCGACAATGACGCAGCACCTGCATCGTAAAGAGTTTGTCCGACAAAGCCTTCATCATCTGCACTGATCATAACCGACACCTCGAGTCTTCGACGTCGATGCTTCCTCCATCCAAAGCACTTTTTCAGCTCGACCTGAGTGAGCCATGTGACAGCTTGCCTCCATTGTGGTTAGCCTGAACTTTAGATTTATCGTGGTCCAGCACAACCATACGTAACCCCTAGGTAGTATTTGCTTCTAAGCAAACCTTTTGATTTAATCTTTAAAAATTCATAATGCCGGTTCTCTTGATGGGATTTTTGTCATATTGTCTTCTTTTACTCTCAAAAATATAACCTATTTTTCTAACCCTGTGTGGAGTATTTTTGTAATGTCATAATTGTGTTACTGTGTGTGGGTGTTGCACAAATACTTTGCACGTTGCCTCTTTAGATAAGCCTGACTGCTCTGTACCAAGCTACCAGAGAATAAGCACAGGCTAGCTTTTAGTGTGCATTTAGCTCACCCCGGCTAGAGTGGTGGTTCCTGCTTGTACAGGGTGCATACTCAGACAACTGGAAATCCCAGTTCTGAGTTATTTTTGGCTCTGACCGCATTTTCAGCTGGGTTTTTTTCTGCCGCTGCTGCCCTTGCAGCCCCTCCCATCTGGACAGCCCCCGCTCCTGCCTCCCCGCACCTCATCACACCCCCTTCCCTATTTTATGGCGACCGCTGTGGGGGAGTACGATTAGGACCCTTACCTCCGGTCTGGTGCCAACTTTCTCCCCAACAGCTCTGCAGTGCCGTCACCACAGTAGCAAGACCACCTCCCTTGAGGGTTCGTGCCTGCTGCCAGTCTCCTGCCTTTGCGCTGTTCCAGCGTCAGCCAGCACCTCGACTGTCTGGGACTATTTAATTAATGAACTTATTTGTGGACATTTTTTTCCAGCCTTTGCTGCCCCTGCGGCCCCTCCCCCCTGGACAGTATCCGCTCCAACCTCACAGCACCTCGTCCTGCCCCTTCCCCAATTTTAAGGTGGCTGCGCAGTTGTGCAGTGGATGCGCACAGCAGGCGCACCACTGGAGCGCCGATGGCGTGCCTAAGGCAAGCTTGTCTGCATCCGTCCGTGACCTGACTGCGACGAGCACCAGGGACCCTGAATCTCGGACTACCCACCGCTACAACACAGCTGCCCTCCATGCACTCAACCCCGGAAGACTCATAGACTGCCAAACACGACCCATGGCCAGTTCTCCTGCCTCCACTGCCGCCAAACCTTCACCACCAACTCGGCCTCCAACACCACCGAAGCGAACATCAGTGACGCTCTAAGATGCATCCTCCTCAACTTGCATTCCATGCACAAACACGCTGTGGAGATCTGGAACCTACTCAACGCTCTCTTTGCCAGACATCGCCTTCTTCACTGAGACCTGGACCAATGCCTCATCCAGCCCGACACCAACACCGCCATCCCTGAAGGATACATCATCCAGAGGAAGGACCTCCCCAACCACCCAGGAGGGGGCCTCGCCATCGCCCACAAGAGCACCCTCTACCTCACCACCTCCAGCGAAACTCTCCCCTCCGCCAAACAGCTGCACTTCCAGATCCAGACCAGCCCCAACTCCACGCTCCGTGAAACTCTCGTCTACAGACCCCCGGCCCCAAGACCCCCTTCGCCGCCACCATCACAACCTCATCGCACCCCACACCATAGCCTCAATGAACTATAAACTCATTGGAGACCTGAACTTCAACCTTACCACACCCCAGCGACCCCAACTCCACCACCTTCACCAACATCGGACTCAAACAACTCAGCACCACACTGACCCACAGGGCAGGCCACACCCTCAAACCCATCTTCGCAGCAGGAAACAGTGGCCACTTCAGCCACACAATGGAACCCCCATGGAACGACCCCCACTGCGTACACTTCCCCGTCAACAAACCCAAGGCACCCAAACCAGCCCCACGCCCACCGCAAAGGAACTGGAGCAAGGTCACTGCTGAATAACTCAACTCCACCCTCACCTGAGACAACCGCACCTTGGCATCCAACACCAACGTCGCAGCCTGAGAACTCCAAACTTGGATCTTCAACTGCACAGATGAGCTCAACCGCGACGCAACACCGACAAACAGCTCCCCAGGAAAGCCGCCTGGTTCACCACCGATCTCCAAGAAGCCAGACGCACATGCAGACGCCTGGTGAAAAACTGGAAAACACCAAGACATCCGAAAACTACACCACCTACAAAGACGCCATGATGGACTACCACAACCAAATCAAAACCACCTAAAGGAACTTCATCCACAACAAAATCCTTGCCAACTCCACCAACTCCAAGGAACTCTTCGTTGTCATCCAGGAATTCACCAAGCCCCGCAGCGAAGCCGCAGACATCACCCAGTCCCAAGACCTCTGCGACAAGCTTGGAACCTACTTCCACCTCAAGATCAAAAACCTTTACGACAACTTTGTCGACCATCCACCAGAAGCCACAGCCGGACTGCCCCCCAGACACACCAGCCAGCCCACCATCTCCACCTGGACGCCAATCACAGCCAAAGACACCACCTCAATCATGAAAGGCATCCACTCAGGGGCCCCCACAGACCCTGCCCTCCAAACATCTACCACAGAGCCGCCACCACCATCGCACCCGAACTACAATGCACCATCAACACCACCTTCGAAACAGGCACCTTCCCAGATGACTGGAAACACACAGAAGTCAGGCCCCTGCTCGAGAAGCCCACAGCCGAACCCACCGACCTCAAGAACTACCGACCCATCTCGCTCCTCCCCTTCGCTGCCAAAATCGCAGAGAAAATAGTAGAAAGGGAAATGACACTATTCATCGAAGACAACGCCATCCTCGACTTGTCCCACTCTGGATTTCGAGGCAACCACAGCACCGAGACCGCCCTACTCGTCTCCACAGATGACATCCGCAACTTCCTGGACCAAGGCCACTCCACAGCCCTCATCCTACTCGACCTATCAGCAGCCTTCAACACCATTTCCCACTGCACATTCATTGCCAGACTACACAACGCCGGCATACAAGGACAGCCCTAGACTGGATCCGATCATTCCTCACTGGAAGAAGTCAAAGAATCAGACTGCCTCCCTTCCTCTCTGATCCCACGAATATCACCTGCGGATTCCCACAGGGGTCATCACTGAGCCCAACCCTCTTCAACGTCTTATTGGCCCCCCTCGCCGCCATCGTCCGACAACACAGCTTCAACAACATATCATACGCTGACGACACCCAAGTCATCCAAAGACCCCACCACCGCCAGACTCAACTTCCAGAAAAGGATGCAGGACGTCGCACTCTGAATGACCAACAGCTGCCTAAAACTTAATGCTGAGAAAACAGAATTCTTCGTCCTTGGAACCACCCCCTCAGCATGAGACAAAACCTGGTGGCCGACCACCTTCGGACGCCCACCGACCCCCACCGATCATGCCAAAAACCTCAGCATCGTACTCGACTCATCCCTCACCAAGAACCGACAGGTCAACGCCGTCACCTCCAGCTGCTTCAACACCCTCCACAAGACTTTCAAGAGGATCCCCCTGAGTTAAGGAAGACAGTTAACCACACACTCATCACCAGCAGACTGGACTAGGGAAACACGCTCTACGCCGGCATATACAAGTCCCTACTCCGCAAACTCCAGACGATACAGAACACCGCCGCCAGACTCGTCCTCGGCATCCCCCTGCATGAACACATCAGCCAACATCTACGAAGACTCCACTGGCTTCCCCGTGGACAAAAGAATCACCTTCAGAATCCTCACCCATGCCTACAAATGCCTGCACAACACCAGACCCGAATACCTCAACGATAGAATCAACTTCCAGGTACCCGAAAGGAACCTCAGATTTTCCAAACTCGCACTTTCTAAAACCCCACACATCAACAGAGCCAGAGCAGGCGGAATATCTTTCTCCCACATTGGCCAAGACCTGGAATGAGCTCCCTGCATACATCAGACGTGCCCCCTCCCTGAACACCTTCAGGAAGTCTCTCAAGACCTGGCTCTTCGGCTAAACAGATCTGCTGATCTCTCCCCCTCAGTGCCTTGAGACCCCCACGGGTGAGTAGCGTGCTTATAATACCCTGATTGGTTGATTGACACCTGTCAAAGATATTACCTTCTGACGTTAGTCTTTCAAGTCTCAATCAACCACAGGATTACACTTCTAAATCCCGTCAGGTCTCCAGGGAAGCACTTAGAGACTCAGAAGATGCGAGGCAAACACCAGTCCAGGTCGAGGTGCCACTGATCAGCTGAGCATGAAAGGTCTTTTGGAGCTTGTTGTATCTCTGTAGCTTGAACAGGAGGTCAGTTTTATGGCCCTTGGAATGCACTTCTTTGTCTTGGTACAAGAGAGAGTAGGTTGAATCATTTAGGGTTCTTCTCAGGACTCAGACAGCAAATTCAGTCGCTCTGATCTTCCACAGCTCAAGGAGTGTTCTGAAGTGCGTTGCAAGAAAAATCACATTTATGCCTGGCTCAGGATTGTGGGTGAGAATGACTCCTGGGGATACCCTGACCAATGAGGTAAGGTTGCTAGGACTAACCCTCCCTACTTTGGGCATTTTCAAGGTGGTTAAAGTCTTTGGTCTCACTAAACTTGCTCTCTGAGGTCTGGGAGTGTGTGTAGTGAGAGTGCTATTGCAACCCCAGTGTCCTAACACCAAAATACAGTTTTAGGCAGTTCTTGTACCCCCATCAAACACAGAGATAGAAGTCTGTTAAAATCAAAACTGATCTTTCAGCAGACAGTAGATACACAAATGTTTTGTCATTCTGTTTCCTTATATGTTAAACCCCAGCAGAACTGTCAAGCAGGATGAGGCATTCAAGCAAGATTTGTCACTCTAATGCCAAAGAGGATGCTCACAGCTCCACCCCAGTGGTCACTCTAAACCAGTTCTGAGGCAGCTCTCCATTCCACTGGGGTTGGTGCCTGCCTGACTAGAAGGACAACAAGCATTTGTAATGCCATCAGCCTCGTCTTTGGGACCTTATATGTATTTAGCTATGCAGCACATTAGCCTGGGTGCTGAAACATAAAGCTCTGTATACATTCCAACATTTATTGTGTAATGTAACTGTTAGCATGCACGGTGATAAAGTGACATAATCAGTCAAACCCCTTTCATACCACTTGTAAAAATCAGCATTTGTGAAAGCATGTGTTGGCGCCACCAAGCCAGGCTATTGGCTTTGTCAAGTGCTCCCTTTTATTAGCAAGTGTCCCAGTTATACACGTTATCCACATGATATGACTATTTATTCAAATGCAATAGGTTTCAGGTTCTCAAGCAAAACCCCACACTAATCAATCAGGGCCCTTATTCTAATGACTCCTCAACTTCAGGGCCAAAACACATACGCTGGCAGGACTGTTGAACTTTTAATTTAAAGAATTGTATAAAAATGCATTTATTGTAGCACTCTATGCTGTTCCTCTTCAATGTCAAAGCACTGTAAATAATAGATGTGAAGGCTGAGTCTGCCCTGCCATCATGACAATTTGTAAGCTACAGATCACTGAATGTCAGAAGGAAGCATGACACTTTGACCATTCTCTCTGGCATCATGTTTATTATCAATATACAAAACCTCTAATGTTGCTCATTTCTACTATCAGCTCATAAGAACCCAGGTATTCATCAGAAGTTTTTTCTCTGGTGCAATACTAAAACCAATGACAACACACTGCGGATGACATCAGAGCCATACGAGACCAGGGGGGGGACAGCACTCCTGGTACTGCTGGATCTTTCGGCGGCCTTCGACACGGTCGACCACAAGATCTTAGTCGACCGTGTCAAACGACTGGGGGTCCAGAAAACTGCTCTGGACCTGCTTGTATCGTTTCTGGCCAATAGATCACAAGCAGTATCTCTAGGACCCAACCAATCATCGATTGATTTGATTGATTTGATTTTGGGTTTTCTAGAGCGCACAGCTACCCTAGGGCATCCCAGCGCTAAAAAGACAACGGTACTGAGGAAGAAAAGGACCGGGGAGACGAGCTCAGGGGAAGAGTAGAGTTTTTAGGCGTTTCCTAAACCTGAGGTGGTTGTGTTCTTGCCTCAGGGAAAGAGGGAGGGCATTCCATAGTCTAGGAGCATTATAGGAGAACAGGCGACCGCCTGTTCTGGCCTTCCTAATTCTTGGGACATTTGCAAGGGAAAGAGAATTAGATCTTAATAGTCTGCTTGAATGTTGTTGAGTCACAAGTGTCCTGAGGATGGGAGGGCCTTCGTTGTGCATAATTCTATGGGCAATGCACAGGGTCTTAAAATTGACCCTCTCCTTTATTGGCAACCAGTGCAGGCTTCTCAGGGCTGGTTTGGCCGAGTTCCTCGCTGTGGTTCCTGTGAGGATTCTTGCCGCCGCATTTTGTGCACATTGAAGTCTATGTACTACCGAGGCTGGGGACCCCAGATACAGAACATTTCCATAGTCTAATCTGGAGTTCACCAGCCCCTGCATCAGGAGTTTCCTGGACTGGAGAGGGAGTAGATGTAAGATCTTTCGTGCCATCTTTATAAGGCCGAAACAAGTTCCCGCCGTTTTTCTCGCCTGAGTTTTAAAACTTAGATCCTGGTCCAGCCATATCCCGAGGCTCTTGACTTCAGCTCTGGGAATAGGTCGGGTGCCCATGCATGGTGGCCAGGGAAGGGGTGTGGGGATTTTGTTAATGTTTCCCAAGAGAAGTATTTCTGACTTCTCCCCATTCAGTTTTAACCTGGAATCGCACATCCATTGATGCACCTTCTCTAGGCAACTGCTTAGATTGGACAGGGCGTTGTCAGATTGGTTGAGGGAAACGACGAGCTGAGTGTCGTCAGCATACATTATTGATTTAATGCCAAATGGCTTGACAACATCCTCAAGGGGAGCCATGTATACATTAAAAAGTGTAGGGCTCAGGGAAGATCCCTGAGGCACACCACACTTAAGAGGCTGAACATTGGAGGTAGAGTACCCATCAGCAACTTGAAAGGACCTATCTTCGAGAAAGGATGAGATCCAGGCTAAAGCGGAATCCGCCACTCCTATCAGACCAAGGCGGTGGACAAGGGTTGCATGGTCCACCGTGTCGAAGGCGGCACTCAGGTCGAGGAGGATCACTGCCACTGATCCTCCTACGTCCATTATGCCCCTAGCTTCTTCGACCACGGCTAACAGTGCGGTGTCGGTCCCTTGTCCTGGTCTAAAGCCTGTCTGGGAGATACGGAGGAGGTGGTTGGTCTCTAGAAAATCCGAAAGTTGTCGATTTGCTAGTCGCTCGGCTATTTTGCTCATAGCCGGTAGCAGAGAGATCGGTCTAAAATTAGATGGATCTGTGGGATATAGGTGCGGTTTTTTAATGAGAGCCTTAACTGTGGCTTTTTTCCAGTTCGCCGGAACTATGCCATTTTTAAAGGAGGCGTTGATCAGATTGGTGAAAAGGGGGGCTATAGTGGAAGCAACTTGCTTCAATTTGCTAATGGGGGCTGGGTCTGATGGGGCACCACTTTTAACTTTATGTAAAACGTTAAGAAACGTTTCGATGGTGATTTGGGGAAAAGAGGATAATCTCGGGGTGTCTTGAAGGGGAGAGGGACTAAGACATGTTTGTGCGATAGAAGGAGCTGGGAGGGAGGTCAAGATTTTTGCGATTTTTGCCGAAAAGAATTCGGCCATTTGGTTACACTTTGCGCCATCCAAGTCAGGGGATAATGGGGGGTCTTGTATTTTGGTGAGAAGTTTAACTATTCGGTAGGTCTCTTTTGCGGAGTTAGTCGCTGAGGCTATTTGCTCCTCAAAGTAGGAGGCCTGTGCTGTTTTTAATGCGTTTTTATAAAGCCTAATATGGGTTCTATATTCACTTTTGTCTTCTGTGTTCCAGTTCTTTCTCCATTGGCGTTCGAGCCTTTTACCTTTCCTTCTTATTTCGCGTAATTCTTCCGTAAACCATGGTAGTTTGGACGATTTCCTGCTGGTTGGGAGAGTTTTAAATGGCAAAACTGTATCGAGGGAGTCACTTATCCATTTATGTAGTTGGATTTCAGCTTTCGAGGGGTCAGAGTCTACTGTGGGTAGAGTGGAAATCAAAGAGCGGTCCCATAGGACTGTGTCCAGTTTTTTCCAAGGACGTGAAGGGGCTCGGGGGAGGGGGGTGTCCGATGTTTTACCTGGAAGTTGGAGTTTAAAAGGGACCAAAAAGTGGTCTGACCAGGGGAGGGGCAGAGGAGTTTGCACGGAGAGTTTGGAAAGGTTGGAAAAAATGTGATCCAGTAGCCGTCCTTTCATATGGGTGGGTTCATTGTTGAGTAGTTGTAAATTGAGGGAAGCCAAGTCGGTTTTTAGGTCAGTGGCAAGTTTATTACCTAGATCATTAAAGTGGAGGTTTAAGTCTCCAAGGATTGTGAAGTTTGGGGTCACGCAAGCCAGGGAGGAGATGGCGTCCATGAGAGAGTTTATGAAACACCCTACTTGTCCTGGAGGGCGGTAAATTAGAGCTCCAGAAAGTGTCGTAGATGGCGGCAGGTGTAGGGAGAACAGAACATTTTCACTGTCTAAAATGGGGCTATCTTTAAACTGGCATGAGAGATTGTCACGATAGATAATCGCTATGCCTCCTCCACTACCCTTCCGTCTATTAAGGGTTTTAATAAGGTATCCGGGAGGAAGTGCTTGATTGATATCCGGATCCGAGCTTGCGGAAAGCCACGTTTCTGTTAAGAACAGGACGTCTAAGTCTGACTCTGATAGTAGTAGGTTAATTTCAGTCTGGTGCCTTGGGAGTGATCTACAGTTTAGCAGAGCCATCTCAAGGCATGCTGGTTCGGGATGGGGGGAAGGCAATAGCCTGTAGTCGTAGTTTGGGCACCCTAGGGAACCAATTTCCGGACTAATAGTTCCGTCACATCTGATGTTTAACGGATCTCTGAGTTGGTACAGAGTATCTTGTGCATATTTAATTCGAGGGCAGCTTAGACCGGCCTGGGGTATGGGCTCTGGGCTTGGTCTGGCGCGGACGGGCGCAGACGGGCTTACCTTAAGCGCGCCTTCGGCGCGCATTCGTCGCGCCCGCTGCGCTCGTCCGCTGCGCTTCCTGGCGAGGCACATAATTTATGTTGTGGGGACGGGGCGTCAAGGGGGCGTGGCCAACTGAGGTGGGCGTGTCTCTGGTCGCGCCTCGCCCTCGAGAATGGCGATGGGAGAGTGGCAAGCGTTGCAGCGATCAATCCGCTGTTCGTGAACTGAGAAGTGCTAAAGGTAAGTAATTTTAAAAACAGAGTATCACACAACAAAGTTTTAAAAGGATGAATTTGTCTAGCTCACTCCCGGCTTCCTCCTCAGGAGTCTCGTGGATCTTAGTGTCGCGCTTTCCAGCTGCGCGCACTATTTATACTTTTATCATGGGGCGTGGCCAACTGAGGTGGGCGTGTCTCTGGTCGCGCCTCGCCCTCGAGAATGGCGATGGGAGAGTGGCAAGCGTTGCAGCGATCAATCCGCTGTTCGTGAACTGAGAAGTGCTAAAGGTAAGTAATTTTAAAAACAGAGTATCACACAACAAAGTTTTAAAAGGATGAATTTGTCTAGCTCACTCCCGGCTTCCGCCTCAGGAGTCTCGTGGATCTTAGTGTCGCGCTTTCCAGCTGCGCGCACTATTTATACTTTTATCATGGGGCGTGGCCAACTGAGGTGGGCGTGTCTCTGGTCGCGCCTCGCCCTCGAGAATGGCGATGGGAGAGTGGCAAGCGTTGCAGCGATCAATCCGCTGTTCGTGAACTGAGAAGTGCTAAAGGTAAGTAATTTTAAAAACAGAGTATCATACAACAAAGTTTTAAAAGGATGAATTTGTCTAGCTCACTCCCGGCTTCCGCCTCAGGAGTCTCGTGGATCTTAGTGTCACGCTTTCCAGCTGCGCGCACTATTTATACTTTTATCAGGGGGCGTGGCCAACTGAGGTGGGCGTGTCTCTGGTCGCGCCTCGCCCTCGAGAATGGCGATGGGATGGCAATGGCGATGGGATCATCGAAGGTGTCTCTGCCGTGTGGGGTCCCTCAAGGCTCATCCCTGAGTCCGACACTATTTAATATCTACGTGTCGGACCTTGCAAATGTCATCAAAGCATTTGGGATGAGCCTGACCTCCTACGCCGATGACACCCAACTGGTACTGGCAATCAAAGGGGATGGGGAGGAAGTGGCCAATCGATTCACGAGAGGAATGATGGCAATAGGTGACTGGATGGCCACGAATTGTCTGAAACTCAATTCAGAAAAAACTGAAGTGGTCATCTTCGGTCACCTCTCCCCGGGCTGGTCACCTGTCTGGTGGCCACCATCTTTCGGTCCCCCGCCGAGTCCAGCTAGCAAAGTGAGAAATCTAGGCGTCATCTTCGATGCTGGCCTCAATTTTATGGCACATGCGAATAAAACTGCGGCTTCAGCTCATATGAAATTGAGAATGATTAGGAAAATACTACCTTTCCTACCGAACACGGCCGGGAAAACACTGGTCAGCTCACTAGTCCTGTCCTCCTTGGACTATTGTAACGCTCTATTCTTAAATGCCCAAGTCCGAGTGACAAATAAGATGCAGTCAATCCAAAATGCAGCCGCACGAATGCTGGCTGGGATCCCCAAGTTCGCACCAGTTACAAACATCTTTAGGGATCTCCATTGGCTCCCGATACGCAGCCGTATCAAATTCAAATCGCTGTGTATTGTTTACAAGTCACTCAATAATCAAGGTCCCCACTTTCTCAAACAGAATCTTCTCCATCATGTCCCAACCCGATCTCTTCGTTCCTCTATTCAGAACTTCTTGGCTGTGCCTCGCACTAGAACAGTCACCTGGGGCGACAGGCGTTTCCTGGTTGCCGCCCCTAGACTCTGGAACACCCTTCCTGCACATATCCGAGCAAGTCCCTCCCTGTTCACATTCCGCAAACAGCTAAAGACGTGGTTATTTGACCAATAGCCATGTATATCTTCTTTACCCCAGTTGCTGATCCATCCCTTAATTAGCGCCGAGACGCCCACGGGTATTCGCCGCGCTCTACAAATGTCAATAAATAAATAAATAAATAAATAAATTATGTTATCACTACAAGTTACTGGTACATAAATGTTCAGTTAGCCAAAGCAGAAATACAAACTCACACATGCACACATGCAAACACAGACATACTGACTTGCAAACACAGACATACACACTCCCCTGACCAGGTACACAGACATACGATTCCTGCTTGCTGTGCCCCCCCTCCCCCGCAGTCTGGCCCTCTCACACCATTTAACCAGGAGACAGGGTGGTGTTGGAAGACCTTAGGCTAAAGCTAGCTAAGGCTCTACTGGCTTTGAAGCTGAGAGTGTGCATAAAGTAGCGACACAAACAGTGCCAGGCTAGATGCAGCAAGGCTAGCACGCCCCATTAGAGGTACAAACCGGGGCCTGTAAGAGAGTATTGCTTGTTATCAGGTCTCTGGTGATAGGAGCCAGCCTACAGGTTTGTGATTGAAAGCCAGTAGAAAAGGTACTCATCTGCGCTCTAGATTTTCATTTTCTTTTAAGCACCCCAATATGAGCAAACAGGACCGGATGTGCTTCTAAAACCTGACACAAAAGAAGTAGATATATCTATTGGGATACATAAGTTGTAATATACATCGGGATGTGAATCTGTTTAGAACTAACTTTTTATTGTTGACCATAAATGAGTGTCACAGCCTGAAGAACCGGGTTTTAGAACCCAGAGGCGCCAGGGGCACGCCCAATGTCTTCGGGTTCACCTGTCTTAGAATACAGAGACACGGGATACTTCTCGGTGACGTCAAAGATCAAATTAATTGGCTGCAACCAGGAACAGAAGTCTACGAAGCACAACACGGGTGGTTCGCCAGAGACTGCACAATTTTCATAATGCGAGACATCGTCTTTTATGCCAAAAATCACATTCCTGACTAGTACTAATTATTTACAAACTATCCAATCACTAGTGAATTTGCAAAAAGGTATCGCATAACGACAAGCCCACTTTTCAGTTGTCCAGCCCACGATCAATTACATGGGAAAACCCAACATTCTTGCTCGGACAGGCCGGACGAACCCATAATAAAAGGACCTCAAACCATAAATAGGCCATAAAAGAAGGAACAGAAACAGATGAGAAGCAAGATAGAAGGGAGTGTGCGTGTACCATAAACTCAGCAATGTCCTGCTCTTTGATCTCTATCTTGACCAGCTGCCGAACAAGGAACTGGCTCAACAAGATTAGTTTCGGGCAATGGAGTCAGTTCTCTCAGGTCACACAGAAGTCAGCTAAAGGTGTACATGTCCCAAAGACTCGCTCGGCCGTAGTCATCGGCCTATGTGAAGGCAACCACAAAATGGCTGCCGTACACAAAATGGAACCAGAAGGTTCAGAACGAAGTCCCTAATTTCATAGTGAATCCATCAATCGAACATGACGAAAACACTCGTACTTGCCGCACTCGTCATTTGCGGTCCGCTATTACCAGAATCGTCACTATACGACGACCTTTATGAATCGGGTTCAGAATCACGGAACTTCAGACCCTCCTTTTGCCCTTACATAGGCAATAAACCCAAACTCACGTCAGTCTGAATCCAGGTCTATATTCATCAGATCATCAAGATGTTGCTGTAGCATCATCCTAGTACTTAGTAGCTCTCTCTGGACAGGTCTCCTCGCACACGGAGTAGCACAAAGGCCACACATAGCAGGAGCACACTGTACGCAAAGACAGAACAGGAAAAGGATAGCTAAAACCATCCCAATGATCATCAGAATCTTCCATCCCCAAGTGGATAACAATCCCCAAAACCATCCCATTACCGATCAATCTCCTTCGTCCACATGTACAGACTCGGAGATCTTATGTAGCTTGGAAATGGCTTGGTACACTGTCGGAGCGTTGTCTGGAATGAAAACGCAGCAGCTCGATTGAATCAATTTAATACCCCTCCTCTATCTGCAAGTATGACATCTAATGCAACTCTGTTCTGAAGAGTCATAAGGCGATCCGACTGGAGCTCAGCAGTCAGGTTACTAAGGGCACCGGCAGTTTCAACTATGGTGGACTCAACCACTCTCGTCAGTTGTCGAATGTTCCTGCTGTTAGCCATAGGTCCCCAAACGGCAGAAACCCCTTCAAGAAGTCTCCTAATTCTTGTCCTGCAGTATCTTCCTTACTGAAGACACCTCTAACAACTCTTGTCTTGTGGTAATCTGCCGCAGCTGAATACGTGGGAGGCAACAGGAACGAGACAAAACATGTGCCCGAGAAATCAGGGGGCCACCATGTATATGCTCTATCGTAACAGACAAAATAGGTACCCTTAGCTGCTAAAAACGATGGGGAAGTCTGGGACGCAAAAACATACGTCTCAGTGCAAACACTCTTCCCTAACTGAGCTCTCGGATTCTTGCCATTACCTTGCAGACAAAAATGACCCTGATGGGGTACGATCCAAATCGGAGGCGATCTTTTCGCTCGCTGGTTTCCAGTCAGACTAACTCCATATCCAGTCACGTTCCATCCAATATACGCTAGTGTCTCATCTCTCGAGATAGTCTCATAAGAGCTCACTCCTCTAATCATGTCTACTATACCCTTGACTAGAGCACTATTCTTTGGATTATCCTTCACAGAACGTAGGGGGTAAACTTCACAAGCATAGATGAACATCGTTCTGTATGCCCACACGGAACCATTGTAGCTGAAAGGCAGAACCAGGTAAGGAATACCTTTATCAGTAGTATGAGGCATAAGACCACACACCCAACAATTAGTCGTGTTCACTACTAGCTGGTGTTGGTGCAGAAGCTGAACAAAGTAATTATTAACGAATTCTAGTCTTCTAATGGACTCATGTTCAGGCAGAGGGTGAAAAGAATGCGAAGAAACAGTAAAAGAAGGTATGGGTTGTGTAGTGGGTGCAAACGTCACTTAAAAAGAGAAAGTCACATATCCTATCAAAAACATCATTATGCTAAATAGCATCAAAAGGCATATTATTAAAAAAACATTTTCTGCTCATTATGTTGCACAATTTGGTCTTAAAATTAATTCTTTCAAAAGGTCTCTCCATCTCGAAAAACTCCATCCTCTAACCGTGCTGTTCGCGGCAGTTGGTTCGATTCGCTCAGTGTACCTCTGAATGTCCCAGGGAACGCCCTAGAACAAACCAGAACTGTCGACCTTGTGTCTACACGGCAGTACGCTCTAAGTCTTTATACCGTGACCCTACAGCTAAACCCGGATGGCGGTTCGAAAAACAAAAATCGGTCAAAACAGTTTCTAAGATGGGAGAGCTTAGCTTAAAAAAATAGCAAAGAAAAGAACTTTCACTTTATTAGTCCAACGACTCTCGGTCGCAAATGTTATGTTATGTTATGTTATGTGAATTTATATAGCGCACGGCTGCCCCAGCCAAGGGGCGTCCCGGCGCTGTGAACTGACCAAAGGGAAGAATGAAGATGTACAAAAAACAGAGTTATTGAAAAAGATGGGTTTTGATGGCTTTCCTAAAGGCTAGAAGATCATGCATCCCCCGTATGGTTACAGGCAGGCTGTTCCATAGCTTGGCGGCAAGAAGGCTGAAAGAGCGTCCCCCAACTCTAGCAAGTCTGGTGCGTGGGATGGTCACTAGATGTTGTCCCTCTGAACGGAGAGATCTGGTGGGTGTATACTCAGACAGGAGGGGGCTCAACAGTGGGGGAGAGGCGGTTTTAAGGATCTTGAAGGCTAAACATAGAGCCTTAAACTGGATCCTTCTTCCCACCGGGAGCCAATGCAGTTTCCTTAAAGTTCCTGAAACAGAAGAGTGGCGAGGTAGGCCGACCAGGGCTCTGGCAGCCGCATTCTGGACTCTCTGCAGTCTGGTGGTTTCGGCCAGGTTTGCTCCTAAAAGGAGAGAGCTGGCATAGTCCAGTCTAGAAAGGATCGTCGCCTGGACGATGAGCTGGCGGGTGCGGCAGTCAAAGAACTTCAGGATGGGCCTGATGTTGCGTAAGATGCCGAAGCACGTGGCGGCTACTTTCTTAGTGTGGGTGGTGTATTTTAGAGCCGAGTCAATCCAGACACCTAGATTTTTAACACAGTCTTTCGGCTTAGGGGGAGAGCCCAGAATGTCAGGCCACCAGTTGTCTCCCCAGGAAGCGGTGTTCTTTCCCAAGAGGAGAATCTCGGTTTTACCGGCGTTTAGTTGGAGAAATAGCGGCCTTTACCAGCCTTTACCAGGCTTTACCAGGCAATGTCTGATCACGAAATAAAAGTTCAGGCTCAGTAGTGTCCAGTCGAACTGACGGTGGCACAGCTTCTTGCGGAAGATCGTCGCTTTCACGCTCAGAATTTGTCCCAATTAAACGTGCCTCACTAAATGGCAGAAAACGAGGCACGGTTTCACTTTCTGAGTCTGGGATGCCTTTCTGGACCCACTGGTCGTACGGCAGAGGCAAAGGAGCTCTCTTACAATGTACGCCGTGGATCCAGTTCTTTTTCCTGTGCACTTGCACTGCAGATCGCGTAGATAGTAACACCAAGTGGGGTCCGGTCCAGCGGGGCTGATCGTTCTTTGTCCGCTGAAAATTCTTGACCAGGACCCAGGAACCAGGATCGATGGCGTGTCCCGGATCTTCAGAAGCCTGAGGCAGTTTATCATGAACCTGTTGGTGTAAGACACGCAATTTAGCCGTCAAATCATACAGATAGTCAAGCAATACAGGATGTTCGATCTCGCTAAACTTGGTCGGCCTCGGCACTCCCCATATATTTGCCGGGCGACCAAAAACGATTTCGTAGGGACTAAGTCCCACTCGAGAATGTACAGTCATCCTAGTTGACATAAATGCTAATGGCAAAGCATTGGGCCATTGGAGACCAGAGCTCACCTGAATCTTGGCCAACTTCAGCTTGAGGGTGCCATTATAGCATTCTACCAGACCTGCAGATTGGGGGTGATTTGCAGCATGGAATTTCTGTCGGATTCCCAAACTATCACATACTCTCTTCATCACTTGACTCACAAATTCACTCCCATTGTCACTCCAGACCATTCTCGGCAAACCAAACCTAGGGAAGAATTCCTTAACAAGGGCTTTAGCTGTGGACAAAGCAGTATTATCTTTCAGGGGATATGCTTCTACCTATCTCGAAAAGGCACAAACAACCACGAGTACATATTTCAAGTCGTTGCACCTCTCCATGTGGATGAAATCTAATTGCAAAACCTCGAACGGATACGTCGGAGGTGCAAAATGACCAGCTGGAGTTGGAGTCCCCTTACCAGGATTATACATCAGACAAACCATACAATTCTTGACCACATTCTCTGCACACTTAGGAATTCCAGCATTTTGCCATACTGGAGCCAACAACTTACAAATCCCTTTCGCACTGAAATGAGCCATTCCATGAGCCATCGTAACCACTGCAAGCACGTACGCATCGGGTAACAACCATTGCTGATGCTCTGACAACTCAATCCAACAACCATTCGAATCCAATTTACCCTTACTTTCCCTCCATTCACTCAATTCTTTCTCTGTAGCTTCAGCTTGAATCGACTTCACACTCTCTATCGTATCTTCACACATACTTCTATCCGTAACCCATCTCGCCGGACCCGCAACACACATTCGACTCATCACATCTCTCGCCACATCTTTCGCAACTTCATCTGCAAACGCATTACAATGACCAACGTCATCAGTAACCTTCTTATGTGCACTGCATTTCACGATCGCAACTTGCAACGGCAAAGTAAGTGACTCAGAAGTTCTTTCACCAACTGACCATGCTGAATCTTCGTTCCATGAGACCTGAGGAACCCACGTTACTTCCACAAACGACCAAAACTATGAGCCACACCAAACGCATACTGGCTGTCAGTGTACACAGTCACTCGTTTCCCTTTCGACAACACACACGCTCTTGTCAATGCAATCAACTCTGCTGCTTGAGCTGAATTATGTGGGATACGTGCAGCTTCAACAATCGTATGCAAAGTCGTAACAGCATATGCCGCAGTCGTATCACCATTCGGAAGCTTGAAGCACGAACCATCTACCCATAAGGTACCATCACACTTTGGAAGAGGAGTGTCCCTAAGGTCAATTCTACCTTTCGTTTCCTCCTCTGTCCTAAGAAAGCAATTATGCTGTTCAGAAACATCTGTCTCTACTGAAATCGGCAACAACGTAGCTGGATTCAACGTATTGCATCTCTTTATGTGCACATGACTCGCTAAGAGTGTCAATTCATAACCTGACAACCGAGCACTAGTTAAGTGCTGTGTCTTGGTCCTGTTCAACAAGGTATCCACTGCATGTGGAACCATTACAATCAACGTATTATCCATCACCAAACCAGCAGACTGTCGAATAGAGACAGCTGCTGCTGCTGTAGCTCTCAAACAACTCAGCAATGCTCTAGCTACCGGATCCAAAGTCGACGAGAACTATGCACATGGACGTTGCTTATCCCTAAACTGCTGTGTCAGGACTGACAATACACATCCCTCTCTCTTGTGACAATAGAGTGTAAAAGGCTTACTGTAGTCGGGAGTACCTAACACAGGAGCCGAACACAACGCATCACGCAATTCAGAAAAACTCTTCTGGCATTCGTCAGTCCAAGGAATAGGATTCGGAGTATCCTTAACAGTAAGAGCTAACAAAGGTTTCGCAAGAAGCGAAAAATTTGGAATCCACTGTCTACAATACGACGTGATACCCAAGAAAGCTCGCACTTCTCTCTGCGTGGTTGGCACACTCATTTTCGCAATCACTTGAATTCTCTCTGGGGTCAATCTTCTTCCCTCCTTCGATAAGAGATGACCTAAGTAGGTCACTTCTTGTCGACAATACTGCAACTTCGAAAAAGACACTTTATGATGGAAGTCAGACAAATGATGCAACAATGACAACGTAGCCTCTTTACAAATCTCCTCATTATCAGCAGCAACTAACAAATCGTCGACATACTGAATAAGAGCAGCACCGTCAGGTAAGACAATCGTATCAAGTTGTGTTTTCAAAGCCTGACTATAGATCAATGGACTCTCACAATAGCCTTGAGGAGCGCGTTTAAACCCGAAACTTCAGCCTCCTAAAGAGAAGCCAAAAATATCTCTACTCTCCTCGGCAATCGGGATGCTGAAGAAAGCATTCTTCAAGTCAATCACCGAAAACCAGGTAGCAGAAGCTGGAATCATAGTCAGTAAAGCAGTGATATCCGGAACAACTGGAAATTGCGGAATTACAATCTTATTCACCTCGCGGAGATCGATCACAAACCTATATACAGGCAGTTGTGAAGAATCAGTACATTTCAGAACAGGCAAAACCGACTATTGCACACATTACCTCTCGTTTCTTCAAACACACCCTTCTCGATCAGATCATAGATGATCGCTAGCAACGCTATTTCGCCATCACTAGAAATCCGATATTGAGGAATACGTGGCAATCTAGCATTCGCTTTCAGCGTCACAACATATGGCGGGATCTCCAAAAGACCCACATCATTAGGACCAGTAGCCCAAAGAGTATCAGGAAGAGAAGACAATTCTGCTGGAAGTCGATCTTTAGATAAATACATCGGAGAGATCGCTCTCTTTCCCAATGTAAGCTGTACTCCTGAAGGAGAACAATGTAGCGTCGCATACAATCTTTTCAACAGATCTAATCCCAACAAATTCTCAACACAACCTGTCGTCAGAATGAGGGGTGCTTCAAATTCACAAGGTCCAACAGAAAGAGACAAAGGACTAGAAATCGGATTACTAACCGGGGCGCCAGAAAAACCTACTGAAACATTCGTCAAGCCAGACAAAATGCGCCAGGGAGTTTAGAGTGCATAATAGAACTCTTCGCAGCACCAGTATCCAACAGAAAAGGCTCTGACACACCTGATGTAATCACTTCAACACAAGGTCCACTCTGATCTACTGAAACTGAAACAACTCCCTCTCTTTGCCTATGGCTGTCCTAGCAATCATTACCGTCCATATTCTCACCTTCGACATAGTAGTCGTCAGCATAGTACTGAGTCGTCCTACTAGACACACCATTCTGCTGATCAAAACTATTCATCGAATTCTGTGGAGGCAAAGAACGCACGTTCTGGGGGAACACACCACATACTCTACCTCTAGGAGCTTGTTGAACACCTCGACCTCTCACACCAGAAGCACCATTCGTGCGCTGTAACAGAACCGGACAACTATTTTTGAAATGACCCTCTTCTTTACAATACGCACACTGATTAGGGCCTACAGGAAAACGCGGTTGAGAAGACTCGAACCTTTGCGAGTTTCTCTGAAACTGCTGAGGTTGCTGATAATCGCGCTGATTATTACGAGGCGGATACGCTTGCTGCAAAAGAACCTTCGTCTTCAACTCTTTAGTCTTCTTGTCTGCACTATCCTTCTCATCCATATCCCTATTCTCATAGTACTGTGCAGTAGCCAATATCTGCGCCGATGAAGAAACAGCCCAAGAGCTCTCAGAATCCTTCAATTTAGTACACAACTCGGGAAGCAAGTTATGCACAAACTTATCGACAAACAACCGTTGACCACCTTCCGTACTCATGTCCTGGCCACTATGGTCGATAAACGTCTCTTCAAACCTAGTGAAGAAATCAGACACACTTTCGTCTTTCTTCTGCTTACATGCAGACAATTTGTCCCAGTTTACTCGCATGGCAGGCATCAAAGTCTTCATATAAGTAATGATCCTACCAGGAAGTTCTGCAACTAAAGGCTCAGGTTTAGCACCACCACCTTGTCGACCATCGGTGGCACCAATATTATTCCATGTATCACCTAACTCTTGCGAATGATTAGTACGACAAAACATTCCCCATAAGGGCTGAGGAACCACATTCCCAAACAACATGTCTATATCGGCTAGATTCATAATACATGAATCTGCAGTCTGTGATAATTCCTTATAGTACCCTGCAGGATTTTTACGAGGATCAGGCAAAGTCTGCTTAAGGGCCAAAACTTCAGCTCGCTTTCAACGGAACATGTACCCAAACACGCTGAAAGTGAGCCGGCGCAGCTACAATACCAGCAACGGCGTTGGCCTGAACTGCCTCTTTCCACACCGGAGGAACCTCTCTCATTGGGTATTGTCGCACTTTTCTCCTAACAGAAGGATCAGGCTCAAACAACGGCTGAGAAGGAGACTCGCTCCTAAACGACAACAAAGTCGCAACTGCTCTTTCAACGTCGAGACCCACTATAGTTCCCTTCTGAAACTCAGACTGTACACGGAACAACCCAGACGGAGTCTGTCCCAAATCACCATCTTCCCATTCTTCACGAAGGAAAATACACATCTTGTCAAAAACATACCTTTGCTTTGGTGCTTCCCATTGAGGGAAGACATCCATAACAGACTCTAAACTATATCTCAAAGAATGAGTAACCCATTTACGCGCTAAATGATCCAATACTACCCGCTCTTCGGGACCAGTCATTTGGCTACGCAACTGTTTACGCGCTGAAGCAGGGGTCATACTCAATGACCCAAAGAGAGGAGACAAAAGACCAGTGACAGTATCAGTCATTCTTTGTCGAACAGAAGGAGAAGCTGACATAAGAACAGGAGGAAAAACGGGATTAGACAAAGTAAACATAGAAGTAGTATCAGAAGGAGTATCAGAAGAAGTAGACAATACAGAAGACAAAGTTGTAGGAATTGGAGGCGGAGCAGGTAGCAAAGTCGGCGGCCCTTGAGAAGGCTGCGCCAAAGGAATAGGAGCCAACTGAAGAGGAGCTGGCGGATGTACAATAACAGGAGGCAAAGCAACTGAAGGTTGCGCAACTAAAGGTTGCGGAGGTGCTGTAGCATTCTGCACATAAGGGGGTGGCGAACTCAACAAATGTGACATCAAAGGATCATTCTCAAGGTCCTTCGTTGCACATTGCTGAAGAGGTGGCAAAGCTGGATAACACTTATCGATAGCCATTTTACGTTGCCTGTGCAACTGCTCACTCGCTTGTTCTTCTTCGTTATCTTTAAACTGCATAGCAGCCTGCATTATCGAGATACCCTTCTCTCTTTTATTTCTCTTTGCTAATTTAATTTCTTTCTGTTTGGCTTCCTTTAACCAGAGGCGGAAAGAGTCAAACATCGCCGGCCGGGCTTTCTTCTTAAAGAGTTTAACTTCCAGATTATCTAGAATATCCGTGTCATAACTACCATGTTGGGGCCACTGTAGGACACCATCCTTTCTAGTGTAGCGAACCCACACTACATTATATGTGATGGGGTCCACGCCATGTTTCAAATAGAGCTCATAGGTCGGAGTTCCAACCGGAGGTATCAGACAAGAATCCTCCAATCGGTAATCCCTATTACAACCACAACCAAATATCTTTCCAAGTCTGCTAAGACCAGGCATCTTCGCTCACTAGTCTAGCTTCAAACTTCAAGGGATTATCGAATACGATAGTCTCGCAAATACATGAGTCCCTCGGCTTTGGAGCTTGCAAGTTCCAAATCAAAGATCCCAAGGGATACCCAAAAACTAAGGACTGGGAGACGCTCCACTCATACTTAACTGAAATATCGATGACGTCGCCAGAAGACCCGTCTATCGTCTCGCTCTACAAATCATCAAAGGGGGTCCAAGACAAGGCAGCAGTCGGGGTAGCAGTCCTTCGTAGCCGTCGGAATGCGGGGAACCTCGCAGCAAAGACTTTCGGACCACAACGACATACAGGGGTAGATGAAGTGGTAGGCCTTCCTCCAGAATTTTCACACGAAGCTCCTCAGGATCTTCAGGCTTGGAGCGGTACAGCTGAAGTCGCCCCATGTTGGGCGCCAACTGAAGAACCGGGTTTTAGAACCCAGCGGCGCCAGGGGCACGCCCAATGTCTTCGGGTTCACCTATCTTAGAATACAGAGACACGGGATACTTCTCGGTGACGTCAAAGATCAAATTTATTGGCTGCAACCAGGAACAGAAGTCTACGAAGCACAACACGGGTGGTTCGCCAGAGACTGCACAATTTTCGTATTGCGAGACATCGTCTTTTATGCCAAAAATCACATTCCTGACTAGCACCAATTATTTACAAACTATCCAATCACAAGTGACATTGCAAAAAGGTATCGAATAACGACAAGCCCACTTTTCAGTTGTCCAGCCCACCATCAAGTACACGGGAAAACCCAACATTCTTGCTCGAACAGGCCGGACGAACCCATAATAAAAGGACCTCAACCCAAACCATAAATAGGCCATAAAAGAAGGAACAGAAACAGATGATAAGCAAGATAGAAGGGAGTGTGCGTGTACCATAAACTCAACAATGTCCTGCTCTTTGATCTCTATCTTGACCAGCTGCCGAACAAGGAACTGGCTCAACAAGATTAGCTTCGGGCAATGGAGTCAGTTCGCTCAGGTCACACAGAAGTCAGCTAAAGGTGTACATGTCCCAAAGACTCGCTCGGCCGTAGTCATCGGCCTATGTGAGGGCAACCACAAAATGGCTGCCGTACACAAAATGGAACCCGAAGGTTCAGAACGAAGTCCCTAATTTCATAGTGAATCCATCAATCGAACATGACGAAAACACTAGTACTTGCCGCACTCGTCATTTGCGGTCCGCTAATACCAGAATCGTCACGATACGACGACCTTTATGAATCAGGTTCAGAATCACGGAACCTCAAGCCTCAAAAAATAGAATAAACGTCAATCTGTCATAGGGCAACTTCAGCAGTCTGCACATGACATCAGTTTTTGTATGACAAGTGTGAGCAGATAATGTATTTCACTCTTGTACTGAATTTTGATACTTAAATAGTTTCAATATTTTTTAACACAAAGCTACATGCCCTTGAATGGTCACAATGTCACACACTAGGCGTAGAAATGCACAACAGGGGCTTACTAAAAAGTAGAAATGTCACAATGCTACATACAAAAAACATAACAGGTATGGATTGACTCATGGTCACCAGGCTCACCTGCAGCTGCACAGTGGCCATTCAAAGTACCAGCGTCCACCGTGCTGCAGGGAAGAGCCTGGCCCATTGTATAGTATACAGCAGAGCACACTGCTTAGTGATGGTTCATAAATTGAAGACTTTCATAGTTGTGCTGGTTACACGCTGGAAATACACGTATGCATGTCAGTGTTTCCTTCCTCATCGAGCCGACAGACATTAATGGATTGAAACATTTCTTCTCAAAGTTTAGCACTGCACGGGGAAGACTGCATTGTACTTTGATATTTACAGACACCCTCAGTTTCTTACCTGCACTCCGTTATAGAGGACACACCGGAAGGAAGCAGCCGAACTGGAAGTGTAGGTTATCAAATCACTAGGATTTGGAAACAAAGAAAGGGCTTCAGCCATGAATATCGTGGTGGCAATCTTGTGTTGGTATCTCTGAAAGATCGAGTACAAGCCACCGGCCCACCGCACTTAAGTACTGAAGAGAATTTCACGGTGGCGTGGGTCTCCAAAGCCACAGCGGGGAACTAATCATTTCCCTAAAACAAGTATTTGCAATGCAGAAGCCATCGGACTGCGGGGAGGGGTTGAGACTATTTGCAATGGTAAAGGTATCGGACTGCAGGGGTAGTGGGGGGGCGCACGGGAAGAAAGTACACGAACGGGAGTGCGGGTGGGAGGGGCCGAGAAGGATATACTGCGGAAGGGGGTGGAGGTAGGGGAAGAAAATAGTGCCTGAAGTAAAGGGGCCGGTAGCCGTGGCAGGATACAAATGACGACATGGTCGTGATGAGGCAGGACTAACAAGCATAAAACCTATAGGAAGGCTGCATTTAGGGAACAAGCCAATAAGAAATATGGGCGGAGAGTGAGCAGAGCTTCCACAAAGCTTCTCCGCTTTAGTGTATACTGCATGCCTCGCAAAGTGAGCAGCCCATGCGCTGCAACGCTAGCCGAGGCCTAAAAAGGGAGGGAGGCCTAGTTATGAGTTACATCTCTTTCCTCACTACAAGAAAACCTAGGGGTTTTATATATGAGGAAAAAGGGAGCCTCTAATACAGGGTAATGATAGCATGCAAGTCTATCAATTACTAGGGCAATCCTGCTATTAATTTAAGCATTTAAGTAATACACACAGGACCAAATAGTGATTGTGGGTGAAACCAATAAACAAATATAGGATTCTCATCAAAGTCTTGTTGTGATCAATACTATCATCTGGTCATCCTTCGGGGATGGTGAGTCTCTAGATCATTGAGACGTTTCTACCAACCTCCGGTCGGAGATGGGTTCAGACCCACAGTCACTCCTGGACAGTGTAGATAATAATGTGTGATGGGAACCAGTGCAGTGCAAAACCAAAAAAGGGTGTATTGGAGTGGTGAATTAAAATAGGATAGAGGACAAACAAAAGACTTTAATAGAGATTGGCCTCTTCCTAATTAAAACCAGGAACAGTGCATGAAAAGACAGTTTCTAACAAATAACTGTAGAGGGGCCAAATTTTCATGCACTGTTCCTGGTTTTAATTAGGAAGAGGCCAATCTCTATTAAAGTCTTTTGTTGGTTTCACCCACAGTCACTATTTGGTCCTGTGTGTATTATTTAAATGCTTAAATTAGTAGCAAGATTGCCCTAGTAATTGATAGACGTACATGCTATTGTTACCCTGTATTAGAGGCTCCCTTTTTCCTCATATATAAGACCCCTAGGTTTTCTTGTAGTGAATATTATTATAGGGGATTGTATCCTAGGCTGGTCTATAAACTTCCCTTAGACCCTCCACATAGTATTAGTTTTTTATATGAGTTACATCTGCCTGTGACAGTGGAGGGCCATTTGAAGTGCACCATGGGTCTGGGCATAGCCCGCAGACAAGTCTGTCAAGGGGGGGACAACACTTCCCCACACCCAAGTCTCATTGTTCTTGTTCTGGAAGCAGCTCACACCTTACCACTGGGGAGCCATCAAGATGCTCAGTAACTGATGAATATTTACAGACAGGCCTCCAGAGGCTTTATGTAGGCACAATGTAATTTTGCCATACTAGTTAGACAAAATGCGGCTTTGCAATTAATTGGAGCTTGTTTAATTATTAAAAAGAGTGCTCAAAATATTTATTAAGCTATTACCAATTGAAAATTTGCGTTATAAGGTGTTATTATGTAATCCCACATTTCCATATGGAAGCAACCAACCTATTTACAGTGAAAATAGATGTTATGCTTTTTCACTGTAAGGACATGTGGAATACTAAACTTTTACATGTCCTACTTTTAAATACCATGCACCATACCCTATGGGCATTAAGGCCTACCTTAGGGGTAACTTGTTGTTTTAAAGGAAGGTTTAGGCCTGTCAAAAGGGTTTATTTTAACAGGTCCAATTAGCAATTTAAAACTGCACCGCCAGGCTTCTGTGGCAGGCTTGGAAACATGCTTTACTCTGTCACTGTAGTGGTTGGCACAATGAGTGCTGCAGCCCACTTGTGACATTTAACTTAGAGGCCCTAGGTATACTCTGGGTACCATACACTAGGGACATATATGTACGATAAATTTGCCAATCAAGAGTATATCATTGTTACCATATTGGAAGGATGCACACAAGCCTTTTACGATTGGTTAGCAAGAGTAATGTGCATTGGGTTCTATAGCCAGTAAAAATAGAGTTCAACAAAAATGACAAAAACTATATTGGGGTGACACTGTAGAAAGGGAAAATGTCCAACACCCATTACCTACTTTTACCTCTACCTGCCCATTGAAGCCTTACCTAAATCACCATTTAGCACTACCCACTACTGAACCCTAAAAAACCCTTCAAAACCTTTAGTATCCAGGACCCTCACCCACCCCTGAATGCTCAAAACACCTTTACTGCTCTTATGATCCTCTTTCTTAACCCACACCTGAAATCCTAAAACACCTCTTTAAAACCCTTAACACCCAGAACCCTCATAAATGGAAACATGTTTTGTCACTTTTAATCTAACTACTTTGCAGAATATAAATAACTTGTAAATGACAATAAAACATACTTGCACGTTGTGAGTATGCTGCCCGTCATTTTATTCAATGAGATTGTAGGTGTTTCTCAGAATCTGTGGCTCACGGACCATGGGCAATTTGTATGAGGTCAATCGAAAGTTCCCTAGACTGTCCCTGTAGTGTACCCTCCCCCCCCCCCCTTTCTCCCAGCAATTTTATATCTCCTACGCCCCTGGCAATACCACAGGAACCACAGATTGCTTTGTGAGGGATCCCAGAAATGATGCTTCTGATCTGATAATGGTAGGGATTTTTTGACTCCAAGAAGTTCTAAAAATAGTTACGTTTTACTGAAAAGACGAGAAATGCCACAGTGCAGCTTTCCCCTTGGTTCAACCTCACAAACACAAAGGCACACTTATCCAAAACTCCACCTGCCGCCAGGACTCGAAACGCTATTCAAGTGTGCTGCGTTTCCTTTTCTCGGAAGAAAACAGCTTTACCATCTGTTCCCACCTTTGTTCCAGACGTTCCTGGGACGTTGCACTGGTACACAGACAGACATAGAGTGCTGCGTGACTAGGACGTCATCCTGCAAGGGCTGATTCACAAGACAGCGCGAGATACATCTCACGACTGTACAATAACACGTTTGGGAGAGAGGGGTGGGGGGAGAGTGAGCAGACTCAAAAACCCTTCAAGTGTGAAAAAGGCCGCTTTATTGGAACAGGTGCACATTTACAAAATACACAAACTCGGCAACCGCCTCACAATCTAAACCACAACCCAAGTTTTTGTTCGTTTTTATTTCAAACCCCAAACCCCGCCCCCACCCCACACCCTCCATCACACCCACCCCCACCCGTACATACCCAACACAAAACCATACAAATCCCAATAACATTATAACATTATAACATCACCTAATGAATATAAATTCTTACATCTCTGACTATAAATCAACTGAACATATCCCCCGAGCCATATTCTCCGAACCCCACCTCAATCAGTCTGAACAATCCCCAAACAAGAACCGATACACTAACGGGTCCAACTTGGCCCAAAACTGACGATCACATAGCAAAACCGCCACGCACCTGTCCCAAGCGACAAAAGAACAACGTTAAACCCCCATGAACACATGTTTCAAACCGCAGCCTAAAAGAAATAAATAAATAATAGAAAAAATCCCCTACAAAGGGGGAGGGAGGGAGGGACAAAAAATTCTAAGCTCAACCGGCCACCAGGTCACCAAGCCTAAAATGGTGCCCGGAGCGAGGAGCCCCGCCCATTTATAGGGGAGCGCACAATACAACTAAAACCAGCCCAAAAACGCCCAAAGGGAACCTGCTAGAAGAAATACCCCCACCCAGATCTCCCAAACCGCCCGGGGGAGGAGACCTCCCGGGGGTCGGCTGCCCTCCCCCAAGCCCCCCTTGGGAGAGAGGGGTGGGGGGAGAGTGAGCAGACTCAAAAACCCTTCAAGTGTGAAAAAGGCCGCTTTATTGGAACAGGTGCACATTTACAAAATACACAAACTCGGCAACCGCCTCACAATCTAAACCACAACCCAAGTTTTTGTTCGTTTTTATTTCAAACCCCAAACCCCGCCCCCACCCCACACCCTCCATCACACCCACCCCCACCCGTACATACCCAACACAAAACCATACAAATCCCAATAACATTATAACATTATAACATCACCTAATGAATATAAATTCTTACATCTCTGACTATAAATCAACTGAACATATCCCCCGAGCCATATTCTCCGAACCCCACCTCAATCAGTCTGAACAATCCCCAAACAAGAACCGATACACTAACGGGTCCAACTTGGCCCAAAACTGACGATCACATAGCAAAACCGCCATCCAGAAATGTGGGGTGAAAGACTGATACGAGAGAGCCCCACCTTTCTGCCCCCCAACGACCTAAAACAGGGGGGAGGGAAGGGGGGGGGACGGGTGGTGGGGGGCACGAGGGAGACCAAAGCAGAAAAAAGGAAGGGGAAAACTACAACACCGACCAACACTTATTCACCAACCAACTGTTGAACCGTCAAACAGCGAGATAGCACCTCCCGTAACTCCAAAAGATATAGGTCCATACCCATACGGGACAAATGTACCCCGTCCCCCCGAAAAAACTCCACCGCATCATATTTAATGTCACTGTGGACGATGCGACCGAAACCCAGGTCCCTACAAAAACGAGAAACCTCCAGATTCACCTTCCTCCGGGATTTGTCCACCGCCTTCGGTTTCACCGCATACCGCCAAACCCTCCGCGGTACCATTTCCGTCCAAATGACATGACAGCCCGACCACTGGCTGTGTAATAAGGCCAAATCCTTCTTAATTGCCCGGAGCAAGACAACCCCCTTAACAGAACCCATGTCATTCTCACGCAAATGAAGTACAAGAACATCCGGGCAAACCCCCCCTACCAACCAAGAATTCAAGGCAGGGATAAGTTCTTTCCATAACATCCCCCCCTTACCCTTCCAAACCACATTAAACAAACGATCATTGAAACCCAATGATGAACCAAAATAACTCTGACGAGCTTGAACTTGAGCTCTCTTAATGAAGGAATGGCCCACGATCCAAACTGTAACGTAAGCAGCCCGAGGACCAGCCACAGAACCTGTAAAAGAAAACAGAATCAGACAGGCAAAACAGAAGAAGACGCCAGCGCTCCAGCAGCCTCATTACGAACATAGCGCCGAAAACAATTCGAAGTCCAGCGCCCCAGACCCATGATGTCCTCCCTCGACCAGCCCCTGTTGAAGGCTTCCGTGGCCGCCCCAATTCGAAAAGAGTGAGTACCATATGAAGACCCATCCAAACCAATATGTCGCAGCGCTTTACGCAGCACCATGCGCAGTTGATAATTCGTCACACTCAAACCACTAGCATGGCGAAAAACTTGAAGATCCAAAGGCCCACCCGACAGTTTCCTCCAACAAACAGCCCATTTTAAAGGGCACGTTTCCGGAGGCGAAACCGACTCCAACCAGACCCCCTTGCCCAAACTCCTCTGATCCGTTTTGGAGTGAGAAAGCCAGATGTTGACCCCCCGCTCCGTTATTTGAACATCCCCCCACAGAAGGCCAGAAGAGGACCGGTTGCCAAGCAATTCAGACACACGAAAAGCTCCAAAAAACATCCACACCATCAACGTGGCAAACAAACACGCTTCCACTCGATAAGTACAAACAACCGGGAGAACAGAAATAACCTGAAACAGCCTTTGCCAAGACAAAGGGGACCTCAAAGTGCGAATAGCACCACTCTCTCTAGACCACCCCTCCAACATTCTCCTACCCAACTCGCCCGCCGACGGAGAGTAACCCCACAAAAGCTTACCCATGAAAGAAACTCCAGCCAGTTTACCGGAAATAGTAATCCTAGACAACCTCTTATCCATCAAAACCAAAATGAACTGTACCACATCCTCAGACCGTTGCCAATCCAGTTCCCTCCAACAAGCACCTGACTCCAAAAATTCCTTCCAGGCTAACTCATACGCCGTCCTCGTGGAAGGGGCCAGGGAACCTAAAACCAGGTGAAGGACCCGGTGTTGCCTACCGTCCACAGGTGTTCCGGCATGGGAGTCGGCTCCTCGTCTGCCTCCAAAGCAAGCCCACGGAATCTCTCCCACTGTGAACGAGACAAAGCATCCGCAATGTCATTGTCCACGCCAGGAACGTGCAGGGCCCGAAAACCAATATCATGTTTCAGACAACCCAACACAAACACTCTCAGAAGTTTCAAAATCTGGGGATCTCTGGCCGACTGTTTGTTAATCACCTGAACCACAGCCATATTATCGATCCGAAAGAGGACCTTTTTGTGTGCCAACTCCGCCCCCCACAGTGTGACCGCAACCACCACAGGAAAAAATTCCAGAAAGGCAATACTCCTACCACCATTCTTCCATTGCATGGGCCACTGTTGAGCACACCACCGTCCTTGCCAGTAGAGACCAAAGCCCTCACTACCAGCGGCATCAGAGAAGATCTGTACCTCCCAACACCAATCCACCTCCCAACACAAAGGCACACCATTGAAGGAATGTAAGAAGAAAACCCACATTCGTAAGTCCTCTTTCACACCCGCAGACAGTCTCACCCTATGATGGGGTAGGGAATGACCAGACAATGCTCTGCCTAACCGTCTACAGAAAGTCCTACCCGCCCGAACTACTCTGCAGGCAAAATTCAAGTGTCCCAGCAAAACCTGTATCTCTCTCACAAACACCTTCTCTTTCCCCAACATAGTTCCAACCAGCTCAAGCATTTTCTGTTTTTTGTCCAATGGAAGACGAGCCTGCATCAAATGAGAGTCAAGCTCGATCCCCAAAAAAGACATGGTCGCGCAAGGACCCATGGTCTTCTCCGGAGCCAATGGCACACCCAAGTGACTCATCAATGATTGAAACGATGTGAGAGCCGCTTGGCAAACAAGCGAATTGGCAGCCCCAACAAAAAAGAAGTCATCCAAATAATGAGTGACGAGGACATGGCCACTCTGTGTAGTAAACCACCATTGAAGAAATGTGCTGAAAGTTTCGAACAACGCACAAGACATGGAACAGCCCATTGGCAACGCCTTGTCCACGTACCATTTACCAAGGAAATGGATGCCCAGAAGACACCAGTCTTCAGGATGGACTGGAAGGAGCCGAAATGCGGATTTGATGTCGCATTTTGCCATCAGAGCATCAGGGCCCGCAGAGACAACCAGCTGCATGGCTACATCCACCGATGAATATGATACCGATGCAGCTTCAGTGTCAATGAAATCATTCACCGACCCACCTTCAGGCCACGATAGGTGTTGAATGAGCCGGAACTGACCAGGCTCCTTCTTGGGGACTACACCAATAGGGGATACAATTAGGTTCACCAGAGGCCAATCCTCGAACGGGCCCGCCATTCGACCCTCACTTACTTCCTTGTCCAATTTCGACTGTACAATATCAGGGTGTTCACTCGCTGACTTCAAATTCTTGGACCAACGTCGTAAACGCGGGCCTTCATACCCCAAACGAAACCCCATCTGAAAACCCAGCAACAAGACCGACCGCAGCTCGGCAGGCTCGTAGTCCCGTAAAGCAGCGGCCAGTCGAGTAACATTAACCGGCGTACGAGCCTTTGGGCCCAGCACCGGATGAAGACTTCCCTCCCCTGGGAGCTGAGGGTTGCTGTGGTGGCACGAAAGTTCCCGAACTCTGTTGAGAACCCTGGGGCCCTGGAGTCCTAGGACCCCAGCAACGGGATAACGGATGACTCTTCCTCCCACACTGTGAACACTCGTGCCGGAATTTACAAAACTGTCTAGTACAGGTCCCGGTGTTGAAATCCCAACACGTGCCGGTAGGCGACTGGGTAGTAGAGATAGCCCCCACCCCTCCCCGGGTGGGACGGGACTGAAAGGGACGATATAATATAGGAAGGCCGCTGGCTGTAAAAATGGTTTTACCAGAGGCAGACGACCCCATCGTCTGCTGCCACAGGTCAGAGTCCAACTCTCCCCATTTTGCCTCAGGATCCCAAGCCATACGTGCCCTAAACTCCTCATCATATTGAGCCCAAGCATAATCATTCCTAGTCAGCTGAGCCTTACGGATAACATCCATGTACTTAAACAAGGACACGCAGCGCTCAGGGAATTTTTCACAATAGACGCTGGCAAAAATTAAAAAGGCCGCCGTCCAATTTTCTATAGTCAGAGGCACTTTGGGGCGTTTAGCCAACTCAAACTCTTCCTCCTTGGAACCCTCCTTAGCCCGGACCTCCCTGTGAAGTAACTTCAACAGTTCCACATACTCACCGTTCCATATCTTCTCCTTCGTACTGAGCATCAAATGAGCCCCCAAAGGCTTCGTAACCCCCATGTACGGCAACTTTTTGATTTTAAGTTCTTTACTGTGAAGTACATTTTTAGTAGCACCCAAACCAACCGTGGACGTGCCACTATCCACTTTCTCACTCGTATTGAGATCATCCCCATTGGTACCTACACCTTGATCTCGTACAACACGACCTTTATGTAACTTGCCATCCTTTTCAGTGGACATCAAATCAACACCAACACCAATAGACACCATATTGGGCCGCACGGCCCGAACCACATTCTCACCTGGACGTAAAAGAGGCGGTTGACTGGTTTCCGTCCTCCACGCCGTCTGTGTACCGTCGTCCGCCCTCCGAGGAGCCCTCACCGCGGGGCCGAGCACTCGTGGCCATGACGATTCCACACGACTCCGAACCACTTGGTCCTGTAACATGTCACGAGAAACATTAACATGCCCCCCCCCAGACACCAACTCACGAACTTCGCCCTCCTCAGGGCTATCCTCATCATAATCTAAAATGAGTGATTCCTCCAACTGAGGGGGGGGAACAACCACTGAAGTCTGCCTTGATTCCACTGTCATCGAACGACCATGGGCCTTACCAGCCCTCACTCTGGACCTAGGTGGAGAGGACGACTGAACTCGTCTATACATCCCCCCACCAGAACTACTGACTACCTGTTGACTTCCAGAAAAGGATAAACCAGTAGCAGAACCACCACGTGGCACGAGAGAGGTCGCACGTAACCCGCTCCCATGTACAACGCTGGACTCCAACGCTGAGGCCGGGAAGGTCGTGCCGGACCCGGATGTACCGCCCATGACGAAATCCCTCGTTGGGCCCATCGAGGTCGTAGTAAACCTGCGTGCGATGGCCATGTCGGGATCCCTCGAAGGTATGGGACGTGCCGCGCTAGGCTCCACCCGCACTTCTCCTCGGCGTACCCGGGCTGCCAGCCGCCCTGCCAAGTCTGCTGCCGTAGGACGAGCTTCTTCCTGTAAAGAAAAAGGCCGGACTGGTGTGCCGGGTCCCTCACAAAAACCAACTCTATGTGCAGAAGACAGCCCGCCAACAGTAAAACCGCCACCCCTACCAGCCACCATAAAACTTCCAGAACTAACAGCACTTTTCCTTTTCAAAGCATCGCAAAGCCGAGGAGACGGCGGACAAACCTCCTCATCCGAACTACCATCCAACACAGCCTGAATAATCCGCGAAGCCGTCCCCTGAGGATCCCAATCCTGAACCCCCCCTTCAACAACAGCACCCCGAGATGCAGGCCCCGAAACCACCGACCTACCAGGACACTGAAAGTCCCCCGCCAGCCTATAAAAAGACCCCTCACCCTCCTCACGTTGCCGAACAACCTCCCCTCCGCTCGCCACCCCCCCGATAGGAAGGCCTTCCACCACCTCCAACCGACGGTAACCCCCCACTGACCCGACCACAGCACCCAAATCCCCACCCGACATCAGCAGGTCAGACCGCCCAACACCCTCTCCCAACCCCATCTGGGCCCATTCCCCCTCCCCCAAGGAACTGCAACCCCCGGACGCAGCTTCCCCCCCAACAGAGCCCGTGGGAGAAAACAATAACGGACTCTGCATGTCCCTCCCCCCCGAACGAACAAGCACGCCACGGCCCTCAGGCCCCCCAACACCAGCCTCCGAAAACAAAGGACCCGCTCCAGGCACACCTAACGCACCAACGTCAACCGTTAAAGGGCCCTGAACCACATGGCGGCGTATAACGCTCAAAGGAGCGACCACCTCCTGCACGTCCTGACCCGAAACACCCCGTAACGGTTGCCGCACCACAGAAACCTCATCCAAAATGGCCTCCGCCCGTGTGACGTCAGACCTCACCCCCGCGGAGGCAGAAGCCGAACGCCGCGTGCAACCACGTTGCCTGGAAGCACGACGGCCCCGCAAAACGGGAGCGGAGGCTGCTCTTTCCCGCAAACCCACCTCGACAACCTCCCCGTCTCCATGAGGAAAACCCCCTTCCCCAGCCACCTCCAACACCGAGGAATCCAAAGAAACCGCCGGATCAGAGGAACGAACATCACTCCCCCGCCGGGCCCTGGAACCTGCCCGCCGAGTCCTGGAACGACCCCGCTCACTTACCCCATCCTGCCTCCGACGTTTCGGAGAGTAACATGCTGCCACCACAGCCGACACCCTCGCAGAGGCCTCCCGCTGGGGGCGCGGGTTCTCAGTCTGACCCCGGTCGCCAATGACCAGGTCCAAACGCCCCGCCTCGCTAAGTAGGCGAATAGCCTCCAACACTCGGTAGTCTTCACCAGACATGACCACGAATCAGAAAGCTCAAGGAACAATACACAAAAAATTCTAAGCTCAACCGGCCACCAGGTCACCAAGCCTAAAATGGTGCCCGGAGCGAGGAGCCCCGCCCATTTATAGGGGAGCGCACAATACAACTAAAACCAGCCCAAAAACGCCCAAAGGGAACCTGCTAGAAGAAATACCCCCACCCAGATCTCCCAAACCGCCCGGGGGAGGAGACCTCCCGGGGGTCGGCTGCCCTCCCCCAAGCCCCCCATCTACAATCCGCAGTATCGTGTTTCGGGCACTTATAACTCACGTCCACTCGTGCCTTAAGTGTATCATATTTAGCTCTGCGCCACGTTTAGGGTTTTGGCTAATGACACATTTGGGATCGGAACCGCAGGAATTTTCCTAATGGCACGGCGTCGAGCTTCCTAATGCGCACAGCAGCGCCGCGCTTTTTACAATCCCACTTGTTCAAACAGGAAAAGGACATTTATTTTCACATAGTTTCCAGGGGTTTTCAATAGAAAACTCAAGTTTTCACAGTTGGACTGCTGTGAAGTATGTGATGTGTCGACATTAATTCCACGTTTTAACATCCTTATAGAACCACGCTGTTCTCGTCAAGCTGTTTTATTAGCTATGGCAGCCATTTGTAGCGAGTTCGGAGGTCTTTCATTGTGCGTTTTGGGGCGGTCTGTTCACGAAAAAGAGAAATAAATAGAATCCAGGGTCACGGCATCAGAGCTTGTCTTTGGACTGGCACTGGCGTATGCATGCTGCACACGTGTTTATGTGGGTTCACACATCTGACCACTATAAAAGGGCTTAGCTGGAAATGGCCTCATACCCTGGGGCAAATGGAGTAAGTCCAGACGCATTTCACTTATTTTGGAGTTACTCTGGGTTAGTTACTAAACGAGAGAAAGGGCTTGGAGCAGGCTCCTTCACGTCTAGCAGTGTCCGGTGCTAGAACAGCTGGTGCGCGCAAAGTATGAAGAGGTCTGTTGCTAGGTTCCATCTTGTGTCCCCAGACACACAGATCCAGGCTGCTGTGTTGGCCAGGAGATGGTGCGGGTTCCGTATTGGTTTAGGGTTATAATAATCCCAGGCTGCAGATCGCCTGGGCAAATCTTGGGCTACTTTCTGTGTGATCTGGGGCATGAGGGTGAAGTTGAGGTATTAATAATAAGTTGAAGAAATGACTCCCATCATGCACTGAAATCACATTAAAGCTCGCTTGTAAGCAAAGTCGTTAAATGCCTATCGAATGTGTACTTTATCGTTCTCTCTTTATCTAAAGACTCCGCTCTCAGATGACAGGGAGGGAGACAAGCATGCAGGCTAGATCTCATGTTTGCGGTGCTCTTTTTTTTGTTTAGAGGAGATTTAGAACGGAACCCCTGTGGTCTCAGCTGGGGCGTGAGACATTTTTCCCATCTGGTAAAAGATTTTGAGGGTTGGGGCTGGAATGGCAGTCAGTCACGATTCCCTTGTCTCAGGCCATTGCTCCTAAACCTCTGAGTCATTTCCTCTTCTCTGCCTCGTGTCCAGTGTCATGGTACAGAGTCACATTGCAGCCCTTCTGGAAGGTTGTTTTCTGTTTGATTCTTCTAATTATGGTTTCATTCGACAGAACATTTCAAATAATGACTGAGAATTTGCCTTGGGACAGTTACTGTGCTGGTTCATTTGCAGACCTGTAAGCTTCTTTTGTGGCATTTTGTCATCACTAATCTAACCCAAAAAGCCTCTGCTAGCAGTTTTCCAACAAACAGGCACGGTGATCTTCTCCGTCACTTCCTGTCCTTCACATGCATCTGGTATTAATAGATTTTCCATGTTTTCTTTTCCCTTCTGATGCAGATTGCATTTCTTTCAAGTTATGAACCCTCATTTATAACTATGAAAACTCTGGGTGCCAGATGCCATTCATGAGACACAGGGTGTGGTGTAATGGCTAGAGTTGCCGACTTCGGAGCTGGGGATCCAGGTTCAAGTCTTGGCATCTGCTCAGCATCCTATGATTCTGGGCAGATCACTTAATCTCCTGCGCCTATGGACAGCGCCTAGAGACCCTCACGGGTGATTAGCCGCTCTATACAAGTAAGAGTGCTAATATTAATTGTATTCTTTCTGCTTTCCATTCACTGAGGTACCACCTATGGCACAGGCATTGGGAAGTGACTGACACTTTCAAGCCCTGTCCAACCCAAAACTCTAGGTCCAAGTGGTGTGGTGGAGGATGCTGGGTCCTCATCTGCATCAGTGTTTAGACAATGGTGCGGTACATCGTACTGCTGCGCCAATGTACTGTGAAGGAGAGATATTGCCTTGGAGTGGCGTGGCTCACTGGTTAGAGGCGGCAGACCCGGGAGCAGAGGACAGCCCGGGACCAGGGTTCAATTCCCGACGCGGCAGGGTCGTGGACCAGGGTCAGCGGACTCGATAATTCTCGCCTCGGTGCCTACTCTAACCAGGGATCACACTCGGTAACTCTGGGCATTAAGCTTGCCTCATCTCTACAACGGCCCCCCACATTCGCCGGGGATGCCTGGTTTCACCTTGGGGATACCCAGTAGGGACCATCTCACAGGGATAGCCAGGACGGGTTCCCCAGCGGTCTACAGCGCCACGACGCCTCAGGGCAGCAGTGCGCTTTACAAGAACACCTACATTACATTACATTACAACTTATATATGTGTAAAATCTGGTCATGGGAGCGTACCCTGAAGTCCAATTTCAAGGTCATTGCTCCTGAGAACATGGCTATAGCTTCATTGCCATCACCTCACAATAGAGTGCCTAAAGAGTGGACTGTTTACCAGAAACAGCAAGGGTGAGGCATTAATATCCCTTCCACTACACCAAACGATCAGTAAATTGACAGTTAAGTATACAATAATTCTTATTTCCACTTTTACGTACTTCCATTGTTGTAGGTCGATGTTAACAGCCTTGATATAGTGACATATAACCATCAGGACCCTTGGAAGGCCAGTGCCTTATCGACATTTAGTGTCTGTGCCTTCTGCCCCAATACAAGAATACATCTGAAATCATCAAAGGTTTAAAAGAAGTGCTGAATTAGGGTGGATTGTGTTATAAATGGTTCCACCCATTTAGTGCACCAGTATATTTTGCTTTTGATCACTCTGTTTTTGGACCTTTATTGTGGATGAGCCTCCATACCTAAGTACCATTGCCAGTAATGTCATGGTAAATTGGACTGTTTGTGTTAACCACCAGTGTCTGCCTTTAAAAATAAGGCTTCTGCGATGAAACTAGGGTAAGGGGCACTGGGCTGGTTACACATGAGCATGTCAGGTGGCTTGCCTGAGCAGTTTTAAACTGCAAATTTGACCTGTCAAAATAACACTTTTCACAGGCCTAACCTTTCCTTTTAAATAGTAATAAGTAACACATATGTAGGCCTCATTGCCCATAAAGGCTGGGTGCAGACATTTGAAAGTTGGGCATGTATAAATTAATGTTGAACATGTCCTTACAGTGAAATGTCACCAAAAACGATTTTCATTGTAGAAAGGCTGGCTGCTGCCATAGGAAATCATTAGGCTACTTTGTTACATTTATTGAATGCGAAATTCGGAATGGTAGCAGCAGGAAAAATCGTTCTTACATTCTCTTGAAATGCAATACAAAGTCCTCTTTAATGGTGAGGTCGGATTTTAAATTATTATTTTGGAATACCACTTTTTGAAAGTTGCCATTTTTCTGCCTAAAGTTTCTAAGAGTTTCCTACTGCTTGGGCTGCTGATGGCTCACTCACTGTGAAACGCGTATTGGAGCCAGACAGTACTCAAAAGGGCATGGGTGTAGAGGGAGTGTGTCTTCCTGGCAGGATGGCTGGGGAGGAGTTGGGCCCTGCCTTGATTCACTTCAAAGGGACTTTCCCCAGCAGACACAAAGAGATCTGACACCAGCCTTTTGTGCAACTAGCCAAGTGGTAGCTAAATCCAGGGAAGAAGAGAGAACAGACTAGAACCAGTGTTAGTATCAGACAAAGGGGTGCCCCCACCCACAGGCTGGATTGGAAATCAAAGTGGCATCCCCAGAACATGAAAGGTAGCAAGACCCAGGACCCAGAATGCGAAAGTGGAAACACAATGGACAGCTGGGGGGACAAGCACGATGGCCTGAGGACAATGTTTGCAGCTGACCCCAGGGCTAGTGGTACTGGCCCCCTCATACCCTTAAGGATCAGTGGGGGAAATATCTGGATTCTGTGCCCCAGCAGGAGGAGGGGAGCACCAGGAGCCAGGCAAAGGAAAAGTTGACACTTGGAGCCAGTGACAGTATCTCCCTGCAAAGTGTACGCTGTCAGAGGCCAGGAGGCCTGCTAAAAATGCAGCAGGTGACTAGGACTCACCACCAGGAGGAAATTGAGCCCAGGGGAGTCTCACTCGACCCAACAAGGCCAGACCTATGCAGCTTTAAAGCTTCATAGATATTGTTGAGCCCCTGGGCCTTCAAGACTGTGATAGGCAACAGGCTTATCCTGGTCTTTGTGGGCCATGCAACACAGTACCCGGGGGCCATTCCTCTAAGGCGGCGGCATGTGCGCCTGGACTCTCGAAGTTCGGTGGTAAACCATCTGGCTTTCTTGGCACGGGTATTGTTGTTTTTCTTGAGGGGAGCTATGGGGTTGGTGCTGTCCGAGATCCATCTATGCAGGGTTCGGGCTGCGGTGTTGGGGTAGTCGTTTTCCGCGATGGTTGGGGTGGAGTTGTTGAGTGAGGAGGTGAGCTGGTCATCAGTGATTTTGGTCCAGTTTCTTTGTGGAAGCAGGTGCTGGTGTCTGCGGATGGTCGGTGTTCTGAAGGTGAAGTGGACGCAACGATGGTCGGTCCATGGGAGTTCGGTGGTGTGGCTGAAGGTGATGGAGTTTCCTGTAGTGAAGAGAGGGTCGAGGGTGTGTCCTGCTGAGTGCGTGGGCTCGGTCACGATCTGGTGGAGTCCAATGTTGTGGAGGTTGTCCAGGAGGCATCTGGTGTTGGGGTCCAGTTGATTGTCGAGGTGGAAGTTGAGGTCTCCCAGCAGGGTGTAGTTGGTGCATGCGATGCCTGCGGGGAGATAATGTCCGTGATGGAGTTGGCGAAGAGTCCGCGGGGTCTAGGGGGTCGGTAGATGAGGGTTCCTCGGAGGGCGGCGGTGGGGCTGGCCAGTTCTTGAAGTGAAGGTGTTCCATCAGTTCTGTGGACTCGTCAGGGAGTGTGCTCAGGCGGAGGCTGGATTTGTGGACGATGGTGATTCCTCCTCCTGGGTGGGTGGGGCGGTCCTTCCTGGAGATCTTGTATCCTTGGGGGATGGCGATGGCGATGTCCGGTCCCGAGGTGGTGTTGGTCCAGGTTTCGGTGAAGAATGCTACGTCTGGGGTGGTGCTGTCGAGGAGGTCCCAGATTTCTGTGGCGTGTTTGTGGAGGGATCGGACGTTGAGGAGGATCTTCGGTTCGGTTGTGTTCTTGTGGGCGGGTTGTGCTGGATCCGTCTTTTTGGCGGTGCTGCAGGTGTGCCGGCAGCGGTGACAGCTGAAGGGTCCATGGGTGTCGGCTGGTGATGCTAGCTTGCATTTGTTGTTGCAGCCTGCGTTGAGTGCGTGGAGTGCTGCTGGGTCGTAGTGTTGGCGGGGCGGAGGTCCAGGGTTCCTGGTGCTGGTCGCGGAGGGGTCGCAGACGGCCGCAGACGTGCTTGCCTTTGACGCGCCTTCGGTGCACCAGCGGCGCGCCCGCGGCCGCTGTGCGGCCGCGCAGTGGCCACCATTAAGTCGGGGTCGGGGAGGGCTGGACAGCTGGGAGGCGGGAGCGGGAAGAGGAGCTGGATTGGGCCGGTCGCGCTGGGCGGGGAGGGGCCGCGGGGGCAGCAGCGGCAGGGAAAGGTAAAGGGAGGAAAGAAAGGATAAAGAAAAAAAGGGAAAATAAGCAGAAATAAGGCACAAAAGAGCAGAGATGCAGAAAAGAGCAGAAAGGTGAAAGATAGGAAGGGTAGAACAAGCATTGGAAATGCAATAGGTCTCGCATTAGAAAAGTAGGAGCTATTGGTCTTGTTAATGTTTTTTTTTGTATTTATGTTTATTTGTGAAATAGCAAAATTGATAGCTTTGTCATTCACAACGCCAATAGTTTTAACTTTTGTGAATGTGACACCTATAGCATTTGGAATGCAACATGATTTGTATTTATGTGACTTTGATGGCAGCTTTTGTTGTTATGCCACATCTCTAGAGAGCAGGAGAGTGCAGCAGGGGAAGAAGCACAGCCCTGCAAGCTGAGCGTCCTCCCATCGCACACCCATCTGTGGCTTGAGTGGTGTGAGGGTGAGGGGTGTGAGGGTGAGGGGTGTGAGGGTGAGGGGTGTGAGGGTGAGGGATGTGAGGGTGAGGGATGTGAGGGTGAGGGATGTGAGGGTGAGGGGGTGTGAGTGTGAGGTGGTGTGAGGGTGAGGGGGTGTGAGTGTGTGTGATGGTGAGGTTGAGTGAGGGGGTGTGATGTTGAGTGTGTGTGACGGTGTGTGATGGTGAGGGTGTGTGAGGGTGTTTGATGTTGAGTGAGGGAGTGTGAGTGTGTGGGTGTGTGACGGTGTGAGGGTGAGGATGTGTGAGGGTGAGTTAAGGAATGTGAGGGTGTGTGAGTGGGTGAGTCTGAGAGTTAGGGGGTGTGAGGATGAGTGAGGGTGAATGAGTGTGAGGGGATGAGGGTAAGGGTGTGTGAGGGTGAGGGGTGTTGATGGTGAGAAGTTACGAGGCTGAGGGTGGCTGAGTGTGTGTGTGTGGGTGAGGGTATGAGTTGTAGTGAGTGTTAGAGTGTTGTGAGGGTGTGAGGGGAGTGAGGGTGTGTGAGTGTGAGCGGGTGTGAGGGTGAGGGGGTGTGGTGTGTGTGAGGGTGAGTGAGGGGGTGTGCGGCTGAGAGTGTGTGAGGTGTAGTGAGTGTGAGAGTGTTGTGAGGGGTGTGAGGGGAGCCAGGGTGTGCGAGGGTGATGGGCTGTGATGTTGAGGGGGTGTGTGTGTGAGGCTGAGGGTGAGTGAGGGGGTGTGAGGCATAGGGTGTGTGATGGTGTGTGAGGGTGAGGGTGTGTGAGGGTGAGTGAGGATGATAGAGGGGTTGTTAGGCAGAGCGTGTGTGACAGTGAGTGAGTGTGAGTGAGTGTGAGTGAGTGAGTGTGAGTGAGTGTGAGTGAGTGTGAGTGAGCGAGTGGGTGTGAGGGGGTGTGAGTGTGTTATGTTGTGTGAGGGTGTGTGAGGGTGAGTGAGTGTGTGTGAGTGGGTGAGTGTTAGAGTTAGGGTGTGTGAGGGTGTGAGGGTGACTGAGGGTGTGTGAGGGTGAGGTTATGAGGGTAAGGGTGTGAGGCTGAGGGGTGTTGATGTTGAGAGGGTGTGAGGGTGAGGGGGGTCAGTGTGTGAGGTGTAGTGAGTGTGAGATTGTTATGAAGGGTGTAAGGGGAGCTAGGGTGTGTGAGGCTGAGGGGGTGTGAGGGTGTGTGATGGTGAGGGTGTGTGAGGGTGTTTGATGTTGAGTGAGGGAGTGTGAGTGTGTGGGTGTGTGACGGTGTGAGGGTGAGGATGTGTGAGGGTGAGTTAAGGAATGTGAGGGTGTGTGAGTGGGTGAGTCTGAGAGTTAGGGGGTGTGAGGATGAGTGAGGGTGAATGAGTGTGAGGGGATGAGGGTAAGGGTGTGTGAGGGTGAGGGGTGTTGATGGTGAGAAGTTACGAGGCTGAGGGTGGCTGAGTGTGTGTGTGGGTGAGGGTATGAGTTGTAGTGAGTGTTAGAGTGTTGTGAGGGTGTGAGGGGAGTGAGGGTGTGTGAGTGTGAGGGGGTGTGAGGGTGAGGGGGTGTGGTGTGTGTGAGGGTGAGTGAGGGGGTGTGCGGCTGAGAGTGTGTGAGGTGTAGTGAGTGTGAGAGTGTTGTGAGGGGTGTGAGGGGAGCCAGGGTGTGCGAGGGTGATGGGCTGTGATGTTGAGGGGGTGTGTGTGTGAGGCTGAGGGTGAGTGAGGGGGTGTGAGGCATAGGGTGTGTGATGGTGTGTGAGGGTGAGGGTGTGTGAGGGTGAGTGAGGATGATAGAGGGGTTGTTAGGCAGAGCGTGTGTGACAGTGAGTGAGTGTGAGTGAGTGTGAGTGAGTGAGTGTGAGTGAGTGTGAGTGAGTGTGAGTGAGTGAGTGGGTGTGAGGGGGTGTGAGTGTGTTATGTTGTGTGAGGGTGTGTGAGGGTGAGTGAGGGTGTGTGAGTGGGTGAGTGTTAGAGTTAGGGTGTGTGAGGGTCTGAGGGTGACTGAGGGTGTGTGAGGGTGAGGTTATGAGGGTAAGGGTGTGAGGCTGAGGGGTGTTGATGTTGAGAGGGTGTGAGGGTGAGGGGGGTCAGTGTGTGAGGTGTAGTGAGTGTGAGATTGTTATGAAGGGTGTAAGGGGAGCTAGGGTGTGTGAGGCTGAGGGGGTGTGAGGGTGAGGGGGTGTGAGTGTGTGTGAGAGTGGGGGTGAGTGAGGGTGTGTGAGGGTGAGGATGTGTGACGGTGTGTGAGGGTGAGTGAGGTTGAGTGAGGGCGTTTTAGGCTGAGGGTGTGTGAGGGTGAGGGTGAGTGAGATTGACTGAGGGTGAGTGATTGTGAGTGAGGGTGAGTGTGGGGGTGTGAGCGTGTGTGTGTGTGACGGTGTGTGAGTGTGAGGGTGTGTGAGTGTGATTGAGGGAGTTTGTGGGTGTGTGAGTGTGTGAGGGTGAGATTTAGGGTGGGTGAGGGTGTGAGGGTGACTGAAGGTGTGTTAGGGTGAGGCTTTGAGGTTAAGGGTGTCTGAGGGTGAGGGCTGTTGATGGTGAGAGATTGTGAGGTTGAAGGGGGTGAGTGTGTAAGAGGGTGAGGGTGTGAGGTGTAGTGAGTGTGAGAGCGTTGTGACGGGTGTGAGAGGGGAGCGAGGGTGTGTGAGGGTGAGGGTGATTGTTTGTGTGTGTGTGTGAGGGTGAGTGAGGGTGTTTGAGGCTGAGGGCGTGTGATGTGTGAGTGTGAGTGAGGGGGTATGAGGTTGTGATGGTGTGTGAGGTTGATGTTGTGTGAGGGTGATTGAGGGTGTGTGAGATTTTTGGGGTGTGTGACGGTGAGGATTGGAATTCTTGCATCTGTGAATTATCATGCACTATTACTAACTTAAGGGCTCATGGGCTTACCTGATGGATTAGCTTTGCACTTTGTTTAGGGTCACATTTTTTGCACAACTCATGGCAAACATGTCAAGCAATGTTCTTTAACTTAGTGTGCTCTGACCTATCTGTGTATAAATTATTGGAACATATTTAAAAAAAAACATTAAATGTCGAGTGTGATATTTCCATTTACACACAGTGGATTCAGATGTAATATACAGGAAAAATGCTTCCGTCTAGTGGGAAGGCATCTTTTTCGTACATATATCTTTAAGAATATTGCCCATATCTATATCTGCATGTGACCAATAATAGTTTAACACTGAATTTTAGTTATCATTTTTTTTTAATTAATGGCATGTATTGAACATGTTTTTAATAACTGATGCCTTAGAGAAATGGTTATTAAAATTATACTTTAAGAATTGCGCAATAATTACGAGAAAACATCTTGTAATTTTCTTACTTGTTTTTTTCAAGCTACACATTTTGTTTGGGTACATTTTATTTTGAAAACCGTCTCCAATCGTGCATCCTTTGTTTTTCATGTAATCAAGAAACATTCTTGTCGAATTGTAAATGGCCACAATGGTTACATTTTGTAAACATGTAGACGTGTTTATATTGGAACCACTGTACGTAAAGCGAACTGTTTTACTGTACTTCTTGCCTAAGAGTAGGTTCCTAGTTCCTACTAAAGACTTTGGGCACCAAAAGTGACATATTGCGAGTACGCTGGGATTGGAGGTAGAAGCAACGGATAGGCAAGCAACCTGCTCCTTGAGATTAGTTGATCCGCGCTGTGCCTCGTCAAGAGGACCGCCGAGAACGGCAAAGAAAGCGCCTAAGAAGCCCAATCCGTTAGCTCTTGGTGTGATCCCCGATCTCAAAACAGAGTCAAAGCAGAGGCGCTAGAGCTGTTGCCGGGAGGCAGGCAGGCGAGCAAGTGGGCGGGTGGTAGCCGATAGGAGGAGCAGCCCACTTGTGGTGAGCATGAACTGTCGTGGACTGTGGCTACTAAAAGAGCAGAGCTGAGCTGACCGTGCAGAAGTGCAAGAAGTGTAAAAGAAGACCTGCCAACTTCATCAAACAAGTTTAAAAGGGAAGAGAGAGAAGGGGAGGGGGGAGGAGAAATGCGACACGGCGGGCAGGGGAGGGGGCGGAGCGGGTAAAAAAAAAAAAAGACGGAGGGAATGTTCTTAGAGAAATGGTTATTAAAATTATACTTTAGGAATTGCGCAATAATTACGAGAAAACATCCTGTAATTTTCTTACTTCTTTTTTTCAAGGTACACATTTTGTTTGGGTACATTTTATTTTGAAAACCGTCTCCAATCGTGCATCCTTTGTTTTTCATGTAATCAAGGAACATTCTTGTCGAATTGTAAAAGTGACATATTGCGAATACGCTGGGATTGGAGGTAGAAGCAACAGATAGGCAAGCGACCTGCTCCTTGAGATTAGTTGATCCGCGCTGTGCCTCGTCAAGAGGACCGCCGAGAACGGCAAAGAAAGCGCCTAAGAAGCCCAATCCGTTAGCTCTTGGTGTGATCCCCGATCCCAAAACAGAGTCAAAGCAGAGGCGCTAGAGCTGTTGCCGGGAGGCAGGCAGGCGAGCAAGTGGGCGGGTGGTAGCCGATAGGAGGAGCAGCCCACTTGTGGTGAGCATGAACTGTCGTGGACTGTGGCTACTAAAAGAGCAGAGCTGAGCTGACCGTGCACAAGTGCAAGAAGTGTAAAAGAAGACCTGCCAACTTCATCAAACAAGTTTAAAAGGGAAGAGAGAGAAGGGGAGGGGGGAGGAGAAATGCGACACAGCGGGCAGGGGAGGGGGCGGAGCGGGTAAAAAAAAAAAAAGACGGAGGGAAGGCAGAGAAGGGGAGGGGGTAGGAGAAATGCGACACGGCAGGCAGGGGAGGGGGCAGAGCGGGGAGAGGGTGTGAAAGCAGCAGGGGCCTGGAGTGCGGCTGAGGGAACTTAAGAAATGCGACACGGCAGGCAGAGGAGGGGGCGGAGCGGGGGTGTGGGAGGAGTGCGCCTGAGGGAAAATACATGCAAGGCATGCGGCTGGGGGCATGTGCACGCGCTTTTAAGCTCAATGCGCATGCGCATTGAGCTTGAATTTCACGGGCACTGCAAGGAATCGCCACGATTCCTTGCAAGTTGGTTAAAGACTGTTTAAGCCCCCATAGTCTCGCAAGCTCGATGCGCATGCGCATCGACAGGCGAGACCTAAAAACGAGTGAAGGAGCAGAGGGAGAGAAAGGGAAAATGGGCAAAAATAAGGCACAAAAGAGCAGAGGTGCAGAAAGGTGAAAGATAGAAAGGGGAAAAACGAGTGAAAACGAGTGAAGGAGCAGAGGGAGAGAAAGGGAAAATGGGCAGAAATAAGGCGCAAAAGAGGAGAGGTGCAGAAAGGAGACAGATAGAAAGGGGAGAAAAACGAGTGAAGGATCAGAAAGAAAGAAAGGAGACAGAGGTCCGCTGGACCACCAGGGATGAGGCGCAGGGAAACCTGCGGGTGGAGGAGGGCCTCGATCACCAACACTCAAGAGTGCAGGGGCAGGGGCACCTCACTTAATGGTGGAGCTGCGAGGGTGGGAGAGCAATTTCACTGGCAATGAGTCAGTGGTCTTGCTCTCCTGTCCCCGCAGTGGCCGCCATTAAGTAGGGGTCGGGGAGGGCTGGACAGCTGGGAGGCGGGAGCAGGAAGGGGAGCTGGATTGGGCCGGTCACGCTGGGGGGGGGGAGGGGCCGCGGGGGCAGCAGCGGCGGGGAAAGGTAAAGGGAGGAAAGAAGGGATAAAGGAAAAAGGGAAAATAAGCAGAAATAAGGCACAAAAGAGCAGAAATGCAGAAAGGTGAAAGATAGAAAGGGGAAAAAAATGAGTGAAAACGAGTGAAGGAGCAGAGGGAGAGAAAGGGAAAATGGGCAGAAATAAGGCGCAAAAGAGCAGAGGTGCAGAAAGGTGAAAGATAGAAAGGGGAGAAAAACGAGTGAAAGAGCAGAAAGAAAGAAAGGAGACAGAGGTCCACTGGACCACCAGGGATGAGGCGCAGGGAAACCTGCGGGTGGAGGAGGGCCTCGATCACCAACACTCAAGAGTGCAGGGGCAGGGGCACCTCACTTAATGGTGGAGCTGCGAGGGTGGGAGAGTAATTTCACTGACAATGAGTCAGTGGTCTTGCACGCCTGTCCCCGCAGTGGCCGCCATTAAGTAGGGGTCGGGGAGGGCTGGACAGCTGGGAGGCGGGAGCGGGGAGGGGAGCTGGATTGGGCCGGTCGCGCTGGGGGGGAGGGGCCGCGGGGTCAGCAGCGGCGGGGAAAGGTAAAGGGAGGAAAGAAGGGATAAAGAAAAAAGGGAAAATAAGCAGAAATAAGGCACAAAAGAGCAGATATGCAGAAAAGAGCAGAAAGGTGAAAGATACGAAGGGTAGAAAAAGAGTGAAAACGAGTGAAGGAGCAGAGGGAGAGAAAGGGAAAATCGGCAGAAATAAGGCACAAAAGAGCAGAGGTGCAGAAAGGTGAAAGATAGAAAGGGGAAAAAAACGAGTGAAAATGAGTGAAGGAGCAGAGGGAGAGAAAGGGAAAATGGGCAGAAATAAGGCGCAAAAGAGCAGAGGTGCAGAAAGGTGAAAGATAGAAAGCGGAGAAAAACGAGTGAAGGAGCAGAAAGAAAGAAAGGAGACAGAGGTCCACTGGACCACCAGGGATGAGGCGCAGGGAAACCTGCGGGTGGAGGAGGGCCTCGATCACCAACACTCAAGAGTGCAGGGGCAGGGGCACCTCACTTAATGGTGGAGCTGCGAGGGTGGGAGAGCAATTTCACTGACAATAAGTCAGTGGTCTTGCACTTATAACGCAAATATAACATTACATGTCGATGGTTCAGCACCCGCACTTTAGCTAATAACCCAGGGGTACCATCAATGTCGCTTGGATTTTAAAAATTGCATATACCCCAGTTTTAAGGTGGTAACATTGTTGGATGCTTTTTCATCCGTGTATGTGAAGATATATTTATATTCTTTTTTATTATTTTGAAATTTGTAAAGATTTTAAGTAATCACATACAATAAAATATGACTTGACTAACATCAATGATTCATATTCAGTACAAGTGAAGAGGTAACAGTCATGAATACAAATATTTTATCCAAATTTTTAGCGACAGGATGGATAATTGTACATAATAACTCCAAATAATGCAGTGACATATGGCCTAAGAAGAAGAAAAGGAAATTGACAATTCATTTGTGTAAATGAATATCCAAATATTAGAAAACTCGTATTATCTAATTATCTAAACCTTAACACACTATAACAAAAAGTGGAACCTTCCTCCCTCCCCCGTTCACTGGTCCACTACTGTACAATGTGACGTATCAAAAGATTGTATTCAGTCAATGAAAAACAAATAAATATAGCTTATACACATTTATAAGTCCCTATGCAATTAGATACATGTGAAAAGGGATCCCCGCAAGAGAGATATGTTGTGTCAAATGACCAACAATTATGATTAATACAATTTCATACAATAAATAATTACAAAAGGGAAGGATTCAATCTGGGTACTGTAATTTATTAAAAATACCACGGTAGTAACATAATCAAATGATTTCATAAAAGCCCCAAAAAGGGAAAAAGGAAAGGGGGGGGGGGAGTGCTTAAGGGTGTGTAAAGGAGGAATGAACACAGTTAAGAAGACAGGTGATAGGTACAATAATTTCCAGCAAAGTCAAATTAATACAAATGCATACGCCCAAAAGTCAGGGCACACAATGATGACTAACTGAACAATTAAACTTTCAACAGACACACAATCAATTTAAAGCTGTAAAGGGCATGTGCCGGAAGTTTGAGGAAATAGCCGTCGACGTTTCGACCCCTATAAGTAGGCCACGTTCAGTCCTTGAGTGGGGTCTTCATCAGGACAAAAACAGGGAAGAGTGAGGGGCAATCCTGTCAGATAAATTAATAATGAATTAATAAATGTGTTTGTATTATTCAAGTACACCGTGGTCATCTTATTTAGACCATGATGCAGTTTACATATACATTAGAAAATTACCATGGAGTCGTGGCCCAGCTGGGCTCAGGACGTGGAAATATGATGGACTGTGCGTAGGTCACATGTCGATCACGGCGTGATTTATTGGTAAAGCTACAGAGGAGAAAGGACAACCGGTGAGAAAGGGGCCCTTAACATCACTGTTGGTTAAACAACCAAATTTTAGTTAAGACCTATATCTAATCTGGTAAGTGGGAGTACCTCAGATGAAGAAGCTGGTGGAAAGAACCCCCATTCATAAAGGGATATGTCTAATGATATACAACTATCTGCAGAACAAATTGGCACGGACTACAAGTCCCAATGTTGCAAAATAAGGCTAGCAGATATCTTATAGCCGATGGATTGGTATAAGAGTTACAGCATATGAGTTTTAAAAAAAACAAGTACAAGGGTCGTCCCTTCAGTTATACAGCTAAACGAGTATTTGACATACCTGTATTTGATGATAAACAGTAGTTTTCAAACGTTAATCCAATTAACCTCATCAGAGTCGCAAAGCCAACAAGTCTGTCGGCAACCGAAAGCTTGCAGACAGCGCAAGTGGTGCTGCCGCAATTTCAGACCCAGTGAAGGTAAATCTAAGGGAGACCAAGGATTGGCGGTTAGGGACATGAGAAAAACGGTTTGTGGATAAACTACGCTGTTTATTTAACAGAAGAAAATCCCAGTATTACAATTGTGGCACTCCTCTCTCAATGGTCTCAAAGCCAAATGAGATTCGATTACGAGTGCTCTGTAGGATTATCTCAAAGCCTAAAGAAATTGAATTGCAAGTTATTACATCAAAGGGGCAATCCCTTCAATTATACAAAGAAACGCGGTATGTGCGCGTGCTAAACATACCTGTACTTAAGACGAGTGTTGCTGGGCACTCTCACAAAACACTCATTGGAAACGCAAAATCTGCAGCTAATAGCTTACAGACAGCGTGGGTTAAGCTGCCATATGGTCAGACAGGATTGAGGGTGAGTCTGAGGAAAAATGGAGGGGATTGGCGGTTATGAGCAAGTCTCAACGATTGTAAGGGTTGTGTAAAAACCGCTGCTGAGGCACCTACCAGAACACAGGCACAGCGTCCGTGGACAGTAACTCCGCAACTCCAACTACGCGGAGTTACAGAGGCGGAGTCAAAAATAAAGACACCGCCCAGTGATAGAAATGGAAAAGTCACTTGGTTCACTACCGCGATCGTCACTGATCAGTAAACAGGAATTCACTCCAAAGTGAGGTCCGGTCACAAGGGTATTTCTATCATTCGTACACTTACAATTGAAAGAAAATTCATGAATCAGTTTGGACGACCCGCGCAACTCTCCAGCATGAGGTTGAAAGCGGGCTGTTATTACGAAAAAGGACCTGAATGGTGGGAAACATTGGGTGTTGTGAAACCCAGGGTATATACGACAGGAATGTAGATCATGAATATTCATCAACTCATTACAGTGATATTAGAAAAAAGGTTAGTCTTTGAGAAAATAATGATGGAATTGGCGCTATCCATGCAACTCTCGAACATGAGGTTATAAACGGATAGTTGTTATTGGAAAGACACAGCCCGATGGGCTAAATGATAATAGGCATTTAGTGTAGTAAGGTCGTGAGCCTGTAAGAAAAGAATATAAATTACAAAATTGGTTAAAAACATTGGGAAAACAACAGAACTGACACCAGCCGTGCAACTCTCAAACATGAGGTTGAAGACAGGCTGTTGACTTAAAGAGGCCATGGCCAATAACAATAAAGCGTTGTATGTTAGTATTTCAACAAGCCATCCAACATGATTTGTCATATGAACAATCACCTGATTCAGAATGCCTGCTAAGTTCTCAAACATGGGGAGGTCATTGAATAACATAATGGGCGAATGGCTTAATTGAGTGGTACAGGGACAGGAATCATTATCACACATACCTTGGCAATAAATAACCCTAGTTGAGTTAAGAAAAACCATAAGTCACTCGATCAACCAAAAGCAGCCAACTGTGCTAGACTGCCTTCTTGTTCATTGAGGCCATTTTTGATTGAGTCTAAGAGGGACATCCATTTGGATTCACGGGTGTTTAGTACAGTCAATACATTACCTCCTCTTCTCCACAGAGAGACCTTTTCAATCACAAACCATCTCAATTCTGAGACAGCATGCCCAGCCATTTGCCAGTGTTCTACTAGCAGGGCACCTACCACATTGCAGCGTAACCTGCTGCTGTGGGACGATATGCGTGACTTAATTTTCCGTTGTGTTTGTCCCACATATATCTGTCTACATGGGCATAGGACAATATAGATCACACAACTTGAGTTGCAATTTGTGTGATGTTTTAAACTGTAAGAACGTCCACCATGATCAAAACTCTTAATCTGCATGGTGGTCTCGCATGCTGAGCATGTTCCACATCTGTAATGTCCCAACACTGGAGGCAGATTCCACATACTTGTAAGAGTGGGTTGACTCGCAGGTTCCAAATACGAGTGGACCACCATGTCTCGTATGTTTTTGGCCCTCTTGAAGGAATGCAGAGGGAACTGCGTCTGTTTAATCTCATCTGACACAATGGACCAGTTCTTATTGATGATCCGTTTTACTTCATTACTCCGTGTGGAGAAGGTAGTTACACAGATGATACGGTCCATTTCAGATTGATCCCTGTGTTCCGGATTTAACAAAATATCGCGTGGATTATACCAGGCTCTTTCCTAGCACGTCTCACCATTTTAGATGGATACCCTCTTGAGATGAGGCGCTCACTTAGGATCTCAGATTCTTGAATGTAGTTTCCAGGAGTGAGAAATTGGCCGACTGGGAGATTATCTTTTAGCCCTCGAGGATGGTGACTTCCATATTGCAGTAAGGAATTGCGCTCCGATGGTTTCCTGAATAAGGTGGTTAATAAACGATTGTCTTCCAAGTAGATTGAGATATCTAGGAAAGGAATCTTCTCATTACTAGAGTCCATCGTGAATTGGATATGGGGGTTCCTGGAATTAAGCCACACGTGAAACTCCAAAAGGAGTTCCTTACTTCCCTCCCAGATGCAAAGCACATCATCTATGTATCTGACCCAGACGGTCAGACTACTGTGAAAAGGATTGTCATTAGAAAAAATGTATTGATGTTCAAAATGATCCATAAAGATGATAGCCAGATTTGGAGCGAAGGTAGCCCCCATGGCTACCCCCTTAGTCTGTAAATAGAAGTTTTCTTGAAAGATGAAAAAATTCTGTCGCATGGCGATGCTCAGTAATTCGATTATGAAATCGGTTGGAACCTGGACAGGTGCAGGTCGCTTGTCTAAGGCTTGTCTCATTACTTCCAAAGCATTGAGTTGAGGGATGCTGGTATAAAGCGAAATAATATCCCATGTCACCAGGAGTTCGTTATCCGGATTGAAAGGCCTTTCATCAATGAGGTTGATAGTTTGTGTGGTGTCCCGAATATACGCCTTGGTGTTAAGAGCAATGGGTTTCAAGAAAAAATCCACGTATTTACACAGAGGTTCTAGCATGGACCCACAGCCTGATACTATTGGGCGGCCGGGTGGGCTCTCTAGGCTCTTATGTACCTTAGGTAAGGTATATATAGTAGCAAGTCGGGGACATTTTTGATTAAGGAATTTGAATTCCTGCTCACTGAGAAAGCCAGCATCCAATCCCTTTTGGGTAGCTTCCAGAATGGTGGTTGCCAAATCACGTGAGGGGTCAGTGGATAGTAGCTGGTAGCTCACTCCATCTGACAATTGTCTATAGATTTCCTCTTTATATTTACAAAGGTCCTGGATAACAATTGCCCCGCCTTTATCGGCGGGCTTGATGACGACTTCTTTGTTTTTGCACAACTCTGTCAATGCCTTTTTCTCCTTTTTAGGCAGATTCTGTTTGACAAATTTTCGTTGGTCCAATGCTCGGTCTACTGCAGAGGTCACAATTTCTTCAAAAGCCAAAATCTTATGGCTCATGGCATAGGTCGGTGGAAAGAAGGTGGAGGGTTCTCTAAGACCTGTGATGGAGCTGCGTTGTCTTGTGGTTTGGTTCCGAAAGTAATATCTTAACCTAATTTTTCTGAAAAATCTATACAGTTCAGCTTTTAGCAGAAATTTATTAGGTGGAGCAGTGGGGACATAAGAGAGGCCTCTACTCAAGACTTTAGTCTCGTCTTCATCTAAGTTGTGATGAGAGATGTTAATCACAGGATTGGGAGATGATTCACTACTGTCTGATGTGATAGGTGGCATAATCTGATCTTGGATAGATGCGTGGTTCACCACCTGTAGGTGTTTCTCCTGGTAGAGATTTCTCCGTGGGCTTCGGGACGGAATGTCACTCGTTTCTGCTGTTTGCCTCTGTTGCCTTCCCAACCGCCAGGGTTTTGTGGTTGTTGGCCACGTGCTTGACCTCTCATCCAAGAGTTGCCACGACCTCGTGGGGGCCGCCATTGACCGCGGCCTTGATCTAAAAAAGGCTGCTGAAATTGAGGAGGATACTGTTGGTATCCCAGCTCTTGGGGTGGATAATTGTAGGAAGTGCTTGGTCCTGCTTCCACGTCACTACCCGAGCTATAAGAGGAGTCCAAAAACGTTGTAAAATTACGTCTTCCTCTATAGCCACCGCGAGTGCGGTTTGTGAAACTGCCTTGATTATCCTGCTTGTAGTAATCAGGCTGTAAATATGGGTACACAGTTTTTTTGTCAAAAAGTCTCAGGTCTCTTGCTAGCTTTTCCAATTTCTTAGTTTGGGCTGTGATAAGCCCAAAAAAAACTGTGTACCCATATTTACAGCCTGATTACTACAAGCAGGATAATCAAGGCCGTTTCACAAACCGCACTCGCGGTGGCTATAGAGGAAGACGTAATTTTACAACGTTTTCGGACTCCTCTTATAGCTCGGGTAGTGACGTGGAAGCAGGACCAAGTATTTCCTACAATTATCCACCCCAAGAGCTGGGATACCAACAGTATCCTCCTCAATTTCAGCAGCCTTTTTTAGATCAAGGCCGCGGTCAATGGCGGCCCCCACGAGGTCGTGGCAATTCTTGGATGAGAGGTCAAGCATGTGGCCAACAACCACAAAACCCTGGCGGTTGGGAAGGCAACAGAGGCAAACAGCAGAAACAAGTGACATTCCATCCCGAAGCCCACGGAGAAATCTCTACCAGGAGAAACACCTACAGGTGGTGAACCACGCATCTATCCAAGAACAGATTATGCCACCTATCACATCAGACAGTAGTGAATCATCTCCCAATCCTGTGATTAACATCTCTCATCACAACTTAGATGAAGACGAGACTAAAGTCTTGAGTAGAGGCCTCTCTTATGTCCCCACTGCTCCACCTAATAAATTTCTGCTAAAAACTGAACTGTATAGATTTTTCAGAAAAATTAGGTTAAGATATTACTTTCGGAACCAAACCACAAGACAACGCAGCTCCATCACAGGTCTTAGAGAACCCTCCACCTTCTTTCCACCGACCTATGCCATGAGCCATAAGATTTTGGCTTTTGAAGAAATTGTGACCTCTGCAGTAGACCGAGCATTGGACCAACGAAAATTTGTCAAACAGAATCTGCCTAAAAAGGAGAAAAAGGCATTGACAGAGCTGTGCAAAAACAAAGAAGTCGTCATCAAGCCCGCCGATAAAGGCGGGGCAATTGTTATCCAGGACCTTTGTAAATATAAAGAGGAAATCTATAGACAATTGTCAGATGGAGTGAGCTACCAGCTACTATCCACTGACCCCTCACGTGATTTGGCAACCACCATTCTGGAAGCTACCCAAAAGGGATTGGATGCTGGCTTTCTCAGTGAGCAGGAATTCAAATTCCTTAATCAAAAATGTCCCCAACTTGCTACTATATATACCTTACCTAAGGTACATAAGAGCCTAGAGAGCCCACCCGGCCGCCCAATAGTATCAGGCTGTGGGTCCATGCTAGAACCTCTGTGTAAATACGTGGATTTTTTTTTTAAACCCATTGCTCTTAACACCAAGGCGTATCTTCGGGACACCACACAAACTATCAACCTCATTGATGAAAGGCCTTTCAATCCGGATAACGAACTCCTGGTGACATGCGATATTATTTCGCTTTATACCAGCATCCCTCAACTCGATGCTTTGGAAGTAATGAGACAAGCCTTAGACAAGCGACCTGCACCTGTCCAGGTTCCAACCGATTTCATAAACAAATTACTGAGCATCGCCATGCGACAGAATTTTTTCATCTTTCAAGAAAACTTCTATTTACAGACTAAGGGGGTAGCCATGGGGGCTACCTTCGCTCCAAATCTGGCTATCATCTTTATGGATAATTTTGAACATCAATACATTTTTTCTAATGACAATCCTTTTCACAGTAGTCTGACCGTCTGGGTCAGATACATAGATGATGTGCTTTGCATCTGGGAGGGAAGTAAGGAACTCCTTTTGGAGTTTCACGTGTGGCTTAATTCCAGGAACCCCCATATCCAATTCACGATGGACTCTAGTAATGAGAAGATTCCTTTCCTAGATATCTCAATCTACGTGGAAGACAATCCTTTATTAACCACCTTATTCAGGAAACCAACGGAGCGCAATTCCTTACTGCAATATGGAAGTCACCATCCTCGAGGGCTAAAAGATAATTTCCCAGTCGGCCAATTTCTCAGGATTAGGAGAAATTGCTCCACTCATGGAAACTACATTCAAGAATCTGAGATCCTAAGTGAGCGCCTCATCTCAAGAGGGTATCCATCTAAAATGGTGAGACCTGCTAGGAAACGAGCCTGGTATAATCCACGCGATATTTTGTTAAATCCGGAACACAGGGATCAATCTGAAATGGACCGTAACATCTGTGTAACTACCTTCTCCACACAGAGTAATGAAGTAAAACGGATCATCAATAAGAACTGGTCCATTGTGTCAGATGAGATTAAACAGACGCAGTTCCCTCTGCATTCCTTCAAGAGGGCCAAAAACATACGAGACATGGTGGTCCACTCGTATTTGGAACCTGCGAGTCAACCCACTCTTACAAGTATGTGGAATCTGCCTCCAGTGTTGGGACATTACAGATGTGGAACATGCTCAGCATGCGAGACCACCATGCAGATTAAGAGTTTTGATCATGGTGGACGTTCTTACAGTTTAAAACACCACACAAATTGCAACTCAAGTTGTGTGATCTATATTGTCCTCTGCCCATGTAGACAGATATATGTGGGACAAACACAACAGAAAATTAAGTCACGCATATCGTCCCACAGCAGCAGGTTACGCTGCAATGTGGTAGGTGCCCCGCTAGTAGAACACTGGCAAATGGCTGGGCATGCTGTCTCAGTATTGAGATGGTTTGTGATTGAAAAGGTCTCTCTGGGGAGAAGAGGAGGTAATATATTGACTGTACTAAACACCCGTGAATCCAAATGGATGTCCCTCTTAGACTCAATCAAAAATGGCCTCAATGAACAAGAAGGCAGTCTAGCACAGTTGGCTGCTTTGGGTTGATCGAGTGACTTATGGTTTTTCTTAACTCAACTAGGGTTATTTATTGCCAAGGTATGTGTGATAATGATTCCTGTCCCTGTACCACTCAATTAAGCCATTCGCCCATTATGTTATTCAATGACCTCCCCATGTTTGAGAACTGAGCAGGCATTCTGAATCAGGTGATTGTTCATATGACAAATCATGTTGGATGGCTTGTTGAAATACTAACATACAACGCTTTATTGTTATTGGCCATGGCCTCTTTAAGTCAACAGCCTGTCTTCAACCTCATGTTTGAAAGTTGCACGGCTGGTGTCAGTTCTGTTGTTTTCCCAATGTTTTTAACCAATTTTGTAATTTATATTGTTTTCTTACAGGCTCACGACCTTACTACACTAAATGCCTATTATCGTTTAGCCCATCGGGCTGTGTCTTTCCAATAACAACTATCCGTTTACAACCTCATGTTCGAGAGTTGCATGGATAGCGCCAATTCCATCATTATTTTCTCAAAGACTAACCTTTTTTCTAATATCACTGTAATGAGTTGATGAATATTCATGATCTACATTCCTGTCGTATATACTCTGGGTTTCACAACACCCAATGTTTCCCACCATTCAGGTCCTTTTTCGTAATAACAACCCGCTTTCAACCTCATGCTGGAGAGTTGCGCGGGTCGTCCAAACTGATTCATGAATTTTCATTCAATTGTAAGTGTACGAATGATAGAAATACCCTTGTGACCGGACCTCACTTTGGAGTGAATTCCTGTTTACTGATCAGTGACGATCGCGGTAGTGAACCAAGTGACTTTTCCATTTCTATCACTGGGCGGTGTCTTTATTTTTGACTCCGCCTCTGTAACTCCGCGTAGTTGGAGTTGCGGAGTTACTGTCCACGGACGCTGTGCCTGTGTTCTGGTAGGTGCCTCAGCAGCGGTTTTTACACAACCCTTACAATCGTTGAGACTTGCTCATAACCGCCAATCCCCTCCATTTTTCCTCAGACTCACCCTCGATCCTGTCTGACCATATGGCAGCTTAACCCACGCTGTCTGTAAGCTATTAGCTGCAGATTTTGCGTTTCCAATGAGTGTTTTGTGAGAGTGCCCAGCAACACTCGTCTTAAGTACAGGTATGTTTAGCACGCGCACATACCGCGTTTCTTTGTATAATTGAAGGGATTGCCCCTTTGATGTAATAACTTGCAATTCAATTTCTTTAGGCTTTGAGATAATCCTACAGAGCACTCGTAATCGAATCTCATTTGGCTTTGAGACAATTGAGAGAGGAGTGCCACAATTGTAATACTGGGATTTTCTTCTGTTAAATAAACAGCGTAGTTTATCCACAAACCGTTTTTCTCCTGTCCCTAACCGCCAATCCTTGCTCTCCCTTAGATTTACTTTCACTGGGTCTGAAATTGCGGCAGCACCACTTGCGCTGTCTGCAAGCTTTCGGTTGCCGACAGACTTGTTGGCTTTGCGACTCTGATGAGGTTAATTGGATTAACGTTTGAAAACTACTGTTTATCATCAAATACAGGTATGTCAAATACTCGTTTAGCTGTATAACTGAAGGGACGACCCTTGTACTTGTTTTTTTTAAAACTCATATGCTGTAACTCTTATACCAATCCATCGGCTCTAAGATATCTGCTAGCCTTATTTTGCAACATTGGGACTTGTAGTCCGTGCCAATTTGTTCTGTAGATAGTTGTATATCATTAGACATATCCCTTAATGACTGGGGTTTTTTTCCACCAGCTTCTTCATCTGAGGTACTCCCACTTACCAGATTAGATATAGGTCTTAACTAAAATGTGGTTGTTTAACCAACAGTGATGTTAAGGGCCCCTTTCTCACCGGTTGTCCTTTCTCCTCTGTAGCTTTACGAATAAATCACGCTGTGATCGACATGTGACCTACGCACAGTCCATCATATTTCCACGTCCTGAGCCCAGCTGGGCCACGACTCCATGGTAATTTTCTAATGTATATGTAAACTGCATCATGGTCTAAATAAGATGACCACGGTGTACTTGAATAATACAAACACATTTATTAATTCATTATTAATTTATCTGACAGGGTTGCCCCTCACTCTTCCCTGTTTTTGTCCTGATGAAGACCCCACTCAAGGACTGAACGTAGCCTACTTATAGGGGTCGAAACGTCGACGGCTATCTCCTCAAACTTCCGGCACAAGCCCTTTACAGCTTTAAATTGATTGTGTGTCCGTTGAAAGTTTAATTGTTCAGTTAGTCATCATTGTGTGCCCTGACTTTCGGGCGTAGGCATTTGTATTAATTTGACTTTGCTGGAAATTATTGTACCTATCACCTGTCTTCTTAACTGTGTTCATTCCTCTTTTACACACCCTTAAGCACTTCCCCCCCTTTCCTTTTTCCCTTTTTGAGGCTTTTATGAAATCATTTGATTATGTTACTACCGTGGTATTGTTAATAAATTACAGTACCCAGATTGAATCCTTCCCTTTTGTAATTATTTATTGTATGAAATTGTATTAATCATAATTGTTGGTCATTTGACACAACATATGTCTCTTGCGAGGATCCCTTTTCACATGTACCAGATATCGCCCAGGTCCCCCGCGACTGCATGGGTTCAAACTCCCCTTGTTGTAATGGCCTATGCAATTAGAGACGTGGAGTAGTATGGCGTTACATTGTTGCGGTCAGATTAACTAATGGGGTTGTGGGGGATGTGGTTGGAATGGACCCGACCTGCGATGTCAGAGGAGTTAGTGTATCTAAGGCTTTAAATGTTTCTAGCATTTGGTTCCATTCCAGAGAGACAGGAATCCTAGGCAGCCCTCAGAATTATTTTTACAGGGTTCAGACCCTTTGAGCTTGTGTTTGGCCACCCTGTGTGTGGACCTCTCAGTCTATTTGAGGAGAAATGGGAAAAATCTCCCTGAACCCTCTCAAGATGTGGTGAGCTACATGCTGGCACTCATATCAAAGATGAAGCACTTTTGGAAAGAAGCCACTTCGAACCTAGAAGCCGGCAAGGAAGTAATGAAGCTCTGAAACAACCAGACCACCACTCTGGTGGAGTACCAACCTGGCCAAAAGGTGTGGGTTATGGAGCCTGTGTAGCCCTGGTCTTAAAGGACTCGAGGACCGGCCCTATGAGGTCAAAGAGAGGAAGGGGAGCTCACCTACTTGGTGGACCTCAGAACATCCAGGAACCCCTTAAGGGTCCTACATGTAAACCACTCAAACCCACTTTGAAAGTTGAGAAGTAATCGTGGGTAAATATGATAGTATGGAGGAGGAGAGTGAGCTTCTTCCGAAGCTCTTGCCTGTCATGGAGCAACATGGGTCATTGGAAGAAGTTTTCCTCCCCCCTACCCTTTCCACAGAGCATCAGAGGGACTGTTGCCAATTACTGAGGCAGTTCTTCTCACTTTTCCCATTTACCCTGGGTTCATTCTTGGTGTATCCATGATATTCACATTGAGGACAGAATGCCTGTCAAAAACAAAATATACAGGCTGTCTGATCAAGTTAGAGGCAGCTTCAAGGAAAAGGTGTCTAAGGTAGTAGAGCTAGGGATGATTGATTATTCCAAAGCTCCTTGATAAAGTCCAAGTTGTTCTGGTACCGAAGGCTGGCCCAACTGGTGCCACACCAGAACTCTGGTTCTGTGTGGATTACAGAAGACTCAAATCAATCATTAAGACTGATGTTCACCCCATTTCTACAAGGTGACGAGCTCATCAACCAGTTGGGAGCTGCCAAATTCCTGAGTACCTTTGATTTACCATCAGGGTATTGGCAGATTGTCCTAACCGAGGGGCTAAGGAGAGGTCCGCATTCTCTACCCCCGAACGCCACTTCCTGTTTTGAGTGATGCCATTTGGGTTACAAAATGCCCTTGACACCTTCCAGACATTGGTCATTGGGGTCCTATTTGAAGTGGAGGATTTCAGTGGTACCTACCTGGATGACATTGCCGTCTTCAGCTCTTTTTGGGATGAACACCCGCACCACCTCCGGGCAGTGCTTCAGGTTGAGCAGTGGGCAGGCCTGACTATCAAAACCAGTAAGTGCCAAATATGAAGGGTTCTGTGATATGGTTGGGCCACTTATTTGGTGAGGGCAAGGTGCTTCCTCTGCAGGTCAAGATATGAACCATCCTGGCTTGGGGTAGCTTGGCAAAAAGTAGTCAAGTTTAGCTAAGAGGCAATTCTAAAGTAGTTATGCAGCATACAAACAGCAATAAAGTAAAAATAAAACACAAGAAAAATCAAGTAAAACTCAATAAACAAAATGACACCAGAATTACAACAATCAAATCAGTAGAAGCGGAGATATTGAATTTTAACGTTTTTAGTGAACATAGTACAAAAGAAGCAAAAAGCATCACTCATGGTAATCTGGTCATGCTAGACTGGGGGAAAGTCACAAGTTCAAGCTGACTGCGATGGAGTGCAGGTTGTATATCGGGACCAGGTTAGTCCCACTGGAGAGGTACTTTCTGAAGTCTGGAGCAAAGAGTGCCGTTCGAGTTGGAGGAGGCCAGGAGGAGGAGGCTTTTGGTGTGAAGAGAAGGTCAAAAGTTGGGCGTGGTTGTTGCTGTAGCACCAAGAGCTGGTCCTCCCTGGAGCTTCGCATTGGTGGCTCATTGTGGATGGTCGCAGTTGACACAAAGTGCAGGTCTCTCACTGCTAGTCTTTGTAGACGGTCACTTTTGGAATGAAAAGTAGGTGTCACCAGAGCTTCGCATTGGCAGTAGTCATGGGTGCTAGAGTCTTGGCATGATCGGGCCTATTCACAGTTGCAAACAGCCCCAAATTTAAGATTTTCACCTTTTTCTTTAGGAGGAGCTCTCACTGATGGCAACCAATGGACCAGGACCTAGTGGGCACCTCTTGGGGATCAGGACTCACTCCAGCAGAGGCCATTGACAGGGCTCAAGTAGGCCCAGGCAGGGTCAGTTGGTGCTGGCCATCTGAGCACTTGCAGGGAGGCCTCTGGAAGCTTGTTGTGTCCAGGGAACCAGTCCCGGAGTTGGGGGTGCTGCCGAGCTCTTTTCCAGGGCCGGTTTTCGGACGATTTTGTTACAGGGCCGATTTTGTAGCTATGCTTCAAAAACGGCCCTGTAACAAAAACAGCCCCAGGGGCCCAAAACCGGCCCCCACCCATGCGGCGCACCGGGGGATGGCCCGGTGCCCGCTATGGCCTGGTTGTGTCCCTGTACGTCACGAAAGAGGCCGATCAGCTGACTATTGTAGTTACACTGGGTAGCCTGGATCAAAGCAAACAGGTCCAGTCTTTCTTCTAAGAAAAAGTTGTTTTCTCAGAGGTGGACACACTCAGCTGAATCCCCCACTATCACCCTTGGGAAGATGACTACTTCCAGCAAAACAGCTGTTTGGCTCGGAGCTTGACATCACTTGATGAAAGACCTGGAATCCGATTGTGCAAATGCTACAACATATGGACATCTTTCATAAACAGCTAATTTTACTAGAGCTTGGCGCAAATCGATGAAAATCCGTGATTTTTATTCAGAAAAGGTAATAAAAAATGTTAATAACTTAAACGAAACCTGTTTTATTTGTAACTTTATAACTTGACCGTACTCTGTTTAAATCCCATAATTCCTATGTGATTAACCATCGTAGGTGCTGAAGGGTCAAATCCATGCAAATATTTCAGGCATTTACTACCTATATAGTATAAAGAAGTTATTTTCAGTAAATGTATTCAACGGGGCTATCCTGAAATTATATCATGGGCCTGCGTTGAACACATCGGCACTTCCAAGAAACAGCTGTTTCTTCCGAAATTTGACGCACTGCAGCCGGTGTGCCTGCGCCATTTCCATTGCAGATGCCCTCAGTGAGAACAATCCAGGAAGTGCCAGACGTCAGTCAAGCAAATCTTTGACCACTAATTAATTAGTGCATCGACTATGTTTAACTAAGGTATGTGTAATACTCCCAATTGAAAGCCCCCCGTATTGTGATTGTCTCTGAGTGCTACACCTGATTTTGAAATGAACTGGTGGAGTAGTGGTCACAGGTGGCGTCTAACTTTCCAAGCAGCACCATAAATCTTCGCAGAACTCAAATGTTCTTCCTCTCATCAGAACATGGAGTGCATTTGAGAAGTGCGCTAAAGAAAGGTTTCTGCCTTTGCAAATCTGTCAGGGAGTGAAAATAGAAATGGGGCTGTGTGGTCTGCACAGCTGGCAGCAGTAGGTATGTTGATGGTTAGGCAGTGGTGCCAGCAGGTGGCGTGTGGCAAGCTGGGGTTTGCCCATCAGAAGTCACAGCGACTTAGGAAAGGAGCAGGAGTTAATTGCGCCTTGTTTACATTCAGCGACTGTCTTAGTCGATTAACTTGTAAAAAAAAGTGAATCTGAGTTATGGAATCAGCCGAGGATCCGAGTGAAAGAGCGTGCCAGGGATAGTGAAAATTGTAAGGCCAAACACCATCTCAAAGTCAATGTGTTTCAAAACCAATGCCGCGGAGCAGTGTTGGTAACATAGTCCACCTGCCCGGTGCAGGTGGGCTGGGGAGCCACGATGTGACAAGCTGGTAACACATTACTGCATTTGAATCTTCAAGTTGCTGTGGCTCCTTTTTCACTCTTTGTTTTTTAAATACCAGAATAATGTTATTGTTTTTCAAAATTGTCTCCCGTTACTGCTGCTAAATACATACATTCTACATAAATGTGTGAAGGTAAACCTCCAACTCTTTCCTCCCGCCCTCAAATCCCCCCCAGGGAGATGTGACCATGCAAAATCAAACCAAACATTGCCACACATATACAAGTTGCTAATAATTGTTGTTTCTGTGAATTATAGAGATTAAATATCGCAACCTGCATATATCACATATAGATACAATAGCAGTAATTGGGTACCGCGCTCCCTTAATCAAAAGAGATTAAGGGATTTCAGTCTGCATGGGTACACCTTCATGGAGGCTATCCATGCCCATAAGATGCCAGAGCCGGGTATATCAGTGATTGATCTTCTTCCATGAAGTGGCTACAGTTCAAAAAGGAGAATTCTGTCCCCTTGGACTGAAATGTTCAGAAACAATGTAACATTTTAAACTCTACAAAACACAGAAAGTCACCCGTTGTAGTTACAGTTCTCTCAAGAAACTATAACTCGTGCAGTAAGGTAACTATAACTCGTGCCCTCGCCATGCACTGCTAATTACTCCACATATTACACACAACATCGTTGATGATATCACTGCAACATTTGCAATGAAATTATTGATGAGAAAACTTTGCATGACTAGGGCGCGAGTTATAGGGCCATATGTACAAAAATTTCAGTCAGCTATTTCCAAATACCGATTTAATTGAAATCACTATTTAGAAATCGTATAATAAGATGTACGAAGGAGAGTATTCTACTATTACCAATAATGTCAAATTCGCAATTGTCATTAGGAACTTTCCTATTTGGAAATCGCACTGATGCAATTTCCAAACAGGAAATCGCAATTAGGAAAAGTTTCCTTTTGGATGCAGAATGATGATGTAAGATCGAGGAAATTTAGAAACACAGGGTGTGACTACAACTCAGAAGCTTAGGAAGGTGCTGGAAGAAGGTGTGTTCCTATGTGACTACTGGAGTGACATTTACTTTTCCCCATAACACCATGTCTAAGGGTGATGGGGATAAGGACCTTTGCAGCAAGAAGCTCAAAGTGAAATTTTCAGATAAGGAGCTTTAGTTGTTGACTGAGGAATGCATGTCACACATAGACCAGTGGTTTGGCAAATCATCTTTTTCTGTATCTGAGGCCCAGAAAACCCAAATTTGAAACAGCATCCTGGAAAAAGAGAACTCTCTTGGTGTCACCCAGAGGACAGTACCTGAAATAAGGAAACACTGGTATAACATAAGACCCCTTACTAAAGTGATGCTGGCCAGCAGGGTAGCTGAGGCTTGTGGCACAGACGGTGATCCCTCCAAACATCCTATTCCCACTCCAATGGAATCACTTATTGAAGTGTCACTTGAACCTGAAAGTGTGGTGGGAGTGTCAAACATTGCCACCTCCAATACTGAAGGCTCCAGCCAAGGTAAAATATTTTCTTGTATACACATTTCAATAACATATTGTTTGTTAGTCTTCAAGTACAACATCTTAGCTCGAAAAACTCCATTTAGTTGTTTACTGTAATTTAGCAATGCATTATGGCAGCTGTAGTATGACTAAGTTATATGGTGCACTCTGTGTCGATGTATAAACTACACATATCTACATATAATTTTCATGTCAAAAACACATCAATCACATTATCAACAATATACACAAACTTAGTAACCATTTATTTACATTAACTATGTACATATATTTCAACAGATCACACCCAGGACATGTCTGAAAGCATTAGGGCTGACGAAGCAATTGACACACAAGAGGCAATACAGGACAGCTCAATTGCTACTCCTACACCCATAACTCAAACTCCAACTCTAATGAGAGCAAACATGGCATCACTACCAGACATTGAGGAAGGTGATGAGGAGCAAACACAAGGCAGGAACACAACTTCCTCTGTGCGCAGCACACACAGACAATGTAGAGTGCAAGAACGGTTCACAATGAGGATGTCTCTAATGACTTGTCAGACAGTTCTCAATTGTTTGGTGGCCTTGTGAAATCAATCGTCATAGTACAGCGCCTGCAAGCTAAACAGATAAAAACAATGAATAGACATCAACAAAGCATGTCATGTTCAATGTCAACATTGCAGAAAGGTTTAGAGCATTGGATTGCTGCCATGGAGAACGAGCAACATCTGCAAAACAACAGGCACAAGCAGCACATGGCACGCTATGACGCACTTACAAAGTGAATACATCGTTTGGCAGTAGCCACCGGCACTCTTGCTGGAAGAATTGTGAACAATAAAAATGACTTGAGGCACTGCTGCCAAGATGTAGTAGGCAGGCTGGTCCAAGTGACCACAATTTGGGAGAAGATTCAGACACATAATCTGTCTGTCCCCAGCATATTACCACCACCTGAAAGTGAAGATGGCTCTAGCCTCAGTGCCATATCTGTGCCAGATGGATACTGTACAAGGCGAACATGACGACACACATCTGGCATAGATATATCCCCAACTCCACTTCCAAGTCCTTCTGTGAAGGAAACTAACACCAGAGTACATAAAAAGCGACTTTTTTATGTACTCAGACGTTTGATACTAGATTTTTATGTTTGTGTTACAAAAATGTGCTGCTTTATTTAAACATTAACATACTATAAAGATACATTTGAAGATACACACTTATAATGCATTGGTACAACCAGAATAAAAATGTATCTTTCATTAATGTAAAAATATTACCATCATGTGTGTTGGCTATTTCTTAGGTGTGTGGTACATATAATAATGTCACAGTGGAGAGCATTCACAAACATAAGGGAGCAGCAAATGATCAAAGTAAACAAAATATAACAACACTGATTAACTCATTCCAACAATGGTTACAATGTAATTGCATCACAGGGATTGAAATGAATCAAGTATATAGAATCCAATGTATTTCATATTTAAACAATTTATAAAAAGGTGCACACAATGTGAGGTGACAAGTGCATAGCAGCTATTACATCCAATATTATCTCTTTACTGAGTCTATACTTCTCAAAATCTACTACTCAGTCTGTTCAACCAGGGTGACCTTCACCCTAAATATCCTCTCCTGTCTCCTCCTTCTTCTCTGCCTACCAGCTAAAATCCTCATCCTTCTTGTCAAGACATACAGAGCGGACATTCTGAGAGAGCCAGATGCGTTTTGGGTGAATTTATTTTTATTATTATTATTTTTTTAATTTTGATAGCGTGTAATCACCCCTGGGTCTCTAAGCGCTTTACCAGGTATATACCAACCAAGTTCTACAGCCGATCGTCAAATTACAGCACACCCCATGCTTGCTGAAAAAGCACTCTTTTTAATATTTTTCGAAAAGGCAACAAGTTGGGTTCTTTGCGCAGTTCGGTAGGTAAATTATTCCAGACAGCTGGGAAGATATTAGAAAAAGCACGACCACCCAGGGTGGATAATTTGAAACGCGGTTGAGTTAGCAAGGTAGCATCTGAAGAGCGCAGCCGTCTACTAGGTTTGTATGGGGCCAGACGGGCTTTGATGTAGCTTGGCGCCTTTCCATACAGGACTTTATGCGTAATGCAGAGCCCTTTGAACAAAACCCTCTGTTTGACCGGTAGCCAGTGGAGTTCAAGCAATAGAGGAGAAGCATGCGTTCGCCGAGGTTTCTTGAAAATCAATCTTGCAGCATCGTTCATAACAATTTGCAGACGGTTCAGATGTTTTTGAGGGAGCCCTGCATATAGTGAGTTGCCATAGTCCATCCTGGCTAGGATCATGGCAGAAACAGTGCGTCTTAGGGTGGCAAAGGACAAGAGTGAGGAAATTTTCCTTAGTTGTCGAAGGAGGCCTACACACGTGCCCACCACCCCAGAGACTTGCTTTTGCATCGTCAGACTCCCATCCAAGGAGCTGCCCAGACTTTGCACTACTGCTGCAGGTTCTGGAGGCGCTCCTAGTTCTAATGGCCAGAACAGATCATTCCAGGGGTTGCCCATGATGGTAATTGGCAACACCTCTGTCTTGTCTGGATTGATTTTCAGAGAGTTCATCCACTTAGCGGTGTATCTTAGGATATTCTGCATTCTTGCGTGTGCACCAGAACAATCCTCCATTTGGATGACAATTTGGGTGTCGTCAGCATAGTTGTAGATTTGACAGTCCATCTGGTTAAGGGCCGAAATCAGAGGTTGTAAATAGGCATTAAATAAAAGAGGGGAAAGGGCAGAGCCTTGTGGTACACCACAGGTAATTGGCACCGTGGTTGAAGATAGGTCCGCCAGTTGAACTCTGTGAGTTCTCCCTTGGAGAAAAGAGGAGAGCCAGACAAGTGCTGTGCCCTGGATGCCTAAGTCCCTCAACCGCAGCAACAATTGACTATGACAAACGGTGTCAAAAGCCGCGGAGAGGTCTAATAGCACCAGGGCCCCAGGGAGTTTCTTGTCAGCTCTATTCCTTAACTCATCCAGGATGGATAGCATCACTAGCTCCCTGCTATGATGCACACGGAACCCAGCCTGGTTTTGCTCGAGTAAGACATTTTTCTCCAGATGGTCAGCAAGATACGTAAGGACATGCTGCTCCAGAACTTTGGCCAAGAATGGTAACTGAGAAATCGGCCTAAAGTTCTTTAAGTTCCTAACGTCTGCCCCAGTTTTTTTCAACAGGGGGATCAACCATGCCTCCTTAAAGGAGGATGGAACCAGTCCTATTTGTAGGGAATTATTGAGGAGAGTCAAAACATCTTACTCAATACCAGGCATGGCTAATTTAAAGACCTGCGGGGGACAAGGGTCGGCCCGAGAGCCAGACTTAACCCGCCCCACAAGATTTGCCAGTCTGTCCTTCGTAATCAAGGGCAGAGTGACCAAGGGGTTATCAACTGGGCGGATGACCGGGACAGTCTGTAGAGGACAGTCCAAAATTGGGGTAGTAGCAATTTCAGATAAGAGGTCTTTAATCTTTGTGGAGAAGTAGTCCTGAAATTTTTGGCAGTCTTCTTGCTTAAACTCAGGACTCTGCTCCTTATTTTTCCTGAGTTCCGTAAGGACCTTGAAAATGTCTTTCTGTGGGTCTGAATTTGTATAGTTTGCACCTGGTTACCTACCACCTGATACACATTGATGGTTTTTGCATCTTCTAAATGGTTATTTTGCGACAAATCGCAACCAGGAAATCCTTTGTACATAGTGTTAGCGATTCACTACTTGGTAATACCAATTTGCTATCTCCTATTTGAAATGCAAACAGTGTGAATTCTACATACCATCGAAAATGCCTTTCGTACATACTGAAACACCATTTTACATTTTTAAAAGGCCTGAAATAGCAATTCGCACCATTAGAAAATTCAAAATGACTTGGTACATATGGCCCATAGTTACTTGAGATAACTGTAAATAGAACTGGTGAATTTCTGTGGTTTTCAGAGCTTAAAACATTACATTGTTACTGAACATTTCACCTTATGCTAATATATATAACCTTTGTGTTTTTTCAGTGAATTTCTAGTTTTTTTTAAAACGGAAAGTAATATTTTACATAAAACAGAAAAGCAACTAATGGCTGACCAAGGTTGAGCACTTTAATTCCACTTGTCTCAGCTTGTTTCTTATATCGCCGTTAGGTGCAGCTACTCCCAACATCCGCTGTTCATGGATGCCAATATTGCACAAAGGTTCCTGAGTAAGGAAAGTGCACTCTGATAGAAGTCAATCAAGACGAGACAAGTATAGTCCATTAATCTTCTTTTTTTATCCAAAGTTGCTAAAAACAGGCACGCAGCCAACACGTTTCGTTCCCTGATGCCAAAGGAACTTCGTCAGGGCTTGAATATGTATTAGATATTTAAATGCAAATCACAAGAGTCCCATAGTTGTCTCCTATATAGCGTAAGGCAGGTATGAATAATACCTGCTACAAGTATCTTCAAAGTGAAAGAAGTAAGGGTGAAAGCGTGATAACCGGCAATAAAGTAATATTTTATTACTGTACGTGAAGCAACCCTCTGCCACACACGGCCTTTGACTATGCGCAGTTGGTCGTTGCGGCCAACCCCCACTCTTCCCCTTTTACCCCATCCCTTTTCTAACCCTTCCCCCACCCAACACCCTGTGTATAAAGCAGCTCTAGAGTTTAATCAAAAAGAGACTAGCTAAAGTTAGAGAGGATTAACAAAATTTAATTTTAAAATTTAAGTGACTCAGTTATGTTTCGTCAAGGGGTAGTGGCACCTGGTAGGTGTGCTCATGAAGCCCTCACCCACCAACCTAGTTGGTGGCATGCTTCATCATCGGGCCCACCCAGTGACACCTAGCGTGTCCCGGGTGTACTTCGACGCCTGATTACAGCGGAGCAGGTCTGTCGCTGAGTGTGCGGTGAAGGGTGTTATGAATGTGAGTTTAAAACGGCTTGGCGGAGGTCCCAGTACCCGAAGGTGAATTAAACTTTAATGCCTGGGCCACCGTCAGCGGTTAAAAATAAGGCTGTGGGATGTTAGAGGCGAGTTACGACCTCCCACATCCTTAGATGAGTCAACATGTTTCAGCCAGTGCCTTATGAATATGCTGGCTTTCTTCAGGACAGATTAAAATGTGTGTGTAATTAAACTAGTGGGTGTGTGATTCAGACTATGTGTCTACACGCCCTAAAGTGTTTATCTATGTGTGAGAGGGGGGATTCCCTTCTCAAAAACACCTGTACATGTAACATGTAAGGACAAGGACAAAACATACAAGGGGAAAAGAGAGTCACTTAAAAGTATTGCATACATACTTTTGACAGCCGACTTTATAGCGATGAGAGTGCAGGCTATAAGCGGCTATAGTGTAATGGTACTGGTGGTACCATTATTGTGAGAATCGCACTTGAATTCCGGGGGTGGGGTGGCTAAAAACACAGTATTCACAACAGTAGTGAAAAAGTGGTGGAATACTTTCTTACGCTAGTTATAAGGAGTTTTTGCTTCAAGGTTTTGAAGTGGCAAGGGGTTGGCCCTGTGGAGAAATGGTAGATAGACTCGTGCTGCCGAGTCATGATGCTGCCAGGTGCGTAGGGAGTCGCGGCGAGTTTTCGCGCATGCTCGTGGAGTTGTGGTGAGTTTTCGCGCATGCGCGGTGATTCTGGCTCGCAATGCGCATCTGCGGACGGTAGTGTCTTGTCCGCACATGCGCATTGGGGAGTTGCGCGCGTGCTGTGTAAGCGCGCCTGTGCAGGCCAGTGTCGGCGGTGCCACTAAAAGGAGTGGTATTAAGGCATGCGCGTTGGCTGTCAGAATATCGGTGCCCTTAGGAGATTTAGGCATGATACAGTGGGAATAAGTAAATAAATAAACGTTGTGCTATTGGAGGGCTATCCTAGTATTGGGGTGCCAGGGTGTTATAAAAAGATCTTATTCATGGGAGGGGATCCTAAATCCCATATCTCTATCTACCATTTCTCCTACAATACAGGTGCGCAAAATTACCCAATCGACTGCAGTATAAAAACCCAGCAGTAATGGCCATAACTTAACTGTTCTGCGAAGGAGGCACTACAGGTCCAAAGCAGGCTCTGGCCAGAAATGCTGTGAGTATGATGAACTACCAACTCTACCACGGGTAAGCGCTACATTTCTCCCCTACAGGTCTCCTAACCCTAGTGGCAAAACCTTTTTCTCCCCCACAGGGCCAACCCCTTGCCACTTCAAAACCTTGAAGCAAAAACTCCTTATAACTAGCGTAAGAAAGTATTCCACCACTTTTTCACTACTGTTGTGAATACCGTGTTTTTAGCCACCCCACCCCCGGAATTCAAGTGCGATTCTCACAATAATGGTACCACCAGTACCATTACACTATAGCCGCTTATAGCCTGCACTCTCATCGCTATAAAGTCGGCTGTCAAAAGTATGTATGCAATACTTTTAAGTGACTCTCTTTTCCCCTTGTATGTTTTGTCCTTGTCCTTACATGTTACATGTACAGGTGTTTTTGAGAAGGGAATCCCCCCTCTCACACATAGATAAACACGTTAGGGCGTGTAGACACATAGTCTGAATCACACACCCACTAGTTTAATTACACACACATTTTAATCTGTCCTGAAGAAAGCCAGCATATTCATAAGGCACTGGCTGAAACATGTTGACTCATCTAAGGATGTGGGAGGTCGTAACTCGCCTCTAACATCCCACAGCCTTATTTTTAACCGCTGACGGTGGCCCAGGCATTAAAGTTTAATTCACCTTCGGGTACTGGGACCTCCGCCAAGCCGTTTTAAACTCACATTCATGACACCCTTCACCACACACTCAGCGACATACCTGCTCCGCTGTAATCAGGCGTCGAAGCACACCCGGGACACGCTAGGTGTCACTGGGTGGGCCCGATGATGAAGCATGCCACCAACTAGGTTGGTGGGTGAGGGCTTCATGAGCACACCTACCAGGTGCCACTACCCCTTGACGAAACATAACTGAGTCACTTAAATTTAAAAATTAAATTTGTTAATCCTCCCTAACTTTAGCTAGTCTCTTTTTGATTAAACTCTATATAATTTGGGGATATGGACTAGCTATCTGGTCCTCTCTCTCCCTCTTGATACACGATTATAAAGCAGCTCTATCATCTTTCTCCAAAACTTAGCATTCATTTTAATCAAATGTATATTTCAATAATAGACACAATAAAATGTTTATTATTATTGATTACTTAAAAAATATTTAATACAGATGTATTAAACTACATGTCTGTGACTCTTTCTTTTTACTTAGTTTTTATTAAAAAGTGCAAATATGTAGTCAAAGGTATATTATTTTTTCATCAGTAAAAAGCAAGCAATATTTTTTACTTCTACTTTCAAACATTTTACACCCCGAAAAATGCAATCATGAAAACAACAACATAAAGGTATTGTAGTTTATGGCATACACTGTAGCACATAAATTATAACCATACAACCAGCTCCTAGGTGGCATTGCAATCCCAGCTGCAGAGCAAAAGCTCCAGCCTGGGAAATGCTTTTGAAAAATATGGTAAGTTCTTCTGGTCTCATTGTTTCAATGACTCATTAGACCTACAGTTTTTTTTACCAGTGTCGCTGGGGGGCTGCAGAACCACCTACAGCACCCACAACTTAAAAAACATGTGATGATGTCCCTGTCACTTTTAGGGACATCACCAAAAACAATGTATTTGGAAATAGGGTATTATGGGGCAGTAAACAATAATTGAGCGTCTGTGGCCATTCATTTAGTATTCACGTTTTCTTTTTTTTCCAGTATTTCTGGGTGCCACTGTTTTCTTCTTCATAGGGGACTGCAGGTGGAGCCCAACGCCCCTGCAGTACCACCGAATCCCTGCTTGTTATTTAAAACATGTTTTATACTGGTGTTCCCCAGGGCTCACCCGGGAAATGCCACAACTAATTTCTTGTTGGAAACTGCGAGGGAGGCCCGGGCCCCCGCAGCATCGCTCCTGCCTGAGCTGACAGGTTTTTGTTTAAAGGGGTGTGCCCCGGTGACCCCCCAGGGCAGGCCATAAGAAGTCTGGTGTTTTCTTTATTTAATAGAGATGTCCCGACGCCCACCTGAGGCACCGCAGACCATTGTTTACTTTTGGGGGCCACAGGGGGAAGCCCCAGCAGCATTTTTTTTTAAAACAAAGTTGTTTGTCCCAGTGCCCACCCGGGCACCCACAACCTCTCCTTTTTTTCCTTTTTCTTTTGTGGGGTGTCCACCTGGTCACCCCATGGATAGCCCCTCATTCGGGCCTGCTGCAGGAGACGCAGGGCCCCCACAGCCTCGCAGGTTTACCAGCTTGCGCCTATCATTGGTGCAGTGGGAGCAGGCAATGCTCTACATCTGCTTGGTAATTCTAGCTTTTGTGCCAAGTACCTGGGGGTATTGAAATATAAGGCATTATCCTTGCCTCATATGGAAACCAGTTCAGGGATTTCAGATCAGGAGAGATGTGTTGTAGATAGGCCAGCTTGTATTTGGGCAGGCCACTGAGTGTAGCACTTCCATAACCGAGCCTGTGAATGACTAGGGCACGGAACACAGATTTAAGGTTGTCCTGGAGGAGTTTTGATTTCCTTAGGATGTTCATCTGATAGTTTGTTCCTTTGGTGGCAGTACTGATGTGATCTTGCATGTGCAGGTGTTTGTCTAGTGTAATTCCCAGAGATCTCACAGAAACTATAATATGAGGTGTGCAGTTGAGGGTAGTTAGATGCTTCATCCATAGGTCGATCTTGAGATTGTGTTTAGGAGGAGTAATGAGAAGGAATTTCGTTTTGACAGCATTAAGTTTGAAATGGTTGAGAGAAGTCAATTGTGTGTATTTTGTAGAGTAGTGTTGAGGTTCATGTAGTCATCTGGGGAGGAGATTTTCAAGTACATTTGTGTGTCATCAGCATACATGTGGTAATGAATGTTAGAGGATGTCACAAAGTCTGCTACATGTTCCATGAATAAGTTGAAGGGAGGAGGGGAGAGGGTGGATCCCTGTGTGACCCCTACAGTGACCACAGTGCGCTTAGACAGAGATTGGTTAACCTTGACTCTTTGGGTTCTGTTATGGAGGAATTAAGTAAACCAATGTAGGACCGACTCTTACAACTCCATCCTCTTTTCAATTAGGTTTAGTAGATTGTCATGTTTCACAGTATTAAACGTAGATGATAATTCAAGGAGAATAAGAAGACACGCTTCAGTTTGATCCAGCATTGTTATTACGTCATCTACTATGTGTGTGAGTGCTGATTCTCTGCTGTGACCTTGACGGAAGCTGGATTGGTATTGGTCAAGGAGTTGGTAATGTTGTAGTGGTTGCAGAGTTCAATCTGGGCACATTTTTCAAGAAGCTTCTCCGAATTTGGAATATTGGAAATGGGGTGTAAATTGTTAAGGTCTGAACAATCTGCAGTTGCTTTTTTTGAGATGGGGTTACCAGCCCAGCTTTTAGGCCGTCAGGGCTAATCCCTTGGTGGAACGAGACATTTCCAATCTTGGTCCATAAAGGGAGGCTAGAACATCTGCTATCCTTAAATATATTTAGAGGTAAGGGGTAGATGATGACGGAAGTGGCCATATTAGGGTCACCCGGGTCACTCACGGCCATTTCTCAGCCTTCCATACTAAATGAAGAGTCGGTCAGACAGAAGAGAATACAAACCAATAACTGTTTATTCAGGTACACTCAGAGTGGAGCCCGGTTTGCCCAGTCGCTAGGATTGCTGCAGAGGGACTGACATCCGCAAGCATAAAGATACATTATGTACATTTCAGGACCAATGAAGGCACGCCCACAATGGAATTTTCCAAGCAGATGCAGCTGAACAGAGAAATACAGGGAGTATGTTTAGATTCTGAGGCCATGCACACACTATCTACTATATAAGGTTGCTCTGGACGTCCCTGCCTCTAGACAAGTGGGAGAAGGCCTCTACATAGTGGGAAAGGTATGTGCTAATAAGAACAGTGCATTCATTAGTGTAGCAAAACTCAGCTTTAAATAAACATAACCTAGAAGAGACCGTTTCTCGGAAATGGCAAAGGATTAGTTTTGATCATGATTCGAAATGGCACCCAGATACAAAATGGTGCACTACGACAGGCTTTTCTAGATGATGTATGTCCAAGACACAACTGTATCCAGCATCACCTAAGTGTGCCACAATAGCAATGTCATTCTAATAGCATTGTCTTATCGTTAGTGATCAAGATGCCAAGCAGGGGCGGCAACATCAGGAATCTGCTCAACATCAGGGAATGCAAATTGATGGATTGTCTGCACAGCACCAACAATGGTCTTAATGACATCAACAACACATACAGACCATCACTGGTGTCAATTTAAGCGTCAATTTTAAACATCATTGTAACAGGAGCCTGTTGTTGAATTACATGATTTTTAAAGGGGTCGCCTTCCTTTTGAGTGCATACAGCCCTTATTCCTGGCATGCAGTGCTGCTGTATCACCTTTGAGATTTGTGATTATAAGGCCTTACGATTGGCTAATGGTAGGTCCACGTCTATTTAGTCTTGGTATGATTTTAGGAAATGATTGAATGCATCAAGAGCATCATTGGGGAGTTGACATATCACAAAAGTTGCACTACATTGGTCATACATATGAAGCAATTGTGCTGTGACTCAGTTTCTTTGTTTCTATTCATGCATGTGTGTCAGTCTGATGAAGATATCCTGAAGAGACCCCTCAATTTTTGTTGGGATCAAAACATCAACAATATTCCCAGTTGGTTGATACCTGGAATAGAACCACAGGAGTGGCTTCCTTTGATCCTTGCAAACTGAAATGTATACAAAACCACTGGGATGACACAGTGTCTTTGTATGATGATTGCTGTCTGTTGAACCACTTTATGTACACTGCATCCTCTGCACTATTGATTCACACTGTCACACCTTTCAATATATGTATGAATCCAATACAATACATGTGTGACAGATACTTCCTTCGTCCAGCACTTTGTTTAGATATCTATGAGTTATTATGATTGCTCTTCCAATTGTTCATACGTAGTACTGTTGGTTATTAATTACGTCAAACATTGAATATAATTATTGGCATTACAGAACGCTCTAATCTTTGTATGAGGTTTCTTGATATAAATGAGTCTCTAGCAAATTTGTTTCCTCTAAAGTATAACCCTGACAGCGAAAACGTGGTGTCGAAATGTGTGCTTAAAATATGGTATGTGAGGTGCACTTTTAGATGGAGATAGACTGAGATGCAAATAGTATGCCCTTGTAATACCGCAAATGAGCAAACGGGGTGTACAGTCTCGAAGTGGGAAACATGAAGTTTGCATTTTTGCATGGAAGATATATCACTATAGGATATACATGTAGCATTAGTCATGTCACCTGTCCAATTTCTTCTATTCTACTCTAATGATAACCACATGTCCAACCACTACCATGGAGTACGGAATGATCACTTTATGTCCTATGTTATGTTATGTTATGTTATGTTATGTTATGTTATGTTATGTTATGTTATGTTATGTTATGTTATGTTAGGCTATGTTATGTTATGTTATGTTGCTTGGTGTTTTAATAGAGCTTACTCGAAAGGCCAGGTCTTCAGCTTCTAGCAAAAGTCAAAAAAAGAAGAGGATGCTCTGATGTGTTGGGGGAGGTCATTCCATGCTTTAGGAGCCAGTTATGAGAAGGTGCACCCCACTGCTCTGCTTTTGTGTATGTGTGGGGTGTGTATCAGTAAGCGGATGGAAGAGTGGAGGTGTCTGTAAGGTTGGTGAAAGTAAATGCAGCTGTTCAGGTAGGCTGGGTCTGTGTTATGGAGTACTTTGTACATGTGGGTGAGGAGTTTGAAATTTGCGCACTTGGGTATCGCAAGCCAGTGGAGTTCTCTAAGGTGCGGTGGGATGTAGACTCTGTGTGGGAGGTTCAGGACTAGTCAGGCTGCTGCGTTTTAGACAATCTGCTCGCTTCTTGCGAGTTGGTTTGTAATCCCTGGCACAGGGTGTTTCCATGGTCTAGTCTGCTGAGGATGAGGGTTTGGATGATTGTTTTTCTGATACTGTCTGATATCCACTTTAAGTTGATCTTCAGAATCCTTTGGGTGCTAAAGCAGGATGAGACCACTGCTTTGACTTGGGTGTTCATCCCCAGTTTGTTTTCTATGATGATTCTGAGGTTTCTACCTTGCGAGCAAGGGGTGAGGGTTGGTCCAAGGTTTGAGGACCTCCAGGTGGAGTCTCGTTGTGAGGTGTATTTTCTAAAGACCAGCACTGCTGTCTTGTCCCAACTCAATTTGAGGCAATTAGATTTCATCCAGGTGGTCACTTCGGTCATGCATGCAGTGAACTTCTTTCTGGTATTTTGTCAGAGAAGGACAATGTTAGTTGCGTGATGGTGGCATAAGTGAGGATGTTTATGTTGTGGGCTAGTATGATGTCGGCCAAAGTAATCATATAGATGTTGAAGAATCAGGCCAAGAAAGGAGTTATACAGGACTTTGCAGATTAGATCCCATGCATGTTGACGGTTTGAGTTCTTCCAGTGAGAAAGTAGCAGATCTATTTGAGGGCGTGTCCCTGGATGCTGGCTTTGTGGTTTCACTTAATTATCATGGGATGAGAGATGGTGTTGGAAGACTGCTGATAGATCTAGAAGGGTGAGGGCTGTGGTTCCCCCTGTTGAAGGTCATCCAGATGTCATTGTTGCTACTATGAGGGCGGTTTCTGTGCTGTAGTTTGGTCTAAATCCTAATTGGGTGGCATTGGAAGCTGATGTTTGACAAGATGGTCATAGAAGATCTTATTGATGACTTTTTCCACGACTTTGACTGGATAGGCAAGAAATGATATTGGTTGGTAATTGGCAAGTTTGGTTGGGACATCGGAGGGTTTCTTCAGGAGGGTTCTAGGAGGCTGTGTGTTTTCACGGTTTCAGAAAGATGGATGCACTGATGGAGGTGTTGGGGATGTGGGTGGCTACTACTTTAGGCACACATTTACTGTCCAACCACTGCTAAAGCACAGGAATAATCGCTACATGTCCATAGCCTGCTAAAGAACAGAAACCAGTGCAAATACTCTTATGGTGCAAGAAGATTTCTACATGTAAAACCAATGTTTATATTACTGAAATGATTGTTCGCATTACATTATTAAGTTTATGTCTGAAGCACTATAATGATGGGTAACAAACACCCTTGTGTAGAAGGCTGTTACTGTAATTGTGTTTGGTACATACTTTCAACTATCCATTTTCAGTATCTATTTCATTACTAATCACTATGTGCCAGATGTAGGTAAAAGCAGTTTGGCAAGTCCTTAATAGCGATTTTTAGGGAACATTAAGGACTCACAAAATGCTATGTAGGTAGGAATCGCAATAATTTTTGCGATTCCTACACATTCCTTATTTCCGGCTTCTCTTCGTGCCATGTGGTACAATCATATGTACATTTTTCATTCAGTAGATGAGGCGGATGATCTTATTAAAAAAACTTAAAGAAGAAAGAGAGGTATAAGGGAGGTTTTTGTTTTTTTAAAAAGGGGGGAAGCTCAGGACCAGAGAGAGGTAGGGTATGAAAACGGATAATGTAGTTATTATTTGACTGGAGGACCAAACGCCGTTTAGGCTATTGCCTAATAGTAGGGAGGGTTCCCCAGTGTGGGGGGGGGGGGGGAGGTGGAGCACAGGGGTTGATGGGGGGCGGGAAGTGGGGGGAGCTTGGGTGGGGGAGCAGTGGGAAAAATGTCAAAAAACGTCCTCTATCTCAACCATATTTTCTAGGTGACATGCTCTGGAGTCTTGGTCTTGGTCTATGGTGTAGTTATAGGCGATGGGCACCCTCTTACAGTTAAGATCTTGTAATGGGTAGTAGCGATTTAAAATTCCTGTGGTGGAATATTACCAGGTTATTTAGAACAAAGCCCTGCCCAAATGTGTCTAATCCAGGAGACACACTTGAGCTATATAGAGAGTTGTGCAGTTTTTTCTAAATCCGCATGGATAAAAAATTATTGTGTGTCAGAGCAGACGGTCCACTGATTAAGCATGGAGGGGGTTGTACTACTAAATCGGTAAAAACAGATCAGTCTGGGAGATGGGTAATGGCTAGTCTAGATTTTGGAGGGTCAGAGTCGATATGTGTCTCCTTCTATGGTCCTAACATAGACGGTCCCACCTATATTTGTAAGTAACAATGGGTCTTGATGGAAGAGGTTTCATCATTAGTAATGTGTGGAGATTTTAATGTCCTTTTAGATCCTCTTAAGGATAGCTCAAACCTGAGCCATCATGTCGAAGCTTCCCGGGTTTGCCAGGCCCTGAATAATATGCTACATGATTTAGAGCTTGTAGATCTGTGGAGGGCAAAGAAGGGTAACAAACAGGGGTATACATTCCACAAGACAAGAACTGCACATGCGAGCGCTGACTAGAGAGCGTTTTCTTAAACTTAGCAATTGCTGCTAATTTTAATTTGTTGACAGAGCATTTCTTGTGTATTATTTTAAAACTTGATTGTGCCTCACCTGTGGGCTGACTAAAATTGCTCGGTGATTCACGCATTAGACTCCCGCCCCGGTCCGCCGCGTCCATTAAGGGCGTTTTAAGCGGAGGGTGGAGGAGGAGCCCAGCACTTCCGGGCTCAGGGCTGCAAGGTCAGCGCTCTAGCTGCGCTGTATGCGAGATAGGATAAAAGACCTGCACTATCACACTCGCGGGGTGGAGACGAGTCTAGCCGGTGGCAGTGGCTGACTCTATCTGCTAGCGTTGTGTGTGACAAGAACTGCACTGTGAGCGCTGACTAGAGAGCGTTTTCTTAAACTTAGCGATTGCTGCTAATTTTAATTTGTTGACAGTGAATTTCTTGTGTATTATTTTAAAACTTGATTGTGCCTCACTTGTGGGCTGACTAAAATTGCTCGGTGAGTCACGCATTAGACTCCCACCCCGGTCCGCCGCGTCCATTATGGGCGTTTGAAGCGGAGGGTGGAGGAGGAGCCCAGCACTTCCGGGCTCAGGGCTGCAAGGTCAGCGCTCTAGCTGCCCCTTCCTTCCTATAAATGTGCGTGGGACCGCGACCGCGCAGCGGACGCGTGCAGCGTACGCACCGGAAGCGCGCCAAAGTCGAGCCTAAGTCAAGCCCGTCTGCGCCCGTCCGCTGCAGAACGGGGCACGGGGCCATGAACCCTGGTCTTCCAGGGTCCCCCTATATACGGTATGGAAGACAGGAACTGCTGGATCTTTGTCCGGCATTTAGCTTACCCTGTAGGCACACTATGGAGGCGGCATCTTTGCATAGCTGCTCATTATGTCCTTTTAAACTTGAAAGAGCACCGCCTAATGACTCTGATAAAGAAAAGTTAAAAGCGAGACTGTTAAACTGTAGATCTGTTAGCAAACATAGTATTCAAATATATAACTTACTTGAAGACGAGGCACTTGACATCCTGTTTTTAACAGAGACCTGGCTAGGAGAACACTCTGACCCCGATATCATAGAGTCCATGCCACCTGGCTACTCTCTCTCCAGACTGGATAGGAAGGAGGGCTGGGGCAGAGGGATTGCAATTGCGATCAAAGCTCTGATGGAATGTTCTCTATCACCCCTGACGATTGACCACTGTGAAGCTGGTTTATTCACTATTATACTGGGGCCTCAACATTCCCTATCGGGTATTCTGGTATATAGACCTCCTGGCAGGCTATATGACTTCACGGCTTGCCTAGCGGAAGCCGCAGCCCACCTAGCCATAAGAAAGAGTAGATTTATGGTGCTAGGAGACATGAATGTCCACTTTGACGATCTCCTCGACAAAGAAGCTAAGGACATCAGGCAAGAATTACAATCTCTACAATTAGACCTAAAAAACTGTGCCCCTACTCACAGACTTGGTCATTTGTTGGACCCTATCTTCGTGAACTGGACCGGAGTGCAAGTTCAGCCACCTTTACCGATACCCTGGTCAGATCATTCCCTGATTCCGTTCCACTTACGGATATTAGATTCTGACACAAAAAAAGACTGTGAACACCGTTACCAATGTTGGAAATGGAAAAACTTTTCTCAAGAAACTTTTAATAAAAGACTTGAGCTAGGAGGACCGCCAGGTAAGCATGGGCGAATTTTGCGGATCTCGCGTTCGCGAATTTTGCGGATTTGCGAACTCGCAATCCGCAAAATCCGCGAATTCCCGCGAATTTGCGGATTTTTTTTTTTTGTGTTCGCCCGTGTTTCTGCCAGTTCGCGAGGGTTTTTACAATTTCGCAATTTGCGAACTTACCTGTCGGGTCGCAAGTTTTGCGAACTTGTTGTTTCTACGTGTCCAGCCTGTTTGGGACACTCTTCTTCATCACTGCCACTCTCTGTCACCACTGCCACTCTCTGACTACTCATGCCACCCTCTGGCCCACCCATGCCACCCTCTGTTTCATCACCACACCCTCTGGTTGTCCAGTGTACATTATTTTCGGCAAAGCAAAGCACACCTTCCCTGCCTCAAGTGACCTGAATTAATTTGGGGCTGATTAATGTGTCACAGAATATTTTTTTAGCTGGCACCTGCTTCCTTAGTGCGCCCTGATTAGTGATCTTTTGCACTTGCTAAGTGCTTTCATTGTTGCAAAATTAGTTACAACACCTGCCCTGCCCCAACTGACAATAATGAATTAGGGGCTGATTAATGGATTTTAACTTCCAGCCTGGCTCCTGCTTGTCTCCCTTCGCTGTAATTCAGGACCTTTGTGGCATATGTGTAACTATTCTGAGGTTCAGAGCAGGGTCACATAATAGTTGCAACTGGCAACTGAACTCTGGAGGGGCCCCTCAGGAAGCACTACAGGAAATGGCTACTAATGATGAGCCTGAACTTTTGAACCTGGCAAGTAGTTTCAGTTTTGCTAAGATCGTATTTCTGCAATTTAGCACTTATTCGCGGGGCGCGAAGTTGTACTGGGAAGCCGCGAACTCACGCGAACAGTGCGAGCAGTGCGAGCAAAATCCGCTGCTCGCGGATTTGCGGATTTTGCGGGAGATTCGCGAATCTCGCGGATTGCGGATTTCCCGAAAATCCGCAAAATCCGCGAGTGAAACGGATTTTCCGCCCATACCTACCGCCAGGGGGCATGGATTGCGAAACCGCACATAGTAGACTACAGGATCGCATTTTAACTGCTTTAGAGAGCACTGCCCCTATACGTACTATGAAAAAACCTAACAGCAGGAAGAAGAACTCCCCGTGGTTCACTCCTGAACTACAGGCTGCTAAATCCTCATGTAAAAAATTAGAACGTGAATGGCGCCTAAACTTCTGCCCTACAGTCAAAACTCAATACAAAAAAGCTCAAAAGGATTACTACATTAAAATATGCACCACTAAAGCCAAGCATTATAAATCACTCATTGGGGAAGCAGAGAACTCCTCTAAGGAGCTATTTAAAATTTTCAAGGAAATCTCTGTGTTAACCAATGACAATACCTCCCAAACTGACTCTGTGGAAACATGTAATAAAATCGCTAACTACTTTTCTGGAAAAATAAAAGATATTTATGACACTTTCTCTGGTAACCTGACATCTGGCCATGATTTTGTAGAAAGGGGAGGAGTTAGCTCCACAGAGATATGCTTACAATGTTTCTCGGTCCCCTCTCCAGAAATACTCAATAGCATATGTAAAAGCATCAAGTCGGGTTCCCCCCGTGACCCGGCTCCTCCTAAGGTACTAGGAGCGAGCTTGACAGTACTGGAACCATTCTTTAGACATGTGCTCCAAGTCTCCTTTGCCTCAGCCAGACTTCCGGAAGTATGGAAGAAAGCAATTGTTCTCCCTATTAAAAAGAAACCTAATGTGAGCCAAGATACCCTTGAAAACCTACAAATAGCCAACAATCAGCTAGTGGCCCATCTGGAAACCAACAATCTCCTTCACAACTCTCAGTCTGGCTTTCGGTCGGGTTACTCCACGGAGACTGCCCTTCTGAGAGCGACTGAAACCCTACGATTAGGAGCAGATGCGGGTCATACTATGGCACTCATTATGCTGGACCTCAGTGCCGCGTTTGACACTGTAGCACATTCCATCCTGCTACAGTGCCTAAACAAAGCCGGGGTCACCAAGTCGGCACTGGGCTGGCTGAAAGCGTTCCTTACTGACCGTAGCTTTCAGGTACAGAGGGGAACCTACTCCTCAGACAGCATAGCCTTAGAACAGGGGGTGCCTCAGGGCTCTGCCCTGAGCCCCACCTTGTTCAACTTATACATGGCCCCTCTGGCAGATGTGGTGCAATCGTACGGTGTTGAATTAGTATCCTACGCCGACGATACCCAACTGCTCATCTCCCTATCCCAAGCTCCTACCACGGCAGCTGCCAACTTTAAAGCCTGTATGCAGGATCTAGCAGGCTGGATGAATCAACACTGCCTGAAGCTTAATGGCTCCAAAACGGAGATATTAGTTATAGGAGGAAATGATGCAAGCTGGACAAGAGAATGGTGGCCAACTTGTCTTGGCCCTCTACCTACTCTCTGTAAGGAAGCTAAGAATCTGGGTATCTGGATTGATCCCAAACTATCTTTTGATGGCCACATTCATAGAGTAGTGGGGAAATGCTTCGGGGTACAGAAGACTCTCAATCGCACCCTGGACCTTCTACCCTTAGAGGCCAGACGAACCATGACCCAAGCCTTAGTGACTTCCCGTATAGACTACGGCAATTTGCTATTCCTAGGAACCACTGAAAAAAACATCAGGCGACTGCAGGTTCTCCAAAATACCGCAGCACGACTGGTCCTTAGACTACCCAAAAGAGCAGCTTCCAAACCAACTCTGGCTGCTCTACATTGGTTACCTATAAAAAACAGGATCTTATTCAAAGCGCTCTTAATGTGCTATAGGATTACATCGCACAAAGCCCCTCCTTATCTGGCGGACCTAGCCCTCACCTATGAGCCTATCAGAACACTCCGCTCTAGAGGAACTGGCCTACTTAAAATCCCTTGTGTAAAAAAAGCCAGAATGGGAGGCCGCTCTTTCAGAGTGTTAGCGGCCAACAAATGGAACTCCCTTCCAGTGAACATCAGGTTAGCGGATACTGAAACTAAGTTTAGAAAACTATTAAAGACCTCTCTGTACACCCTATAGTTCTGGTCCCCCGGTCATGGCTTCCTCTCTCTCCACAGCGCGGGGACACGCTGGGATGGCGTTGCCATGCCTTCTACAAACTCCTTTATTATTATTAATAAAAAATATGCTCACTTTTCCAGGATCGATTATGTTTTGATTAGTCGCTCTATTGTGGAGAGTATAACTTGGATAGACTTTCTGCCTAGTCACATATCTGATCACGCCCCTGTAGCATTCAACTTAAAAGGATGTCGAAGCAATATGAGACCTAGATGGACACTTAAAGATCTGTTTTATCTGAGATAGTAAGAGACCTTAAAGGTGTAACTCAAAATTACGTTTCAGATAATATGGGCTCCACATCCATGGACTTTGTGTGGGATACCTTTAAGGCATTCATTTGGGGATTCCTACATAGCCGTATTAGTGCAAAGAATAAGGAGGAAGCACAGGATCTTCGGCTAATTGAGGAAAAAAACTCTTGGTTAGAGGTAGAAAGGACTAGGACCAACCGGGGGGACACTGATACAATATCCCAAAGACAGAAAGATCTCGACAACACACGCCAGGAGTTTAGAGTTATGCTTGAGCAAAAATGTAAGGCTCAGTGGCTCTTTAAATCCATGCATAATTTCGAATATGGTGAGAAGGCAGGAGCTTTGTTGGCATGGTAAGCAAAGGGCTGATCGTGCCAAAAACATATAGGTGAATTAATCATCAATGAAAATGGTGATACTTCGAGCAGGTTAGATGATATCCAAGCTCGACTTATTTCTTTATTAACAGAGCTCTATCAAGAGGCAACTACACCCAACCCGGAGGCACTTAAGACTTGGCTAAGGGGAAAATCCCTCCTGCGAGTAATAGATGAAAGCTGTGACCTACTTGACGCCCCAAGAACGGAGGGCGAGATCAGGGAACAAATTGGGAAGTGTAAAAATAATAAAGCAGCTGGTACAGATGCCATTCCTAGCGAGATATACAAACTTCTGCTGGATTAACTGGTCCCTATTTTGGGAGTTTTGTTTAATTCAGTTTATCAATCAGAAGGTAAGATGCCTAGCTCTTGGAAGGAGGCAACCATTGCTCTTATGCTAAAGCCTGGAAAAGACCCGCAAGGGGGAAGACTCAAATAGACCGATCTCCCTGCTGAATGCTGATTACAAGATCTTTATGAGCATTCTAGCAGGGCGGGTAGTTAACATTTCTCCTCAGCTGATCAATACTGATCAGAAGGGTTTTATTCCCAAAAGATATATCCTAGAATTAATGCAACAGGTAATAGATAATATAGATCTTGCCCCTGCTCAATGCAAACCCTTGACTGTAGTGGCGTTGGATGCAGCCAAGGCGTTCAACTGAGTCTGTTGGGTTTATCTTGGGGAGGTTCTGAGGGCTAGAGGGTTTGGGCCTATCTTTATTCAAAGCCTGGTAAATTGTTATCAGGGGGCTTCTGCTAAGATTCTAGTAAATGGTGTTCTAACATCTAGCTTTGATATTCTTAGAGGGACACGGCAGGGGTGCCCCCTTTCACCTCTGCCTTTTAACATATATATAGAACCCCTGGCCTAAGCTATCAGGGCAGATGAACTGATTACCCCCTCCAAATCCCATCAATACAGTTGTAAGGTCACCCTGTATGCGGACAGTTTGTTAATATACACTGATGACTTACGGGTAACAATACCTAGGATTGAAGCTCTGTTGTTAGAATTCTGAGCTTATTCAGGGTACCTAGCTAATACCGCTAAAACTAAGGTACTGCTTTGGAATATAGACAATTGGGGGCAATATTAGCAAAGAATTAAAATATTTGGGTATTATAATAATCAAAGAGATTGAGAAAATTGTGCAGCTTAATTTTAATAGAATTACAAAAGAAGTTGGGCAAATATTAGCCAGGTGGAAAAATCTTTTTTTAACAATCTATGGCAGGTTTAACTTGGTTAAAATTGTCATAAGCCCCAAATTAAAGTTTCTTTTTAATGCTTTTCCTCTTGCCTTCCACGAATCAGATATCAGCAAAGTCCAAAGTAAGATTACAAGTTTTATTTTGGCACAGAAAGGGGCTAGATGGGCTTGGAAGAAGCTGAGGAGCAGGCTGATCACAGGGGGATTGGCTCTCCGAGACCTAAAGTGTTATTGGTTTGCTTTTCAATTTAAAAACATTCAGGTGATGCTTTCAAAACCAGATGATTCAACATGGGGCAGATTATTAGCAAGGTTTTTTATATAAATTCGGAGCACCCAGATACTTCAAAAAAGCTTGATTTAAAGTTTTAAGGGATGCTCTGAATCTTTGGTATAAGATTAGAACCAGATGGGAGATAGGATACTATTCAGAATTTGCCCCAATTTGGGATTCTCCCAGGACACTGGAGTTTCTTAAAGCTTATTTGGCAATTCCAATTAAAAGAACAGGTGTCTCCATCTGGTCAGATCTGGTATCTTCTGAGGGGGTACTTCCATGGGAGGTTTTAAGAGCAAAGATTGGTGAGGGCCTCTCTAGATTCAAATATATAAAACTGGCTTTGTGGTTCCTAGCTGAGAGGAGCAATATACAAGGGCTATGGGAGGTTAAGAGTTCCTTTCAGGACATTAATCTTAAATATAAAGAAATCTCAAAATGGTATAAAATGCTGGTAGAAGCAGAGGATAAGGTACTCCCCCTATCAATTCATATTTGGAAACAAACCCTACTTGGAGGTAACATTGAAGATCTTTATGAACCATCACTGAAGCTGTTGTACAAATACATTAAGCCGGCTTATCTTAAGAAGAACCATTTTTTTGTTAATAATAGATTATACTATACTCCTGCTAGGATCGCAAAGTTTGCCCCTCTCTCAAATCCTAAATGTCCAAGATGTGACCTGTCTCAGGCCAATGACCTTCACATCTTCTTTGAGTATCCCCAACTATCTCCTTTTTGGAGTGGAATTGAGGAAGCCTTAAGCTGGATTTTCCAAGAAAAAGTGTGCCTAAATATATCTATGGTGTTATTTGGAGACGATGGTATGTTGAGTAAGAAACTGAGGCATACCCTCAGAGGTCTACTGCTGTACCTGATCCTAATCTCCCAAAGAGAAATATGTTAGAAGTGGAGAGATCCCTTGCCTCCAAAGCCCCAGGATTGGGTCAAAGTTGCTTCCTCAGTGGCCAGACTGGACCACAATAGCAATAATGACAATAGTTCAAGCATCTGGTAGGCCTTTACTGGTTGGGGCAGAGGCCTGGGCTTTTTGCGAAACCTGTTGGTCCTATGATTACTCTTGTTTATCACAGTGTCTCACTAAAAACAATTATGTCTACTACCATCCACACTCCCCACCTTACATCCAATGAAAAAATGTATGGTCAGAGCTCCTGAAAACGCTGGTGGGACGCGGCACTGAGGACCAGATTGTGGATGGTTTTCTTAGGGACACGTGATCGATTGACACGTTTGACCCGATGAGGAGGGTTGTGGGTATGCTATAACTTCGCACCCTCCAGGTGTCTATATAAATATGAAGTGAAAGAATGAGACGGTGAACCTCTTTTTAGCCCTGATGAAGTTGCGCAAGAATAAAGCAACAACACATGTTGGCAATAAAGAGTTAGATTTGGTTTGATAGGAATCACTTTTTAATTTGGAGGGCTTGCAGCTTGGAATAAAAGTCGGGTGGCCAGCAAGACTTACCATTTTTAATGGTGAGAATCACATTTATTTTTCCTCACTAGGGTTCTTTGGACATATGTATACAATAGTAAGCACTGTCTATTTTGTCTTACTATCACGTGTGTTATCACGATTGTGTTTGGTTCCCGAAAAGGAGAACAAGCACTGTTTTTTCCTTTCTTTTCTTGACTTTTTTCACTGAAGACAGGGAGTCACCGATGATGAAAAGTGGGTAAACTGGTGATTGTTAGCCAGCACCCCCGTTGGCAGTTCTACCGTGAGGTACTCTCTCTCTCCTCCCACACATTTTTTCATCGTATGTAAGGTGGGGAGTGTGGATGGTAGTAGACATTATTGTTTTTAGTGAGACACTGTGATAAACAAGAGTAGTTGGATTGCACACACTCAAGGGAATTGAGAAGAATATTGAAAACCCTGGCTTTGTCACTTTTAATGGGAATAAGGGTCTGTCGGGTGAGGCCCCATGTTGTTTATAATGTTTTGAGTGGGGGGCGGCCTTTCCCTTTCCCCCTTGGCTCCAAGGAGATTGAAAGGTCCTATGATTACACCAAGCCACTAACAAAGGGGCTGGTCCAGTTTGGGACTGAAGCGAATGCAGTGGCTGTGGGGCGCACAGGTCGGGTAAGCGGCTAATCAAGAGTTGCAGACACTTTTGGTGAGATGAGGAAAACAACAACAACAAAAAAGGATGTAGCTGTGTGTGTGATTGTTCCAATATGTACAAGATGATATGTTGTGGTGGCAGCCAACCTGGAAAATGTAAGACAACACACTTGGTCCTTCTTCAAAACCTTTAGACAGTAAATAAAAGTGCATTCTACAGTGAATGATGTAAATATCTTTAATAAGGAGGTATGGGATGGGCGCGGCTTGGACGCTGGCCAAGATGGCGGCGTGAACCGGGAGCTCCGGCATCGACCCACATCTTTCCCGCATTTGGGTACCTACGTCGCGACTTTGGCCACAATGAGACCTGCCCCGCGAACCGAAGTTTGAGGAGCGCCGAGCGCCCCTTTTGTTTCCCGGTTTCGCGGACTCCCTTGCAAGCTGCGTGTGGGTCTCGTCTTCGCGGCTGCAGCTGCCATTTTGTACGCCGGCCGTGGATTTCAGCGGCGGCCGGCTCCTTACACACGCATGAAAATTTTCCAGCTTTCTTCATAAAATGAAGATTTCTGCATTGCTGCACTTCTCTGGTGAGCCTTTTACCACATTTGTCTGACTTTTGAGGTGCCCTCTTCTTCACAACTCGTCTGCTATGTTTTGGGAGCCATTTTGAGGAAACTTGCTTCTACCATCAGCCTCATTCCTCTGAGTATTCTGAATTGCACTTATATAGCGCTTATATGCCTCTGACTCTACGTTCCTGTATGATTGCGCTCCGAGGTGCCACCTCAAGAGGCTCTACTTCAGGGTCTGCCTCCAGAGGTTTAATCCCGCTTACTACACATCTCCTCATAGCTCCTCTCACATATGCTTCTGCTTGGCGGCTAAGAAGTGTTTTTGCGTGTCCTTGGAGTGCTCCTTATCCTGGTGCTTCACTTCTCCTGCGCAGTGTGTATCTGTTTGGAGGATTGTCACTTCTCTGTTTGAGGAAATCTTGCGATGCTGATTATGACTATATTTCCGTCAATGGCTTTCTCCTCGTCGTGGCAACTCATTGGCGACTTCTTGTACTTTACCTTATGGTTCGTTTGAATGACTCTACCATCCTGATGTGCTCTTCTGCCTAGCACAGTGCCTGATACTGAACTGTGGTTTACTCCTTCCTCTAGCCATGACCTGGTGCTGATTTTTCCTATCAATACTCTTCAGGTACTTTTTTCTATCAGGATCACCTCATATTTATCATTGACATTTTGCCTCCACTTTCACTATTGGCCGCCCTACATGAGGAAGCTTCGCACTCAGAAACTCACCAATTTTCCGAAGCCACCCATTGGTTCTGACTCCGACTCACCTACCCAGGAAATGGAGGAGGGTAAATCTTCAAAGTCGGACTCTATACATGGGGCCATACCCAAGACTCAAAATGGAGGGAAAACCCAATCCTCTTTAACTTCTTCCAAGCGTCTGAAAAGGGATCCACCATCTCCTGAGTAACGCTTCCTCCTCCGTAGACCTTATCTTGGAAGAATTGTGAGCCTTCAAGCCTTTTATGGAGGCAACCACAAAAAACATGCAGGCCATGCAGGAGAAATGGTCATCATTGGACTCCTGTGTTACGATTTTGGAAAAATCTTCGGACTCTTTTCATTCTGTTTCCTCTCGCATACCTGCAATAGAAGCTGAGATTCTTCTCCTACGGCGTCAAACAGAGGATTTGAAAAATAGAAATCGAAGAAACAACCTTCGCTTATATTGGCTTCCGGAACTTTCAGAAGGGTCCAATCCTACCATCTTCTTCCAATCGTTTCTCGCAAAAATTCTTGACAATCCGGCCTTATCTTCCAATAACATCCAGCGATCTCATCGTCTCGGTCCTAAGGTTGCCTCCAGGCCTATAGGCGTGATTATGCTATTTTTGCAGTATACTGACCTACTTCAGGTCCTTTCAGCCGCCAAGCTCAAAAAACAGATTATCTGGGAAGGTCATCGCCTTTATCTCTCCCAAGATGTCTCCAAGGCTACCGCAGATCGGATGAAAACATTTTTGGACTTGCGGCCGCAGTTAAGAGCCCTTGGTGCCAGGTATGGCCTCTTACATCCATGTCTTTTCAAGGTCACCTATAAGGACAAAACAACCACCTATGAAGATCCTGAGGCCTTGCAAGCTTTCCTACGTCAGCAGAGTTCTGATGTCATGGATACCTCCAAACCTGGATGAGTGACTTTGTTCTTCATTGCCTTATTGATCCTGTTGCATTGCATTTCTGTTCTCTTAATTGTCATTGCATGGTTGTTTTCCTTACTGTTTCTGTTACATTGACTGTCTTATGTTATCAACCCTTGTATTTTTTCCTAATGTTTTTTCTCCTTTCTTCAGATATGTCCCCTTTCATCTTTATCCTGACCTCTCCTATTGTCTCCTTATCTTACCTATTGGATTTATGGTATTAGAGGTCCAATGCCAGTTCTGGTTTTTCGTCGTCGTCTCCCGCCACAACCACCCCCATCCCTTTTCAGGACTTTCCGTTTCGTAAGTATGTCTCTCAGCCGTTCGTTTTGGACTTGTACTGTCTTTTTGTGTATTTTTGTATCTGTCCTTTTTCTCTCTTTCTCACTCTTACACTCTCTCTTGTACTTCTCATGGTTTCCCCCTTCTTCTTCTTCTTTTTTGTCTTTCTCGATACATTCTTCCATTTGTACTACTTTATTTCTTTCTTCTCTCTTTTTCTCCTCTTCTATTTACCTCCTTCTCTATTCTTTTCTCCTATTCTTTCTTCTTCCTTTCTCTTCATTGTATTTCTTATGCATTACTGAGCATGTTACACTCAACTGTTTTTCTAAGTTGTTTCGTTCCGTGTAACAACATGGAACGTTAAGGGATTAAACAATCCCATTAAGAGACAGAGGGTTCTGTCACATTTAGTGAGATTAAAAACTGATGTTGCCCTCCTTCAAGAAACTCATCTTGCTGAACCGGAGGCTTTGAAACTTAAAAGTTCTTGGGTGGGTAATGTTCTATGTTCTCCTATGACGTCTAGGAAAAATGGTGTTGTACTTTTGTTACATAAAAAGTTAAATGTTTCCTCGATTACCCATGAATGTGATGCTGATGGTCGTTGGCTTATTGTTAACTTGCTTATTGATAACATCCCACTCACTCTATTTAATGTATATTCCCCCATTGGGATCGATAGATCCTTCTGGCCTGCTATCTCTTCCAAGTTGTCTTCCCTTTCTGGAGATTACATTCTTCTCGGGGGAGACTGTAATCAGGTTATTGATCCCTTTCTCGACCGACACTCAAAAGTCACTTTTGTTCCTTCTAGAATGCACACACAGTTTGTGAACTCGTTTCAAAACAATGCCTTAGTAGATATTTGGAGACTATGCAATCCCGACCTTAGAGAATATAGTTTTTTCTCCCCTCCTCACCAATCTCAATCCCGCATTGTTCATATATTTTTAAGTAAATCCTTGTCCCAACACGCCATACGTTCTGAAATTGGCTCCATCTTACTTTCCGATCATGCCCCAGTATTTGTAGACCTTGACTTATTCCCTTTTTCTCCCCACTCTGGCAGATGGCGGTTTAACAATGCTTTACTTATGGAACCCTCTTTTTGTTCTGAATTCACTGCCTTTGCCAAGGAATTTTTTCTTTTAAACCAAACCCCTGACTCCTCTTTTGTTATGGTTTGGGATTCATTTAAAGCAGCCTCTAGGGGTTTTATTATTAACTTTGTATCCCGCCGCAAGAAACTTCGAGAGGCCAAGTCGGAGAACATTTTGGCTGACATTAAAGCCCTTGAACTTGCTTATTTTGCTTCTAAATCTGATTCCTCCCTTAAAGCTCTTATTGACGCTAAAATCTCTTTTAACAAGTACACTACAGATGCTGCTTCTAATACTCTACTAAAATGTAACTCTAGATACTATGGAGGTAAGAATAAAATGGGAAAACTTTTGGCCAATTACTTAAAGATTCGTAAAGAACGCACAAAAATTCAATCCATCAAAACTTCTTCTGGAGCATCTACATATAAAGATAAAGAAATTCTTACTGAATTTGCCAAATTTTATGATACTCTTTATACTCCAGAACAAGTTCCTACGTCTGATGATCTCCTTTCTTATTTTCAATCTCTTCCACCTCCCTCAGTTTCACATGTTGACTTTCACGCTTTAGAACAAGACATTTCACTTTCTGAAATCTCTCATGCTGCATCTAAACTTCGTCATGGCAAATCCCCAGGCCCGATGGTTTTACTATTGAATTCTATAGTCACTTTGCCTCTCTCCTCCTTCCTAAACTCTTACTTTTACTCCAATCCTTCTCTGCTGCCGGTTCATCTAGTGGTTCTTTCCAACAAGCCGTAATTTGTTTAATTCCAAAAGAAGATAAAGATCACTCCTTGTGCAAAAATTATAGGCCAATATCTTTAGTCAACACTGACTACAAAATTCTACCAAAAATATTAGCTCTTCGCATGGATCCCCTCCTACCAGATATTATTGGCCCAGAATGAATGAATGAATGAATGAAAGTGGATTTATAACAGCGCGAATTGCTGCCCTGAGGCGTCCAAGCGCTAGAGGAACCTGTTGGTAGGGTGGGTGAGGTTGCAGACCAGGAAAAAAAAAGGGAAGGCGAACTGAGTTTTATTGAGGAGAATTGAACAGGTGTGTTTTTAGTTGTTTGCGGAAAGAGGCGATGTCAGGGTTGGATCTCAAATGGAAAGGGAGGGAGTTCCAGATCTTAGCGGCGTTGAAGGCAAACATCCTTCCACCCGATCTTGTCGTTTTGATTCTTGGGACTGTTGCCATAAAAGCCTGGCTAGATCGCAGGTCTCCACCTGGAATATACTGGCTTATTAGACTGCGAGTAATTAGAGGTCCCGAGTCCCAGAAGGCCTGGTGAGCAATACACATTGCCTTAAAAGTGACTCTTCTTACGCACTGGGAGCCAATGCAGGCTGGTCAATGCCGCCTTGACTGACAGTCTGCGTGGGATCTGCAGCAGAGTGCGGCAGCGCAGTTTTGTACCAGCTGTAGTCTCTTTAGGGTGTATTCTGGTGCACCCAGGTAGAGGGCGTTGTTGGAGTCTAATCGTGACTGTATCAGACCCTGTATGGCTATCTGCTTTGCCTCCATTGGGAGCCAAGGAAGAACTTTCTTCAGTGTCCTGAGCAATCCAAAGCAGGTGGCTGAGAGCTTTGTTACCTGGGTGTTGAGTGAAAGACTCCAGTCCAGCCATACCCCTAGGCTTTTGATGTTGTCCTTCGGAGCCGAGGGGGGGCCTAGACAGGTGGGCCACAGTGAGTTGAAGAAGGTGGGATCAGCAGGGCCCAGGAGCATAAGCTCCGTTTTGTCACCATTGAGTTTTAACGATGACAGAGTCATCCAGGCCTTCACCTCCTCCAGGCATTTTGTTAGTCCCCCTGAAAGTGGCTGGTGAGCCTCCTGCGCTGAGACCACCAACTGGGTGTTGTCCGCATAGGATATGATCTTGACTCCATACGGACGAACTACCTCAGCCAGTGGCCTCATGTAGATATTAAAAAGCACAGGGCTTAAAGAGGAGCCCTGGGGGACTCCACACTTCAGGGGCATGCTGGAAGACACTGTCTGTCCATCAAACACTTGGAACGACCTGTTGCTCAGGAAAGATTTTAACCAGAGCCAGGCCTTGTCCACAATGCCGACATTCGAAAGACGGTTCAGTAAGGTGTTATGACTGACCGTGTCGAACGCCGCGCTGAGATCAAGGAGGATCAAGGAGGATCACTGCCACTGATCCTCCAGAACAGTCCGGTTTCGTAAAAGGGCGTCTCTCCTCTGATAATTCCCGAGTTTTTCTTAACATTCTTAGCAAATCTTTTTCCTTGCCTCTTCCTTTTGCTGCTATCTCCCTAGACGCAGAAAAGGCTTTGACAGGATTGGGTGGGATTTCATGTTTCATGCCTTGCGTTGGATTGGTATTCCTTCTAAATTCATTTCCATTATATATTTACTTTATTCTGACCCTCAAGCATCTATTTTTGTAAATGGGATGTCCTCTGATTATTTTTCCTTACACAGAGGAGTCCGACAAGGTTGCCCTTTATCACCCTTACCTTTTGTTTTAGCATTAGAACCCTTTCTTACCAAAATTCGTTTAGATGACTCTATCTCTGGTTTTCACTTTGGTTCCCAACAAGTCAAACTTTCAGTTTATGCCGACGATATTCTTTTTTATTGTTACGACCCTTCTACCTCTATTCCCTCTTTCCTTAAACAGGTCTCTTCCTTCTCTGCAGTTTCCGGTTACCGCTTAAACGCCGACAAGTGTGAAATTTTACCTTTGAATCCTCTCTGTCAGAAGCATTTCTTTTCCTCTACAGGTTTTTCATGGCAGCCATCTAAAATCAAATACCTAGGGGTTTGGTTCGCTCCTTCATTATCTGATACTCTCAAGTTAAATTTTTATTATATTTTCAAGAAAATTGACACAGCTATCACTCGATGGCATTCCACTCTTTTGGTCCTGGTGGGGTCGTCTCAACTCTATAAAGATCATGCTATCTCCCTTGCTCCTTTATACTCTTTCCATGCTTCCTTTACACATCCCTCTTTCTTTCTTTAAGAAAACCTACTCTTTATTATTAAAATTCTTATGGAATGGCAAACGCCCTCGAATAGCTCTTGCTACTTTGCGGAAGGATAAAGCTCAATCTGGAGTACGTTTTCCTGATTTCAAACAATATCATCGTGCTTTTTCTATGAAACAATCGACTCGCTGGTTTTCATCTACTCTGCCTTACTACCCCCTGTCTGGCTCAACATGGAATCCTCTTTCATCTCTCCATTCACCTTCCGTGAATTTCTGTCCTTTACATCTTCTTTGACTCGTCTTTGCACACCTATTCTTTCACATTCTCGCACTCTTCTTTCTCCTTACTTAACTTCCTCTTTTCCTTCCCTCCTATCCATTCACGAGCAACCAATTTGGAATAACTCTCATCTTAAAATACGTAATCGCACTATTTATTGGAAAACTTGGCATTCTCGAGGAATATGCTGGATCTCCCAGTTACTCTCTCAGAATACGCCTCTCTCCTTTCACGATCTTCAATCTATTTTTTCTCTACCTGCCTCTGTCCGTTCGCAATATACCTCTCTTCATCCTGTCTTGCTCTCCTATCTTCAATCTCTTTCATCCTCCAACAATATTCCTTTGGATCGCAGATCTACTTCCCTTTTATTGGAAACATCTCCTTCTGCATCTGCTTTATATAACTCTTTCCGTTTTATTACTGATAGGTCGAAATCTCGCATTGAACTTGCATGGGAGCTAGATCTTTCTCAGAACTGGCCTGTACTTTTGTGGGATAAAATTTGGACTAAACTACATAAGACCTCTAGAGCTGCTAACACCACCCAAACTTTGGGGCATATTACCAAGCAATAGCGATAATTATCGCTATTGCTTGGTTAGAGACAAAAATTTACCGCAGCGCTGCGGCGATTTTTACCGCAAATAAACCTTGGTATTACCAACGTTTAACGCAAATGCGGTAAAAATCGCCGCAAAGCATGAATATCGCTGAAAAGTCAGCGATATTCATGCATTAGCGAGCTAATGCTCTTAGCCATGTTATCCACCTCCCATTGGATAACATGGCTAAGAACTGCTCAGGGCAGGTGTTAGCTTTTGGAGATATTCCCGCTTAGCGCGAATATCTCCAAAAGTTGGTAATAGGAGATAGCGATGTTAGCGACTGTTTTCAGTCTCTAACATCTTGGCACTGCCACTTTGCATCTCATTAGTGATAAATATCACTGACATGCAAAGTGGGGCCCAAGATGGTCGCTATCTCCTACTAGCTGTCGCTAACTGGTGTTAGCGGCAGCTAGGTAATAGGGAGATAATTTTAACTCCGCTTTCTTGGCTTTTAAAGCCAAAAAAGAGGAGATAAACCCCCTTGATAATATGCCCCTTTATTTTTCATTTATCATAGAACTTTATTTACTCCACTAGCTTTGTCCCATTTTTCACCAGACACTCCTTCTACCTGTTGGTCTTGTCCCTGCCCTTCTGCTGACCTCAAACATATGTTATTTGATTGTCCGCCTACTTCCCAGTTCTGGCAGTTGATTTGGCGGCAAATTCAGAGGATTTTCCATTTTCAAGTCCCCTTTTCACCTTCACTAGTTTTTCTGGCTCCCTCTCTTCAGACCTCCCCCAACCTCCCAACCAATACCCTTTACTTGACCATTTCATCGCTATTGCCTTTCATATTGTTACTTCTAACTGGAAACAAGCTGCAAATATTTCTCATCAGTCCTGGTGGAATGCAATCTGTTTTAATCATCGTTTAGACACTAACTATGTATCCCCCATTTCCCTGGCTGTAAAACGTGACCTGATTTGGCTCCCTTTAGTGACATACCTCTCTTCCTTTTCCCCCGTTCCTCCCTCTCCTGCACCTGAATTAGTTGAAGTTCGCAAACCTCCATGAATTGCTTATTACCTGTTTTCCTCTTTTTACTTCATTATTTGATCACTTATCATTATTACGTTTTACTGTGCTATGTTTTATTTATGATTTTTCATTCTACTGATATGTTCATGATTTTCATGCTTGTAATGCTTACTTTTTTATGAATTTATTATTGTTATTACATTGTTTATTTCTTTGATCCACTTATTGTAACTCTTCTGCCCCCTTCCCTCCTTCTCTTTTTCTTTTCCTCAATAAATCAAACTTAAAAAAAAAAATAAGGTGGCATGGGACCAATTTCCTCCCAGGCGTTGGGAGGGACTGCTAGACTCTTACAGGAAATATTTACTTCATGATATTGCTGTTAAGGAGGGGTTTAGCACATCCCTGACCTATATGAGGTCATACATTTTAACACAAAGCCACTGAATATTGGCTGATTTTCAATAAATGTTCACGAAGTAACATTTGTGTGAGTGGTTTGTCACAAGGGGTTATGTTTATCTATTGTGGTGTCTTGATATGGCCTATATTAAGGTCAAATATATCATAATAAGTACAACCACTGGATTTTAAGATTGAGTACTTTTTTACAACACTGAAAAATAAAAATACCTGTAAATGAAAACTGCACACACATATATACCTAGTATAAACCCCTAAAAAGTGGGCTGTTAGGCATGCAAGAACCATTGGGTATAAAACCCTTAGCAGTAGTCTCTCAATGCTTATGTAGTACCACAGAGGGCATATCCTTAAGTGTCCCTGTAACCTCTGTGTAGTGCCCTCCCGATCCCTGTTGGAACCCATAGAAACTCCGATGTTATGTGGTGAAAGTGTCATATAATATTAGGTTCTCACGGATGAGCAGGAGAGTGATTATCCTGGGATGAGAGTGAAGATATTGATGATCAGTATGACTGCTTCCCACAAGATGTAAGGGAAAGACTGATGCTCACTGGGGAGACTGCTCTTTATACTTGCTTTTTCCCCGCCATCAACAAGCCTGCCCCATACTAATAGGTGCAAAACGATGTTACTCGGACAGGTCTTGTGCCTTAGGACTACATGTACATTTTTCCTTGATATCATGAAGCATGGTGGATTATGTATACTATCAACTCTTGCTCAGTATAATATCCCACAGATACCAATGTTTGCTGTATGTCATACCTGAAATGTAAAATCCAATAAAAAGGTTTTATAATAAAAAAATCATGAACCATGATGGAAAGCCCCACATCCATTTCAACCCTCAAGGATTGTGCAGCCCGGGCTGTGTTTGGAAAATTCTTTCTTGAGGTGCGCTCAGAACTGGAAGTGACTCCCAGCAGCCACCCCAGCCCTCCCCTGCTTGCCTTCTCGTTGCTCCTCAAAGTTTGAGGTTGCTTAGGGTTTGAAGCAGTGGAGCGTAGTATCACCAACCCAAATGCAGAATGAGTAAGATAACCCTTCTGGTTCCTAACGAGTTGGTCGAGATGCGAGAAGAGGGATAGGCCCAGAAAGATATCGGAGGAGGTGAGGCATTAGCATAAGGAGTTCGCCTTGCTACACATTGGCCCTCATCTTAAATGGAAGGTAGTGCTCCATTATGCAAACATGTCACTTTCTTTCAGTTTTCCTGCATATGATAAACCCTAGTGCAGTGTAACTGTTTTGTGCTCTCTAGGTGTGCTGTATGTGGGAAATCTTGAATGGTTCTCGAATTATATTTAGCCTTGAGTAATCCACAGCATCTGTCAAGTGAGATATGCTTTAAGACTAGATCGTCATGAGCTTGAAACCACAATGAAGACATTGTGTCGTGTTCTCGGAAGTTCATTTACTGGAACTTCAAGTCTGCCTGGGGGATCTACGTCGTACAAGCGACTCAATGCATTCTTACAGATTTTCAGACTTCCCTACTCAGAGGAGCTCGCAGCCTGCTCGTTTGACTTGATGTGTGTGTGCCATAAGCGTAGGAGTAAACCATTCCCTATTAAGTGCTTTGCATTGTGAAATAATTGGTTGGACAATGGTGTTTACAGTGTTTCTAAGAGCATCAATTTAATGAGCTACTCGTCGCCTATTGATGTGGCTTGTGGGTTTCTTGGCAACAGAATACCAAGGTGTGATGGTTCTTTCCTACCCTTTAGGTGTGCCCTAGACCTTATTCAACTGAGAGTCTCTCAAATGCATTGGTCTCGTCCAAAACATTACAATTCACTAGTCCATTTGTGGTTCATCAAGTATTCAGGGGAAGCGTCTTCCAGGACAGACAAGGATTAGAACTGCAATATGTTAGCTTATACTGTTATTACAACCATGGATCAGCTCTCTGAAGGACTGGGGAGCATTCAGGTCCTGATTCACAAACGTGTTGTAGTACTTCAGTAGTACTACAACACCTACTACACAGTGTTATTCACAAACTGTGCTTTTGTAGTAAGTCCCTAGGTCCATTATTTTCCATAGCAGAGTGTTGAAGTACCATTGGTTGGCCATGTGTAGTGCTCTACGTACTACAAAAGTGTACGTTTCTCAAAAATTTGAACATACCTTAAAGTGTAAGTTACTTTGTGGATCAGGCCCTTAGTACTTACTTATCAAGCAGTGTTACAGTTACCTACCTATGGAGTATCTATATCACATGGCAAGGGAGCAGACATTTAGTAGAATGTCATCATAAGAGTGACATTTCATAAAGTGGGCAGTACAGGGTTTATCATAACATTTTTTGCCATAGTTGGCAGCACAGGATTTGTCATGACATCATGACATTTGCCAGAGTTGACTGCGTCTGATTTATAATTGTTTTACGTTTTAAAAAATACGTGTATTAATGTAAAAATGATTTCATTATAGAGAGTTAAAAAACATAACATTTGAATAACAAAAGCCATTAAGCAAAATGGAGGAAAAGGGAAGGAAAAGCATGTACATGAATCATATAAAACAAGCAATAATCCGATGACGAAGAGCCGGTAAATATAAAGAAAACGGTACATAATAGATATAAAATATAATTGTAATCAAAAGTGGAAGTCAGGTAGGTTTAAGTACTTCTTGAGCATTAGGTGAAGCAGCAAATGATAGTTAGGTAGATTTATCTAGAAATTGCGTAACTGGTGTCCAAAGTTATTGCTGCTTGAAACAAGAGATATAGGATGTATTTATGCAGTGTCCAGTCTATGGTTATACCAAACTGTATTCCACCATGCTTTAGACGTCAGTCTTTCCAGTCTCTCGTTATTTGCTGAAAGCCAATTGGTAATATGAGGTATATTATTTGCAGATAAAATGAAACATCAGCCCATGAATCAGATATACTTTGTAGGAATACATTGACAATGGAATAGGGTATGCGTAAATTGGAACAAAATATTAAATTGATTTAATAACAAAATTGTACACAAAAGACATAGATATAATGGCATGTAAATATCAAGTGTTTCAAGTAATAATAATAATAATAATAAAACATTTATAAAGCGCATGGCTGCACAGCTGTGTATCCCCGCGCTGATTGCTGAAAAAAACTCACAGAGAATCAAGAAGGGAATGGAATCACAGGCTTATTGAGGAAAGAGATGGGTTTTCAGTTTGGCTCTGAAAAGGGTTTCAGAAGGTTCCATTCTTAAATGAACCGGTTAGATATTCTGCATAACTGCCCGTTATGCAGAATATCTAAGGAAGGAATGCTGGTGTTATAAAAACTCTACTGTATATGAAAAAAGTGTTTGTACTGTGTTTGCTGCCCTGGAGGATTTCCTGATTTTAGTCCAAATCTGTTTCCAAATTGAAATAGGTGTAGGAATGTGGATATTGTGTTCCCAAGCAAGTTACATTTTTGATTTGGGTCTGTCATTAGGGGTACAATGGAGTATTGACCCAATACAATAGGCCTTTGGATTCGCATGTAGGAGGTTAGTAATATTAATGAATGATGATGAACGAGGTGGAGAGAGGGATTAGAAGGTAGAATATACTTGAGAGATAACATTCTCTAGAGTCATGAATCTGAAGTGAGAAGTGGATGGTAGATCCAAAAGTGATTGAGCCTGCGAAAAATATATAAAGGAGTCATTGTTATATAAGACTTTGACCCAAATTAGCCCTGAAGATCTCCAAGCTGACTAGTAAATAGGTCTGTTCTTTATCTGTATACAATGGTAGAATTTGAAATAGTTTGAAAATCTATAGAGGAGTGCGGAATAATGGAAGCTTATAATTTACATGTGTTTTTGAAAATTAGGTTAGAGAGTCTTTCAGTTTAGAGCATGAAGGTTAAACATTTGGAAAATGAGAAAGGCGAGAAGAAATCATGTTCTAAATCTACCCATAAAGGAGTGTATGATGATGAAGATGTTGCAGGGATTCTGGCCAAAAATAGAACTATGTGTAGGATTATGGGACCTTAGTGTATAGGGACTGAGTCATTCTACCACCTTAGAACCCATGAGCCCAGGACAGACTAGCTATAGTGTCTCACTTGCTCTCCTACTCACTCACAGATAAACATGTGATTAGACACCCCAGAACACAACACTCCCAAATCTCTCAGGAATCGCGGTGCAAGACACACCCTTTCACTCGCACTTTTGTACTTATCCACAATAAGATTTGACTGAGACTCGAGCAAGTTTAAAATGTTTATTTTAATTAAGGGGCTCTAATATGGAGTATTCGTGCCACAACAAGCAGAAAATGCATAATACAATTACTGTCAGCATAGCAGTTAGTCCATAAATCATGAAAGATGATGTCATTATGAAAAGACAATATAGCCTAACATCCCTCTCTTTGCATAGGAGTAGTATTATTATACATTAGAAGATGTCTGGGCTTTGTCTACCCACCCCATACCTTAGTCTACAGAGGCAGATATACATCATAGATGCTGTCTTGCTCTTCTCCCTGGAAAGGTCCCTCTACAAGTGTGTGCTACTTATTTGTGTATTCCCATAAGACCAAAGTACATTGTCCCAAACAACAGCTGCATCAGTATGTTTTGTCTAGGTGCTAAGGCCTGGACAGAACAAAATAACAAGGGGCATTGTTGTTCGACCTTGCTCACAATATTCAGACAAAATCCCAGGAACCCTCAGAGTGCGAACACAGCAACGAGTTCTCATGTGAAAATGGCTATAGAGACAGTTTGTAGCGGGCCGAAATGAGGGGGCAGGAGACCAGGTCGGCTTAAGGATGGTTTTATTTATGGAACACTCGTCTCCTTTGGATAGCCAGTCTTTTACTAAGGGTTGGGGATATTAGCATCTTATCCCTGCACTCTGGGTCTTCCGGCGTTCTCCATCCTTTTCTCATCCACCTTCGACGGGTCGTGTCAGGGCAGGAGGTCCGGAGTCCAGACGGGCCAATGCAAAGAGTAAATACGTAAACGGTGTAAATGTGGGGAACCAGCACACATTCAAGGGAGGAGAGTGAGGGGTCACCAGTGTATATCGCACGTCTAAAGGTAAAAGTGAAGTGCTTAGGAATGGGTAACCAGTCGGGAACCGGTGGAGAGTTTCTTACTCTAAGCGTTGGGTCTCTCCCTCCGTCCAACCCACCCCGCAAACCTCTCTTGTACCTGAGAGAGCCACGCTCCTCCTGGAGCGTGGCTGGGTGAACCACGGGGTCGTTGGCCTCCTGGCTTCTTGATTCCTTCGTCAGCCCCGCAGAAAAGACTCGGCTCAGCAACTTCCACTCATTTTCGAATACGTCATCCTCCAACTCCTCGTCCTCTCCCGCTCCGGTGATGTCACACCCCTCTTCCTGGCTTCCGACGTTCTTGTTGGGTCAGCTATCATGACGTCATTGATGAGGGCAGTATCCTCGGGAGCGATCCCCCAGTTAAAGGAGCCGTAACTGTTTTCACCTGCTTCCTCCTGTGTGGTGTTAAAGGGACAGTTTCAGTCGTCCTGCAGTAGGGAAACAAGATGAAGACTGGCAGGCGTCACATTCCACCAGTCCCTTGTCTGCTTCTTGCCCTCCCGGGTCATGTCAACCCCGTGACACAGTTGCAAAATCAAAGTCTCGTAGTGATGTGCACAAAGCTGCGGGCAATCTGCAGCGTGCTCATGCCAACTTAGAGAAAATGACAATGTCCCTATGGGACATGTGACAAAGATGTAACCCAATGCACAGATTGCTTTAATGAGAACGCTTTATGGTAAATAGAAACATCTGGGATGTTCACTCCACGTTCTGTTTTAGGATATTTTAGTTTAAGTAAGGACATGTAGGGTTTTTTATTATTCCAGAGAAAGGTGGATAAAATTGGTGTAAATTCTCTTATCTGATTTAAGTAATAGTGAAATAATAATGGGAACCAATATCATTTTGATGGTGTCTAGTTGGCCCCACCAAGATAAGTGTAAAGGATGCCATCTATTTGTTTATGATGTGATTTTATTATTACAAATATCCAAATTAATGGAGACCGAGGTATTGAGGGACTGGGTGAATTGGAGACCAAGGTACTTAAGTTGTTTGGGTTGTCACTTGAAATTGGAAGAAAAGAAGTTGTGCTTAAAGATAAACTTATTCAACTGTAACATTTCACATTTGCTATTATTCAATTTGTATCTAAAGACTAAAGCGTAAAATGCAACTGCAGATGAGAAAGCAGAAAGAGAAGAGTGAGGTTTTCATATGAATAACAGAATCTTGTTGGGTGTTATACAAAAAACATGTATGTGTACATTTTGTTTGATTCTAGATAGAAATGCTCAAGTGCTAGTTTGAAAAGAAACGGAGAGAGAAGACAACCTTGACACACTCCCCTGCCAAAGGTGAAGTATGTGGAAATCAACCCATTAGGACAAATGACAGCTTGGGGGAATAGTATAAAAGAGAAATTAAGTTAATAATTTTTGGACCAAAGCCAAACCAATTGAGGGTATGAAATAGGAATGATCAATTTCCTCGAACAAAAGCCTTCTCTGCGTCCAAAACAATGGCTCTCAGTGTTCAGGCAGACCAACCAACTTAGATACAATATCAAAGAACAAATGAGTGTTATCCGAAAGATATCTGCCTGCCACAAAACCAGATTACTCCAGTCAGGATTCCCATCTGGATGTTAGTGCTTTACAGAAGTTTTTATAATCTAAATTAACCAAAGAAATAGGTCTGTAATTTTTGCACTAATGTGGATCGTTTCCATCCTTAGGAATAAGGCAAATTAGTGGGTCAAGAAAATAGTCAGAGGAGGTGGAAGAATCAGTGAAGGAGTGAATGTGAAGGTATCGTTTGGGTAAAAGGAGCTTAGAAGGATGTATGTAAAAATCTGTTGTAAATCCATCTGGTCCTGGGTTCTAGTTTTTTTGAGGAAAAGAATTGCAAGATGTAACTCTGGTTGTGAGATGTTATCTTCTAAGGATGGGAAATTTAATTGAGAATAGTCTGCTTTTTGAACTGAGTGCAGGTATTGTAAAATTTTATTTTCTGATGGTACGTGCTCGGTGTTTGCAAATTGGTGTAAAGGTTTTTGAACTAATTTAGGATATTTAAGTCTTTGTAGCATGTCTGGTCAGTATCAACAGTGATTGATTCTATATTTAATTTATTTTGTTTAAGTTTGAGGCAATTTGCTAACAACAGATTTGTTTTGGCCTCCATAATATTTGGCGCTAGATTTAAGGAGATGGTTTGAGGCCAATTCAGTGGCTATATTATTGAAATGTAACTTAGCATTTATGAGCTGATGCAAGGATAGTTTTTCTAAGTAACTTCTACAGAGATAGCATATGTGAATCCAAATCTAGATTCATATTCCTGAATCCCCCATTCCCACAATTACAAGACCATGTGTATACGAGGGCAAAAAGAGAACAAGGGAAATCATACAATCCTTTTCCAGGAAAACCTCAGGAACGTTTTCCGTTCTACATCAATTTTCATGCCGTTATTTAACATTTATTAACCCCCTAACTTGTTTTGTTATGTAACATTGCAGCAAAGAAAAAGACATTCAATATAAACAGTATCTGTTATCCTCTACTCGTCCTTAGTCACAGGGACATCTTAAGGATGCTGGGGGCCCTGGGCCAATGCATTTTGGGGGCCCCTGTTGAGAACAGCTTTGAACTTATGATCCAATTTCAGCTCTTTTATGCCTTCTTTGGCCAGGTAACTGAGGATGTACCATGTTACAACGCATACCATTACAACTACCTACTATTACAACGCGACCATTACAACGCATACCATTACAACGCATAGCGCTTTGAGGTGCTGGATAGTGGTAAGTATAATTTACTATTCCAACTCCAGTCCCCGTGGACACTAGGGAAGGTGTTGGATAGTAAATTATACTTATTCCCTATCCTAGAGCGCCCCCCAGCGCAATGCGTTGTAATGGTATGCGTTGTAAAAGTTGCGTTGTAATAGTAGGTAGTTGTAAAAGTTGCGTTGTAACGGGTGTATACCGGTAACTGACAGCCCACAGACACACTTGTCTAGTTTCAAAATGTGTTTACATCTAATATTCAGGAATAGTGGCTTGTGTTTTTAATATTAAAACACGGCAGCAGCTCATAACATTACCACAAATAATCTCTGTGACACACTCCCATTTCTCATATGTGAGGTCCAATTTTGATTTGAAAGAAACATTTTTTTATGGATGTTGCATGAAACATAAACACACAATTTCTCAGCAAAATCTCTGCAATAGACTCTCACACATCACCCACATTCAAAATAAATTCAAGTAAAACCGTATTTAAAACTTTCAGTTTAAGAATTATTCAAGGTCATTGGGGCATGGCTCTGCATTACAGAGATGGCCCTATCAGGGGGCCCCTTGAAATGTTGGGGCCCTGGGCCAGAGCCCACTTTGCCCATGCCTTAAAACGTCTCATCTTAGTCACTAGTCATATTCATACAATATATACTCAGCCTTCCAGTGAGGAGAATGCTGCGCCACTTCCCGACAGCACACACTCCCAGACACAGTCAATGCCAGCGGTTTCCACATCTCAGTTAACATAGACGTCCAGGCTAACAGATCACCCTCAATCTTTTCATCCCTCTGGACACTTCCCATCTGTACCCTCTCAGCAGTCGCCCACTCGCAGAAATCTTGCAGCCATACTATACATGTCAGGTGTAGGCCTAAGCCAAGAAATGGCATTTCGTCGCTTTGCCAATGCCAGGCTTAAAAGGACAAATTTTCTGTGTAGTTTATTTTTTACAGGCGAGGGAGCAGACCAAACAGCACCTGTTGGATATCCATAGGAATCTCACACCCTGAAGCCTCCCCAAGACGGGTAAGTATTTCCCCCAATAGGAAGCCAAGGACGTGCATGTCCAGAGAATATGAAAAAAATCGTCTCCCATCGCCATACACCGCGGACACTCCTCTGAACGAGTGGGATAAATTCTATGCAACATTTGCGGGGTGAGGTAAGTGTGGTGCATGAAATTATAATGCAAAAGTTTGAAATGAGCATTAGAACTGAGCATTCACCCAATCTTCTGCTGATAACGGCTCCTCCAGTAGTGTATCCCATTTCCCCCATATAGGAAGGGCCGCCTCCGGTAAGCCATCATGTAGGGCACCGTCAAGATGGGACACCAAACAACCTTGAGCCATGTTCAACAAGGCGGTAAAAATGTTAGCTTAGGGAGGTATCTCTCACACAACACTCAACATTTTTGGGTATTGAAGATATTGTCCCACTATGAGATCTATGGTTTCAATCGCCTCCTCAAGGGTAATAAACCGATGATCCACATATAGGTCATCCATCAACAGGCAATCCCATCTTCCAAATGCCGTTCCGACATTGACTTGGCAATACAAGAAAAGAGGTGCACCACCCACACAGGCATATCCGGCACATATGGAGCCCGTCCAACCACCCATCTAACTGTGCCTTCCCACATCATTGCCACATGTTGTATAATATATGGGAACAATGAAAGAATCCCAGAGCCAAGAATCAAGAAGGTTGGCATAGGCCGTGTGAGATATTTGCCTGCTAATCGACATTTCTCCTAATTATCACTGTCATCCATACAATGAACGCCATGCTGTAGGTGAGCTGCCATATAATAAAACTCTAAGCAGGAAACTCGAGCCCTCTCCGGCTCAACATTCTCTGCAGGGCAGCGAGTCCCACTCTCCTGTGCCTGAAACCCCACAGAAGATCCACAATCAACCTATCCAACGTGCATAAGCAATGCCTGAGAACCACATAAAAGGTGTGTTGTAAAGCACAAAGACAACACGGTAGGACTCTCATTTTTAGGTCTCGCCTACGCAGCGCACATGCGGTCAAAGCGCTGAGATACTCCTCCGGGAGTCGATTCCTAGCGCTATATAAACCCGCAATTAAATTAAATTAAATTAAGCACATGACCCCCATCTCCCCAGTAATGGACACCAGAGTGGCTGAGAGAGAACATTAATCTAAACAGCTGGAGGTACCCATCACAGGAGTGTGACAAGAAAATACCTATTGCTCAGGGTGTCAATCGCACCAGACATCCCACAAGCGCAGACCTTCCAGGATAGCTTAGATAGGCCCCATAATCCGAAGCTTAGTATGGGCCCACGGCGGTTCCTGATCCAGCATCCCTTTCAGAACACAAAGTCTCCCGTCAGCACAACTGCCACGCCCAAATGAAGAGCCACAGTCACCACCATCACTGTAGGGAAAAAATCCAAATAATCAGTATTAGGGGCATGAACATTAATAAAGCAAATCTCCCAGCCTTCAAGTATGCCATGCAGGGCGACATAATTCCCCTCTGGATCTACCACGTGATTTAAGTGTCTACTTGGGACCCTTAGTGACACCCAAATAAGTTTGCCTCATGCATACCCTGAGTAGGAAGTGGCATAAAGCTGCCCTCTTCAGCATTTTCTCAACGACAGGAGGCAGTAACCCCATACATGCATTTCTTGCAAAGAGGCTATCCCCACTCCGTACCGTTTCAAATATGCAAACATTCATTGTCGCTTCTCAAGGGTTGCCACACCTCGGACATTCCATGTAAATAATTTATTAATGGGGGCAGCCATACTGCACATCCTTGTTGTTCACCGCCTCCCCCTCAGATGTCGAGCAGATACATTCACAAACCACCAATATTCAAAGCATTCCGCATGGCTGCATAAATGTGTCAACCCAAACTCGAACCCTCAACTCCCCCTCCCCCTGGGCAGTATCTCAATTCCAACTGGCCCAAAGAAGGTCCAGCAAAGGATTAGCGAATGCCTCCTCATTCCCAAATATGAAATAAAAGCTAACACCCTTTTCCCCTAATCCTTACAAACTTGGGCTATGTAAGAGGCCAAGTAGCCAGGAGGTTTCTAGGCAAAAACACTCCAGCTCCCTTCATCTTTGTCTGCCTTTGAGGGGCAAAGCACCCCCCACCGACACGCATCTCAGAACCATTATGGCTAAGACCACCAATTATTCCAAACATATATAAGGCAGAGACTCTTCCATCACACATATAGGGAGAGAAAAACTTTCCTAAGAGAGTGATCAAAATGTTTAAGCTATCGACCCCCATCGGCAACAGACTTAATAATGTAGGGTAGTAGACACATTTCAGGTCTGATAAACAATCACATGGTTTAACCAGACAGTCAGAGGGAGGTGTCATCATTTGGATCCTAGTCTCCATGCTGCTCCTGGGAGGCCACATCCAACTCAGGTACAACCTCCATATCTCATAGGGTGCCATCTGGTCAGACTTGTATCCTCCTGGACACCGCACTAGTGTTTCTTGCTCTCCATTGGCCCAACATCTTTGACCACGGCCAGAATGGCCCAATGCTGAGGATTAGGTGGACTCTGCCTGTGACACTAGGCGCCCACCAAATTTACTCTCAAGTCCAGCCAGTCCCTATCCTCCACAGCTGAGAAAAAAACATGCCATTCCGCTGATACTCAACTCTCAGCTTAGCGGGGTGAAGGAGGCTGTGTTTCTGGTTAAGTTCCCTTAAGAATTTTTCCACAGCCAGGAACGTTTTCCTCTGATCCTGCACATGTTGAGTGTATTCTGGATAAATGAAAATAGGTCGTGCCTCAAACAGAAGAGGCATACGAGTGTGAGTCGTCTGCTGGATAGCATCTTGGTCTCTAAAGTTGAACAGCCAGGCTATAATTGCCAGAGGTGGTGTGCCAAGCCTGAGCAGAGGGACCAAAGCTCTGTGCGCCCGCTTAACAGTGAAGAACTTAGAGAGTCTCTTGGGTACTAAAGTGGTATTGATCCATTCCTCAAGGAAAAGTTTGCAGGATCTACCTTCCACTTTTTCAGAAAATCCCACAAAACACAGATTATTCCTGCTGGACCTACCCTCCTCATCCTCCACTCGATCTTCCATGCATATACCCTGTTTCTGGAGTCCACAAACAGTCTTGAGGTGTACAGACCTCCTCTTGTAAAGCTGTCACTTTCTGTTCTGTGGTGGTTACTCGGTCCGGGACTTTACGTAAATCAGTGTGCAGCAGGATAACATCAATGGCAGCGGAGTCAATCTTTTGGACCATCTCATCCTTAGAGTTTAGAATTGCCGCCAAAAGATTTGCAAGGGAGGGAGACGGCTCCACCAACTCTGGCATCGTGTCAACGTTCCTCACTCAGGACAAGTCCAGACCCCAAGGCACATGCCGTGCATAGTTACAAATTTTGTTTTGTCTGGGCTGCTCGGTTCCCTTTCTCCTTCACCATCTTGAAATTCATTGAGCAAACTGCCACCGGCCACCAACCATAGGTAAAACCGAGACATCAAATAGGTCTATCTAGGTCCCTACCTCAACCACCATCAGCAAGGCTCCTCGCCTCCCAACACAGGGCAGGGTTCCACTATGTGAGCTGATCACAGCTTTGTGCCCAAAAGAATGTCCTCAGGACCTGGGGAGCCAGCACCATAATACCCCAGGGTTCACCTCAGGAGATTCAAACAAGACACCACTCAGCCAAACAGGGACCCGGGCCAGGCTAAGTAATCAGTTACTGTGAGAGCCAGATGGCTTGTAATGTAATCTTGTTGTATCCCACAGTAGAACAGGCCAGTGTAAAAGTGCAGCCCAGCCAGAAGGCCACTAGGAAGGTGACCTCCAGTAGATAATCCCAGAGGTCCCTCACTGCACCCCTCCAGTCCAGCAGCCACCGATCATGGCCTCCAAAAATGTCCTAGTGACAAATCACAATGATGCGGAAGCCTTACAGGCACAGACTGCATGGGTAGGCCAACAGCATTTCATGACAACTTCACCGTAGTCCCCCAGTCAGCTCACCTGTCGGGCCTCACTGCTGCTACCCACAGGACTCCATTGGAACACTCGCTGGTCCCACTATGAGAGGAGCCCTAGCTGCAGCAGTCCGGGCTCCTCTGGCTCTGGAACGGAGCGTTGCAGTACGTGAGACCACTAGGAATTAGTGCAGTGGCCATCCCTCCCATTTACCACTCCCCAGGCAGCGGGCTTCAACCAGGAAGTGGCATCAGTCCTCCAGGGAGGCCTTGTCTTCGTTATTATGTTGAAGGCCAATCCACACCCCTGCTGCACTCTGGATGCCATTGATGGGGCTCCCGATCGTCAACACCTTGGCTTCCGGGCTATAAGGCCACAAGACATGCTTACCGCATCCTGTCTATGAGCCATGCGCACTGTGCTTAGTATGGCACCAGCTCTTCTCAATAGGCTGCAACGCTGCAGAAACATGCAACTCATCTGGCGAACCAAGATAGGAACTCCTCTGCACACCGCCATCAATGCCGGCTTCACGGCAGAATATTTTGGATGGGTTTGTGCCGGGGGTCCCAGTATTACTGCAGGATCCCTTTTATGAAAGCGGGAGCACCGTCAGGCATGTCTACCCGGCCATCTTGCCAGCCACGCCCCCTACTGCAACGACTGTTGTGTACATTAAGTGTAGTAACTATGTTCAAGCTGCCTAGTTTCTTCAAAAATGTGCTTAGAGGGGATCTGAGAGAGTTTTCTTTTCGTAGATACTAAATTAATTATACATTCGAGAGCAGAAGCTTTGAAAGCCTCCGATATGATGTGGTAAGGGTGTTATCTGTAGTAATAAAATAAAAATATTCGTGAAGGAAGAGGTGAACGAGTTGTGTCTGATAACAGGGAGTTATTAAATCTCTATCTCATTGGGAGACGTGGCTATGATCAGAAATGAGTATACAGCCAATATCCATGGCATGTAGAGCTTCAGTAAGAGAATGTGAAAGGAAAATATGGTCTATTCCAAATTGTGTGTGGTGAAGCAGAGAAAAAAAAGTTGTACACTCTAGGGGAAGGGTTGCACAATCGGCTAGCATCTGTTAGTTGTCACTGATGAACAGCATGAACAAAATATTTTTTGTATTATGTTTGGAATGCAGTGTGATGATGACTGTCTGTCTATAAAGGAATCAACCAAATTATTGCAATCATCCACTAACACTTAGCTATCATCTGGGTGTTGTAGAAGTTTCTGGGAGATGTTTGATCAAAAGTGACAATCAGGAGTGTTAGTGCCATATACATTAAATACATTAGGAACATTGTCTATGCAAAGTTCAAGTAGCAACCATCTCCACTCTGAGTCTGTTTACTGTGATATAATTTGAACTTTTAAGGATTTGTGACATAGAATCATGACTCAATTTTTTTACCATTGCCTGGTGAGAAAAACACGTCACCCACCTACCCTTGCGTAGTTACATACATTCATTCTATTTGAGATAGGATTCTTGTAAAAGAAAAAGATGAGTGTTAAGTTTTCAAGGTGTGGGGGGCGTGGCTTGGCGCCCGGCGAGGATGGCAGCGCGGATGTAGGCGCTCCCGGTCGCCGAGGGATTTCGCCGCTTCTGCTGACGCACCTGTCCCTGCAATACTCCTTTACCGCAACCGGAGACTGCGGCGACTACGGGGCTCCTATTTGCGGTCCTTTCCAGACGGCGGTATGGCCGTTCTTCACGTTTGCATCGCGGACGCGGCTGACTGAGAGTCGCGCCCGCCATTTTGTGTATATCCAGCGCGGACTGCGGCGCTTCTGACCTACGACGATGTGCACACACCACGGAGCTCTGCGCAACGCCAATTACACATGGTGAGGTGATTTCTGCTTGCTTGTCTCAACGCTGCCTGTGTATGCTGCAAGCTGCCTCTAAATGAACTCTGGCAAGTTTGGTTTGCGTATTTTATTTCTCTGGCGGCCATTTTGAGCAAATGCTCTCTCATCCCCTCAGCCACCCTGCAAAAGTACTCAGATTGATTCCATTACGCATTAACTGCGCTGCTTTCTCCCTTGGCAGCATATCCAGCGCTATTTACAATTTGGGACAGTTCTGAGCACGTTTTTTTGTGCATTCTCCTTCATTTGCTCTCCTTATACTCATGAGGTCTTCTTTTTGACGGACCTTCCTTGCTCCACAAGGTGCCATTTCTCTACACTTTGTCCCCATGATGGCTCTCTGTTCTCGTCATTTATGTCTTGCCTTCTTCAATTAGAGATTTGATTGCTGTTCCATCCATTTTCCTCACTTCATGGCATACCTACACCAGGCGCAGTCCTTCAGTTGAAAGCTCCGACGCATACTCTTCACTGCCTCTGGACTAGTAGTGGACATCACTGTTCTTCATCTTTATGGAAAAAAAGGCATTCTCTCTCACCTCCAAACCTCCACGTCGCATCTTCATTAAAAATTCCAAAGTCTTCTCTGCACTGGCACACCTCGAGGCCTCTCAAGGACTCACCACTCAAATGTCGCAGTCTAACACGGAGAAGCCCATCCAGCCTCTAGGGAAGGTCACGTCGAAGCGTCCTAAAAAAGATCCTCCATCGCCAACGGGGTCCACATCGGCTGTCTCCATGGAGCTGCTATTGGAAGAAATACGCGCCCTCAGACCCTTCATGGAAGAAACGAACTCTAAGTTGCAGGTTCTTACCGACAACTGGTCTCAGATGGATGCCAGAGTGACTACAGTAGAACATTCCCTGACAGCTCTTCAAGAGTCCTCCTCTAAAGTAACACACATGCAATCTCAAATCTCTTCTCTTCAAAAGCAGGTTGAAGAATTGGAAAATCGTAACAGGCGCAACAATCTTCCTCTCTACGGCCTTGCGGAGAATTGCGAGGGGACTGATCCCATTGCCTTCTTTAAATCATTTCTGCCCAAGCTCCTTCACCTTCCTGAAGATACCACGCTTAACATCCAGCGTGCACACCGGTTGGGTCGCCTCCCTTCTACTTCATCTCCTTCTTCACGGCCAAGAGGTGTCATCATGTACTTCTTAGAATACACTGACCTCCTCAAAGTTATTTCAGCGGCCCGTGCCTCACCTCGATTGCAATGGTCAGGCTCCAACCTTTTCTTTGCACAAGATTATGCAAGAGCTACGGCTACTCGATGCAAGGCCTTCCTGGACATGCGACCAGAACTCCGTGCTATTGGAGCTAGATACGGACTCTTCCACCCATGCCTATTCCGAGTGACCTATAATAACAAAACTACAACATATGAAGATCCTGTTCGCCTACGAAGCTTTTTGAATGCAACTCAAACCTCTGATATGGACTTCTCTAGCTCTTCATCAGCTTTTCCGCCATGATTTCTGCGTGATAAAGCTTTGAAATTTCAGTAAATTTGCATGCTTGCCATGCATGGTTGGATGTATTTTTGCTTGTTCTTGTTATGTTTTCAGGCGGCTCCTGTTCACATGTCCTCCTGTTCTTCCCCTTATTCCCCCTCGTTTTTCTTCTCTCCCTGTTCGTTAATTAGTATTGTTCACTGCCGCCTTTTTGCGTACCTTTTTGCTATTCATTATTGTCTTGTTCTCACCCTCTCTCATTCGTCTCATTTATTATTGTCTTTCCCCCCTTCTCCTTGCAGGTTTTACAATATATTTGGCGTCATTCCCCCGACCTGTTGGTTCGTTTGCATCGGACGCTTGCTTCCTTTGCCTGGCGCTCCCCCCCTCATTCATCTCCTCGCGTACCCTTCCCCTGGTGATCAACTCTCCCCATCTCTACCCTTCGTAAGTATGTTTTCCCTTTTCCCCCAGTTGTTCACTTACCTCCTCGTTTCTTTCTTACTTTTACGTCCCCCAATTCTCTCTGCTTCACAGGTGTCTCTTCCTCTTGGTATTCGAATACTCTTCTCTTGTTGTCTTATATCTATTATTCTGACTACTTCTCGGACTACCTTATCCTCTCCTCTACACAACTCGCTTATACTTTTTTCTTCCTCGCCCTATTTCTTCTTCCCTCATCCTTTTACTCTTTATTATATTGCACTGCTTTTTATCGATTCTCTTATTCTTCTTGGCTTTTCAATTCTTTTGATCTCCTTTGCGCCCCCCTCTTTCTCTTTTGTTTTCTTCTTTTTCTTCGATATGATATATCTCTGGATTATCTTCTCATTTTTTCTGCATCAGTTATTTGTTTCTTCTGCTTTACAAGTGTCTTTCTCTCTTCTTTCTTCAAAACTCTTTTATTGTCCACTCCTTCTTCTTACTTCACTTATTTCTACTTTTCTCCTCCCGGATTTTCTACATCTACCGCTTCTATCTTTTTCTTCCTCACGTTTTTTCCCCCTTTCTCATCTTCTTGCTCAGTACTATCATATATTGACGTTCATTGACCTTCCTGCTCTTCTTGCTTTTCTTACTCCTCTGGGTTTCACTCGAATTTTTTTATCTTCTTCTGCTTTTCTTTTTTTCCTCTTTTTTGATATGATATGTCTCTTAAAATAATCACTTGGAATGTTAAGGGCATTAACTCACCTATCAAACGACAGAGAATCTTGTCCCATCTTTCGCGTTTAAATGTGGACATTGCTTTTTTGCAAGAGACTCATTTGTCTGCTGACGAATCTGTTAAGTTGAAAAGAAGCTGGGTGGGTGATGTTTACTTTTCCCCCGGGGATGGTAAACGCAATGGAGTTGCTATTCTATGTCACAAAGCTCTTTCTCCTTCTATGATTGCTCAAGAGTCTGATACTGAGGGCCGTTGGACTTATGTTCAACTTTCTATTAAGAATGTTCCACTTTCTCTTCTAAATGTTTATGCCCCTACCACTGGTGATCCCACTTTCTGGCATTCATTTTCCCAGCACGTCACCAGGTTCATTGATGATAATTTCATTTTAGCGGGAGACTGCAATCAGCCCCTAGATCCCTTTTTAGACAGGAACTCCAAAGCACATTTCATTCCTAACAAACCTCACAAATCCTTCTCCCAAACCATCTCCCAACATAAACTCACTGATGCTTGGCGTCTTTGTAATCCAAGTCTCCAAGAATTTACTTTCTACTCCCCATGTCACCATTCCCAATCTCGAATCGATTACATTTTTGTTACCCACAATATTGCCCAAACTCTCTCTCATGCAGAAATAGGTCCAATCTTACTTTCTGACCATGCCCCTACATTAGTTCAATTGGATCTCTTACCCAAATCAACAGGCCCTAAACGGTGGCGTTTCAACAACTCTCTTCTCCTAGACCCCAAATTTACTGCCGCCTTCATCTCTTTCTCCCATGAATTCTTTGCCCTAAACGATAACTCCCCTGTCCCTAAACATACTATTTGGGATGCTTTTAAAGCGGCAGCAAGGGACTTTATCATTGGCTTTGTTGCTAAAAAACGTAGAGCTGCTCGAGAAGCTACTAAAACCATCCTTCTAGATATTAAGAAATTGGAGCATTCTTATTTCACCTCCCGCTCACAGCAAACTCTAACCGCCCTTGTCAGCGCTAAGATGAAATTTAACAAAAAATCTACAGATGATGCATCATTATATTTATTAAAATCTAGTGCCAAGTTCTATGGAGGCAAAAACAAGGCTGGCAAGATCTTGGCCAATTACCTGAAGGTGAAACACAACAAACTAAACATTGAATCTATCTACGACACTGACTTGAACCTTAAACACACAGACGCAGACATTCTCACTGCATTCTCTACTTTTTATAAGACCTTATATTCTTCTGAAACTCAACCATCTTCCCACTTACTAGACACATTTTTCTCCACCATACAAAAACCATCACATTTTCCACTTGACCTTTCTCATTTAGAACACGACATATCCCAACAAGAATTACTCAAAGCACTTCAAACCCTCCAAAAAGACAAAGCCCCTGGGCCCGACGGCTTCACAGTAGAATTCTTTCTCCACTTTTCAAAGCTTCTTATACCCAGACTCCATTCCCTTATTGGCACCTTCCTTTCCCTGGGTTCCTCCTCCGGCTCGTTTTCGGACGCTCATATCTGCCTCATACCCAAGGAGGGGAAGGACCCTCAATATTGTAAAAACTACAGACCGATTTCTCTGGTCAATATTGATTACAAAATCTTTGCAAAATCTCTTGCAGCTCGACTCGACCTTCTCCTCCCAGACTTATTGGGTGAAGAACAGTCCGGCTTTGTCAAAGGCCGATTTATCACTGACAACACCAGACTCCTATTTAACATTCTCTCTAAATCCCGCCCTTTACCTCACCCTCTTGCGGCCATTGCTTTGGACGCTGAAAAAGCGTTTGATAGGGTTGAGTGGACTTATTTGTTTCATACCCTCCACTGGTTCGGTTTTGGTCCTGTCTTTACGTCCTTAATCTCACTCCTTTATTCTAACCCACGCGCAGCGGTCTGTGCCAATGGTCAAATTTCTTCATTTTTTGATCTAAAAAGAGGTGTTCGTCAAGGATGTCCTCTATCCCCCTTTCTTTTTAACTTGGCTTTAGAACCCTTCCTCTCCAAGCTTCGTCAAAACCCCTCCATCCATGGTTACCAACTATCAGATTCACACATCAAACTAGCTGCTTATGCGGATGACATTCTGTTATTTGTCTCCAACCCCTCTATCTCTATTCCTGCTTTTCTTACCGAAGTCCATGCGTATTCCCAAATCTCTGGGTATAAACTTAATAATGACAAATGCGAGATCCTTCCTCTAACCAAATTTACATTCAAGCCAGATTTTGCCGCCTCCAACTTCACATGGAAACCTTCCAATATCAAATACCTTGGAATGCATATTGCCCCCGCCATCCCAGATACCGTTTCCCTGTGTATGTCCAAATGTATTTAAAAATTGACAGATCTCACGTCCAAATGGCATCCTCTTTACCTCTCTTGGTGGGGCCGCCTAGACACTATAAAAATGATGCTATCTCCCATTGTCTTATACACGCTCTCTAACATTCCGGTCCCTGTCCCATCCAAATTTTTCAAACAGATCAACTCCATTCTAATCCCCTTTCTCTGGAACAAAAAGAAACCACGAATGTCCTTGGCGCGCTTGATTCGTCCTAAATCAGAGGGTGGGGTTAACTTCCCTGATTTTCCAGCCTATCACAAGGCGTTCCAATTGAGACAAGCCTCTTTTTGGCTCCAAGATCCTGACATCCCATGCCCATTATGGGCCAAACTTGAACGCCTTCTCCTATCTCCCTTCTCTTTTTCCGAATACCTCTCCTTCTCTCGGAAACCCGCATCTGTTTCTACTCCGATTCATAAGTTTACCACAAAAATACTCCTCTCTTCCTCTCATTCACCCCCTACCACTATTGCCGATTTCCTATCCTCCCCCATATGGCATAACACCTCCCTACTCATCCGGGACAGACCCTTTTTCTGGAAATCTTGGCATACTCGAGGTCTACAATGGATTTCCCAACTTTTTTCTAACTCCTCTTTTCTATCTTTTCATGAACTTCGCACCCTTTATGACTTACCCACCTCCTTTGCACGCAAATATCAATCGCTTAAAAATGCAGTTTTATTGAAATATGATCTTCTCACTCAGCCCGACCTTCCTTCTCCCCCATCCACTCTCGCTTCCTCACTCCACTCCTTCTTACGCACTACACCAAAAGCTACTGCTATTTATAAATACCTTCACGCTAGTGAAACTCCAAGACCTAAATCCAAAGTCGAAGAGTCCTGGGAGCACGACTTGTCTGTCTCTTGGTCAGTTCCCTTCTGGGACAAAATTTGGACCAAACTCCGCAAATCTTCAAGAGCAGCAACACTCACTCAGACTTTATTTTTTATCTATAATAGACTCCTCTTCACACCCTTGGACCTGCACAAACGCTTCCCTAACACTCCTCACACATGCTGGTCTTGCTCATCTCCACAAGCCGATTTATTCCACATGTTATTTTTATGCACTCATGTTCGTAGTTTTTGGTTGCAGGTTTGGGCTCAAGTTAATGTGATTTTCCACACTTCTATCCCTTTTTCTCCCACACATATTTTTATGGGCAGCCTTTCCCCCTGCTGGGATGATGTTGACTTGAAACCCCAGATTGTTGACCTTTTACTTGCTGCTGCTTTCCAACAATTGACAGTTAACTGGAAGGATTTCTCCAAAATCTCTTTCAAAGCATGGTGGTTTAATGTCTGCCATAACCATAGACTCGATACCACTCATGTCTTCCCGGCATGTTTGGCTGTCAAACGCATGGACTTATGGACTCCAGTTACACTTTATTTGGACTCTTGCAGTAAACGTTTGTTTCATCCTCTGCCTCCACAACAAGAAGTTCCTAAACCCCCTTAATCGCCCGATACATTCCATTTATTCTTCACTGTATCATTTTCTCAAATTTTCCCAATGTTTTTATGGTTGCCATATTTTACGCTCATGTATTTTTCCTATATCTCTTCCTTATTTTTTACTCTGTACCCAGATATTTTTCTTATTGCAAATGCATTTGTATAATTATGTTCTTTTATTTTTTCTTTTGCTTAAGAGTCTTTAACTTTGTATTCCATTGTATTTTGTTTTGACACCTGATTTTCTCTTCTTATGACTATCAAATAAAATTCTTCTGAACTTAAAAAAAAAGTTTTCAAGGTGTGATACAATTCTTTGACGTTTGATAGGAGAATTCAATCGTCTGTCATTCCAAGATACCAATGTTAAAACCATTTAGAAAAGGCAAAACATAAGATGCAATCAGACGTAGTATTGAAAAAGATATGAAATGTAATCAAGAATCTGACAAATGATATGAAAAATTCCATTGAAAAAAACATTGTGACATGCGGTAAGAAAAGGTACTTTGAGGGGAAAACGTATGGGAGAAATAGATAGATCTAAAGTGATGAGGCCCCCGACCGTGCGCCGCACGGGTGAGGGCCGGTTTTGGGCCCCTGGGGGCCGTTTTTGTTACAGGGTCGTTTTTGCAGCATAGCTGTAAAATCGTCCCTGTACCAAAATCGGCCGAAACCGGCCCCGGCAAAGAGCTCGGCGGCACCTCCAACCCCCCAGAGAGGCGGGGGGGGGGGGCGAGCACTTTGCCAGGGCTGGTTGTGGTTCCCGGTCTGGCCCTGAACAAAAAGGAGAGAAATAGGATAAGAAAGATGACAAAAAAGGTAAACATACCTACAAATAGTCTTGATGAGGACTAGGGGTGGAGACCACATGAAAAGAAGGGCTGTTTAAACTTCAGAGGGGAGGGCGTCACACAAAGGGTAATAAAACATGTAACAGGAGACAGGAACAAGATACAATAAGGAAGGAATCCTGTGAAAAAATAGTAGTAAGTTAAGGTAAGTGACATATTATTTAAAGTCGCTTATCATAATTATCTTATAAAAAAAATGAAAAAGCTAATGAAGCAATCAATAACAATATAACATTTCAACAACTACTGCCCGAGTCTGAGGCGAAAACCAATAAAAGACAAAGAGATAAGAGTGTAAACATCATTTAAACTAATGAACTGGTGCAGTGTTGTCCATATTTTCAATTTTACAGGTTGGCATGAAGTTTCTTAGAAGAGATGGATCTTCAAAGGTTGTAGTCTTACTGTTACATGTAACCAGAAAGAGACAAGGGTGGAGGAGCCCAAATCTACTTCCAAATGAATGAAGCATTGGTTGCATGTTTAAGAAACCTCTTTGCGGGTCTGCACTTCTTTTAGCATAGTCTTGAGCGAAAAATATATCATGACCTGACCAAGATATACGTTTAAGTTGTCTGGCAGCTGAGATGACCAGCATTAATTCTGTGTATTCAAAGAAATACAGGATAATTCCGCACGTTTTCTTAGAAGTAGTCAGAACCTTGGAGGGATGACCCAGTCTATGACCCAGTCTATGAGCCCATTGAATATTGAGTGACAGGCCATTGGGTAACTTCAATATCTGTGGTAGAAATGTTTAAAAAAATGAGATAGGGTTTGTTCTTTCTGTGCCTTCAGTTAGACTGTAAATTCGAAGATAGTGTATTCTATTGTCGCTTTCCATATCCTCACCCTGCTTGCGCAAGGTAGTCACCTGCTCTTGAAGTGAGTTCACTTTGGAGGAGGTTTCCTTAAGGTTGGAAAATTGCTGTTCCTTGCTAGATAATAGCTCCTCCATATGGGACCACTAATCGCTCAGGCTTTGCATTCTGGCATTTGTTTCCCCCATCAAGGGGCTCAAAGCCCTTATTTCCTCAAATAGTAAGTCCAATGAGGTGTTAGGAGGAGACTTAGTAGGGGATGATGGGTCTTTCTCAAACCTTTTAATTGATGCTTTACCAGGGGTTAGGTTGCAAAACGGTGGAGGATGCAGTCAAGGAAGAGGAAGAGCTGAGGTTTCTATGTAATGAAGGACCTTCTATTTTGGTATGCATTGAAGATACAGGGGAGCACTTGAAAAGCTTGCCTGTGTGTATTCTAGGAGGATACCTTAAACTCTTTATCCTGCCCATAAACTGGAATCAGTAAAAGAGTAGGTGATTAATTCACAAAACCTTGATGAGTATCACAGCCTAAGAGCTTAGGGACATACTAAAAGGCCAGTCTGATATAGAAGAGGAGTTTGAAAGGATGTTTATGTGCCATCATTGCCCAGTAGGATAATGGCACGCAATGAGGAAGGGCTCATGAAATAAAGCTTGCGAAATTGCTTTCAGCTGTCAAACACCGGGATTCAAGTGAAGCAAGCAATACTGAAGCAATATTAGGAAAAGTGCTCTAACACGTTAGTTCGCGCTCTGTGTACCTCTCAGGAGCAGGAATTAAATGGCAGCCGCATGTGAGGTGAAAGATGCGCCACTAAAAAAATTGTAACTATGCGCTCACAAACGCTGGATATAGAAGATACAGTGTCTCCAACATTACAGGTGTGTTTAGGCAGGCTTGGAGAGCATTGTACATGAAGGAAGCCACCTTTGAAGCCCCGTTTTCTGCGCTGTCCCTTGGAGCCTCAGAGAAGGGACGCCATCTTATTCAGCGTCAAGCCACGTTCCCCAGCAACGGATTTATCTTGCATACAACACGTAATACAAATTTCAACTCACAAAGCGCACGCAGAGTTTTTTGACTCCACACGTCCATTATGTGGAGTTCTCCACCCTGACTTAGAAGTCTAGGCACAAGCAATTGCATTGCTCTGGGGGTGGAGTCATGTAACTTACACTTTTGCAGTAAGTTTACACTTGGGGTTTGTGAATACTGAAAGTAGTAAACTTTCTACGTTTGTGAATTAGGCCCAATGCTTATAAATCCTGCCTAAGGAGGTGCATGTCTATTACATGTCTTGTCATCAGACTATTTGTACAGCTGGAAAGGCCGAACAACAGATTTGAACAGACATCCTTATTGTTAGGCTAGTTGACTACTTCTGGGGAAGAAGAATCAAAGCTAACACTTAAGGCCAACACAAGATAGAGCAGATGGTTGACATTTTTGTGTCTTGTGTCTGTCTACTTCATTTGTTGTTTTTTTCTCTTTTGGTTCCCTTCGGTTAGGGTTAGCCCTTGTTATGTGTCTCATTTAATCCTTATTGTCCTGTTTAGTATTTTGTATGCTACTTATTGTTTGCCTCCTTAGCTCCTTAACCCGTCAGGCTTCTGGTGTGCAGTGATGGGGTTCATGCCTAGTAACTGGTCTGTTGGGAGCTCATTCTTGAGCCTTCTATTAAAAATGACAATTTAGCCAGGTTCTATGTGTATGTCTCCTGCCCTAGTATCACTACTGCATTATATTGTCAATAAGTCATATTATGTACCTCATACATGGTGCTGGGCCCATTGAAGTCACTGATACTTTTGCTGGTTGAGATAAATCCACCCTTAGGGCAAATCCAGTCCTGTGTTTCTCTGTCATTCCTCTCTTAGTTTTCGTCTTTTCCACCGATGGGCACGTTGTTCATTGATGTGTCTACTAGGGGTAGGTAAAATATTCTGTTCTGCCTGCGGAATTGGCAGAATTTTGGCCACTCTGTGTTAATCTTTAACTCGGAGTTCAGGACAAATTCCGCCAAAGCCCCATGGTGGAATTTTTCTCCCGCAATGCTCCAAAATATGCGCGCTGGCATCCCATAGCACGATTTTCTAATGAGGGCGGTCGCTGGCATTCGCGATCGGCCGCACTCAGAAAGCTGCCATTCCAGTAGATTTGCTGCAGCTTAAGTAGATTTTCTACTCAAGCTGCAGCTAAATCAACTAGAATGACCACACACTCTTGCACACCGCATGGTGCTGGTTGCAATGATTTTCAGTCGCGCTCACACTACCAGCACTAATTGCACCGTGCGCTGCATATTTTCTCCCCACTGGCGGAATTCTGCAGAATCTTGTTTAGGTTTTCTGTAACTTTCTTGAATTCCACAGAGTGAAACTCAATGAGTTCTGCCCACCCCTAGTGTTTGAGAAAGGATTTACAGATGGCAGAGATTTTTAACTGGTCTGAAGTGCTTGACCCTGACAGTTTAAAGCTTTTTCTGGCATTTGAATGAGCCATCACTAAGATCCACAAAATCTAGAAACTGCACATCAGAAAAGGGTGTTCCTGTTAATAGAGATTAATCAAATGACTACTATTCAAACACTGTTAGCAGTATTAGACCTTCAGACACTGCTCTTCTGGGTGAAGAAATTCTCCAGAAGATGGCATCAGGATTACAAAGGAGTGGGAGTATTCACAAAATACGTCTTTACTCCTAGGGCTTCCAGATTAGTTTGGGGCTCTGAATACTGAAGTAGGGAAAGGATTTAACAAGTTCACACTCTCCTCTCCCGGGTGCAATAGATCTCCCTTCCTTAACATTCAACATTTTCAAACACGATTTTTTAGCTTTATTTTATAAACTGTTCGTTCTACAATAGTTATTATCTAACTACAGAAATGTAAGCACATTTTATTCCTTCCAATGATGAGTGAGTCACCTGCAAATATTGATATCACAACCTCAAAGTTTCCATCTTTTGGGTACCCGAAGAGACATCCAGAATGCTTGCATATCTATTTTTGTGATACAGGGAGCACAGAAAATTAGTAAATAATCTCCCTTTCTGGTTTAACCTCCCTTGCATGGCCCTTTTGTAGTAGAAGGAACTGATGACCAACAGCATGTTTTAGTCCATCTTCACGCAATAACTTCTCTTTTTTCATTCCAGCAACAGCTGAGTAGTGGCCTCCACAGATCACATAGAGTACCCTTTTCTGTAACATTCTATGGTTGTTGATGAGATACAAAAGCACAGAAACCTGGCTGTATTGATTCAGTACTATGCATTCATCAGTTAAGGCTCTTACCTCACCAGAGATGTTATTAACTAATCAGTACATCCTATAGATCTGTAAACTGTTGCTCACCCTCCATATCTGCAGTATAGCACCACGTAAATGGCTTGTACTGCTCCCAGTATCCCGTTCATCAAGCAGTTCTAATACAAATGCATGAACAAAATGTATTCTCATGCCCCTTGAATGACTAGCCAGACATTGGGAGAGTCACTCTTAAAGTCACCTCGCCCTAGTGAACTTCTCCAGACATAGAATTGCTCTCTCGGCAACCAACAAGTACAACAGTAAAAAAAATGTTAATTGTACATACAAAATCTTCTGCTCATCACACTACAGGAAAGCAAAAAAAGAACAAGCATTGGCATAGCCAATAGGTCTTGCCTTTGGGACCTTATAAGTATTTAGTTATACCGCACAATATTCTTGGTGCAACAACATCAACTGTTGCATGGCTAAACACTTATAAGGTCCCAAAGGCGAGACCTATTGGCTATGCCAATGCTTGGTTTGAATATTGTGAATTATTATTGTGATATTTTCATGAAGTGTGATTTGAGGGATGTCTAGAAATACGAACTGTTGTGAGAATCCCTTGCTAAACTTTATCGTACGATAATGTTAAATATCGAGATTCATGCCAGAAGGATGTAAAAATTAGAAAACATTTTTAATAAATGAGGTAATATTTTTAGACTAAACACAAGGGCGCAAGTGTAGTACATATTACTACTGAAACTCCTCTCCAAACTAAAGGTGCAGAGGGAATTCTTGCTAAACTCAAGGTATTGCTTAATGGGGAGGCCGTTTTGGTAATTTGGTAATAGGTTTAATAAACCCTGTTGGAAGCGTTATTCTCACATATGTACTGTAGACAAAGAATAATCGTTTGTTTTGTTTTTACAGTTTCTCAACATTTTCAATGTTTTACCCTGGGAGATTTGTACCATGATAAGCAACTAATACCCTTTGACACACTAGTCAAGGAACGAGATCTACCACGAGGCTAATTATTATTGCACTCCTCATTGACAAGGACGCTTCTGACTATATGGGGAGATATTACCCAAAAGCCCACAACACACCTTACAATTCCATACCTACATGTAATGGGTACCGGTAGACATCTCACAAATGATTTGCTGAATCATTAAGGATACACGCGGCGCACCCATTGGTATCACTCGGAGAACACTGGGATACTGACCTACACAGACAATGCACAGAGCGCAAATGGTCGGCTATCCTTGAGGCGCCCACACACATTACAAAGAATGCCAGGTTCAGATTAATACAGTATTTTATAATACAAAAAGCATACATGACACCAGCCAAGACGAACAAATACTTTGGACATTGTCCTAAATGCGGACAGGTAGACAGAGACTTAGTACATATGATATGGACCTGTACTGCCCTTATCTCTAACTGGGAAATACTCACTATGCACTTACCGCAATTCACTGGCCAAACGATGGAACGCACTTGGGAGGCCTGCCTCTTGGGCCTATACCATAGATCTATAAAGCACAAAGTAACATCCCTATTCATAGATGTCGGGCCAATCGTGGCCAAACGCCTGATTACTAGGCGCTGGATGTCCTCAGAAACTCCAGCTAAGAAAGCCTGGTTTCAATCACTTGTGTGCTGGGCCCAGGCGGAAAGGGTAGCACTACACCGAGAGGACACACTAGGATTGTGAACACTACCAATGGCGACAGCATGGGGCACAATATAACTACATCTGCGCAATTCCTTGCAGGAGAGTATGGGGACGAGTGAGACTTCCCGAGATGCAGATAGGCCACAAACACCAGAGGCTAACACAGAGCAATGCAGGCAACAGCGCATGACCCAGGCCTTGGTGCTCACACAGTTATCACATTGCTTGCATAAAGACCCGGAAGCGGTGCTGTCACTGGTGGACGATGGAATACCAAGTTGGGCAAATGTTATTATACCACTTACCTGTTTATCATTGCCCTCACTCTAACTCCTAATTCCCTCCCACTTACCTCTTACCTCACCCTGCATCCCACATGTTGCATATGGAAAAGTTGCCAAACATTTTATGACTGTCTAACAACACCCATGTGTATTTATCTCCTGAAATACCTATATGCACATGTTTATTTACGATACTTGTTTAAAAATCAATAAAACAAACTTAAACAAAAAAATGAGGGGAAACAGAAGGGTATAAGAGAAGCATGTTCTTGGCACAGCACGACATTTTATGGCACCACACCAACAAGGTGTTCCTCAATATACCACTGTCACCTACTCTTTTGTTCATATAACACAGGGTGGTTAGAAGTCCGTAAACATAGAGAAGGGAAAAAAAAATAACAGTGAAAAACATTACTGCCCATCTACCAAGCTAATTCCCTCATTGGATGGGCCTCTGAGAAGGGTAGGGCAACTAAATACATGCTAAACCACACCTGGTGAGAAGGTCTAGCACCTGTGACTCCATCCAGTGATCTGCTATCTGTGAGGAAGCGTTTGCAAGCTATAGAAAGCCATTCTTTCACAGGGGAGCACCCTTTCAGGCCGTTTCAGTAGATGAAAGAAGCCATATTAGACACCTCAGTTGTCACCCCACTACTTTAGTAAACCATGAAAATAGTTGAGGTAGGTGTTAGTGCAATGTTACGTTTAGTGTGATTTTTGTATCGTTATTGCTTTTTCATTAGTCAGGTGTTACAACGCTCCCTGCCATGTCGTGCCGTGCAGCAGTGTGAGTCATGCTGCAGTGTGAGGCATGCGGCAGTGTGCAGCATGCAGCAGTGTGAGTAATGCAGCAGTGTGCAGCGTGCAGCAGTGTGAGGCGTGCACCAGTGTGAGGCGTGCAGCAGTGTGAGGCATGCAGCAGTGTGAGGCATGCAGCAGTGTGAGGCGTGCAGCAGTGTGTGGCGTGCAGCAGTGTGAGGCGTGCAGCAGTGTGTGGCGTGCAGCAGTGTGAGGCGTGCAGCAGTGTGGCGTGCAGCAGTGTGTGGCATGCACCAGTGTGAGTAACGCAGCAGTGTGCAGCAGTGTGAGGCGTGCAGCAGTGTGAGGCATGCAGCAGTGTGAGGCGTGCAGCAGTGTGGCGTGCAGCAGTGTGTGGCGTGCAGCAGTGCGAGGCGTGCAGCAGTGTAAGGCGTGCAGTAGTGTGAGGAGTGCAGCAGTGTGAGGCGTGCAGCAGTGTGAGGTGTGCAGCAGTATAAGTGCTGTGATACTAGAGTATGCATGCTTTCGTATCAGTACGCGCACACTCTGCTGCGACAGTGTACGCATTCCATTCTCAGGGTGAGTGCGTTTCGGGTTCTTAGTCACAAACAGTATGAATGAGTGATGAAAACAGGAAGAAGGGCAGTCATGTGGGGCGTGTGTGTTTTCTAATCAGAAATTGTGAGCGAGTGAACCAACGCAATGTTTTGTAAACGACAAGAAAAGCGGACATCAAAGGAAGGGTGGGAGGGAACGAGCATATGGGGTGTGAGCGATAACGAAAGTTAATTGTTGTAAGAGGGGGAGCAGGAAGTGAGGCCGAGCGCACGCTGGCGAAAGCAGTCTACTGCTTTCAAGTCCGATGCCAGATGCCAGCTTCGCGCTTGAATGCCTCACATGCACTGGCCATAAACCACATTCCAAAGGTCTTTGGGAGCATTTTCTGGTGCCCCTTACTAAATCTCTTGCATAGCGATCGCTTACGCGATGGCTAGGCGAGACCTAAAAAGGACACGCACGAGCGTGTAATCCAAGTTTAAAGCCCTTACTGAAAGCCTCACAGGGCAGAGCATGCGCACTGGCTCAGGCAAGACCTAAAAAGGAGCCTTAGTATATCAGCACCTCCATATCGTATGTAAGACTTTTTGTCAAGTACTAAATGCAGCAAAACTTTATTCAGTTTCCTGCTTCATTGCCCAAGGAAAGGGTGACTCCTCCCTTTAGCTATGGTGTCACTCTGCACAATATAACATATGTGAAAGGTGTCACGTGTCTCCATAATGGGGTAATAAAAAGGAGAAAAAAATATGAAGGTAAAAGTCAGCTTCGGCAATTTGATGGCTTTTTATTGTAGTTGGGTATTTATGGAAAAGGCAGAGCTAAGCCAAAACATTCTTAGGAAGAATTTAAACATAATCAAGCTACAAGAAGCAAAAATCAATGAAAAAAATAGAGAATTGTTCCCTGATAAAATATAGATGTTAAAAAATATCAATAACAAAAATATTGCAGTAAAAATATAGAATACCAAAAATATCGTCTCACTATAATTAACCAGGTAAGTACAAAAATATAGAAATAAAAATATTGATGTGAAAAATATAGATGTAAAAAATATCGATTTTTAAATATATATCAAATAAAATACAATGTAATAAATATATTAAATATTAATATTATTTTTAACAAAACAAATTAAATGCAATGTACATTTTGACTAAATATTACAAATAAACTTAATTAAAAAAATATAAACACACAAACATAATAATTTATACATATACATATATTTACTTAAAAATAATTTAACAATTATCTTTATTGAATTTGTAAACGTTTAAATTGCATAAAAATAAAATAATACTTATATCAATAATTTAAGATTTAAAAATACCTTTTTATTAGTATTTCAAATATTTAACTATTGTAAAAAAATTACAACATACATTTCACAGTAAAATAAATACAACAGTAGTGAAAATGTTGGATAGTGGAAGGGTAAACATTACTATTCCAACTCCAAAGAGTGCAACAATAGGGGGGAAAATGTTGGATAGCGGAGGGGTAAAAATTACAATTCCCACTCCAGTGAGTGCAACAGTAGGGAAAATGTTGGATAGCGGAGGGGTAAAAATTACTATTCCCACTCCAGTGAGTGCAACAGTAGGGAAAGTGCTGGATAGCGGAGGGGTAAACATTACTATTCCAACTCCAGTGAGTGCAACAGTAGGGAAAATGCTGGATAGCGGCGGGTAAAAGTCACTATTCCCACTCCAGTGAGTGCAACAGTAGGGAAAGTGAAACGTGTTGGATAGCAGAGGGCAAAACTTAATATTTCCACTCCAGAGAGTGCAACATTAGGGAAAGTGTTGGATAGCGGAGGGGTAAAAGTTAATATTCACACTCCAGTGAGTGCAACAGTAGGGAAAGTGTCGGATAGCGGAGGGGTAAAAATTACTATTCCCACTCCAGTGCAACAGAAGGGAAAGTGGTGGTATTATAGGGTAGGAAATAAAATAAATACATTTATGTTTTAAATGTTTTTTTGTTTGTCAATATTAACATAATAATGATTTTACAAATTACTATCAATAAAAAACATTAAAAAACATTAATTGAGTACGCATTCTTTAATACTATAATATGCACAGCACACACCTAAAACAAATTCAACAATTACCATAATTAATTACTAATTAATTAATTAATTTTAATTAATTAACAACTAATTATTAATTCGTAAATCAAAAATAAATTACTTCCCATCATTTACACCTATGAACACCACACCACAACACACACCTAAAATTAATTGCACAATTACTATCATTAATTACTAATTAATTAATTCAAAATATTTAACAACTCATGATTAATGTATCAATTAAAAATAAATAACTTCCTACTCTTCTCACCATTTTCACCTATAAACACAACACACACCTAAAAATAATTACACAATTAACATAATAAATTGCCAATTAATTAATTAAAATTAAAATTAACAACTAATTATAATTAACACATCTCACTTCAACAAATATTAATGAATAAAAATTAATCAATAAATTTCTATAATTAAATTACTTTCCACCCTACTCCTTTATAAACCCAGAACCCGCTACAGTGCTAAAAAATGCAAAATTCAAATTAAAAACAATTATGACTACTAAAAATAATAAAACCAAACATTCAAACCAAAAAAATTATAATAAGTACTATAATTTTAACACAAATAATAAAAATACAAACAATTCTTATACAAAAAATACATGCATCGGTGGGCGTGGCCAAGATGGCAGCATGGTAGGATACAAATCTCCGACCCTCCAGCCTCGCTGACACAGCGCGTTGTATTAGCCCCATCTCCGGGCTTTTAATTCACTGGACACAGAGTGGACTTGACCGGTGCTTCCTCCAGTGCTAGTGGTGAGGAAGTTGCAGACCGCATCAGCGCTCCCGGACGGAGGCGCGCCGAGGCGGCGATGGAGCAGGGGAGATCACAGCTGTGGCACCATAAGGGAACATGAGGAGGCCTGCCTGCATTCAGCGTAGGAGCCGGGTGATTGTGCCGCGGATTCAGCCACAGGCGCTGATCCGGATCGGAGGCCCGTCTGAGGGCGGTAGGAGTTGAGTGGCACGGCGTTGGACAGCGGGAGGGTCAGATCGCCCCGCCATCTTACATCTCCACTAGGCTGCCCGGGTGCGCTGGAAGCTGTAGCACCTGGAATCTTGTGACACCACCCCTGAGCTACAGGCCCCTGAGTGAGCACCAGACCCGGCGCCCTACTCTGCTTGAACTGTGGCCTGCAGACACAGATTGAGCTACGGCCTGCGACCTGATACAGACTGGGGCAGTAGGGTCCCTTTACAGAAGACCAGCATTCTGCCCACCATTTTGTCCTATCTCCTGACCCTGCCAGGTCGCCGCATAGCAGACGGGGCATACGGGAGCCTGGGGTTTCCTGGCTGCGGAGCCTCGCCGGGGAACTGTCCCATCAGCCTCTCCCAGTGGATGCACAACTATGCGCTGGACTCAGCTGTGAGCCGCCTGCAGAGTGCCACTCTACCCCCCCAGACTCCTGATGAGTGTGGCCTTCCCTTCCCAGTGCACCTGCTTACACCCACCTGGTACTATTCTGCCCCTTAGACGGCCATCATGGCGGACTTTGGTCAGGCAACACCAACGCTGCCTTTGAGGGGCTCCGCTATATCTTCGGGATAGAGTTTGAGTGCAATGTAAGCCCCTTTTTCAGACTTGCCCCCACATCACCAAGGGGTGGGTGCTGCTGTGCTTATGACTGTCGGACCAGGCCTCATCTGGCTTGCATGAACGTTGGTGCCTTGCCTTTCGCCCCGAGCGGCCCAGGGCTCTCTCCTGCCAGGTGGGTGCTGGAACACGAGGAATCCACCCTCTGGTGGGTCTGGAGATATACCCACTGCATCCCGCTGATCCCCAATGGCGCTTCGATGGCCTGACGACCCTCTAGCGCGGACCCCTGATCACAGCAGGCCGCTGGACTTTGCCCTGGTGGCCCCCCTACAGCCCTTCCCGGCGTCCCTCGCGTAGCATCATGGTATCCGCATGGGCGAGGATGGAGAAGACCCTCAAGGAAATGCTACGGAAGCAGAGGTCTGGACCGGACTCAGCAACCCCTAGAAGGGACGGATGGCCGTGCTACAAATGCCTTCATGATGGAGCTCTTCTCATCAATCAAAGAAGACATCATGGACCTGAGGGGGCAGCTCCTGGCCGACCTCAAATAAGTCCGGCGCGACGTGGATGAAGTAGGGGAGAGGGTGGCTGTTCTTGAAGATCACCAACTGCGCCGCGAAGAAGACCTACACCAGCTCCAACAAGTGATGCTCCGGCTTCAGGATTAAAACTTGGATGTCCATGGCCCATGCGGAGAATTTGGAGAACCGTTTGGAAAGGAACAATATCCGCATCCGAGTGATTCCGTGGCGGTAGACAGTCAAAATATCGAGTTGTTAATGTCGATGTACCATAATATCGAGTCCAAAATATCGATGGTAAGAAATTTCGAAAACCAAAATATCGTCGTAGAAAATATCGATTTATGTGTGTGTCAAAAATATCGAAGACATGAATGTCGAAACCAGTAATATCGATGCTGAAAATATCGATTGTCAAAAATATCGATATGTAAAAGTGATGTTTTAAAGTATGTTAAGTAATGATATAGTTAAATGTTGTTTATATATAAGGTAATTTTTACATATAATTTTATTATTTTTAGTTAGAAGTGTAGGAGCGGGATGTAGAGTTGATAGGGGATAAGGGTGGGTAGTGTATTAAAAAAGTATAGTGTAAATATTGAATAATAAATTTCGCATTTGAAGTAAAAATTTAAATTAGCGAAATTTAATTCAAATTATTTAAAAATGCGAATTTTTATATACATTTATTGAGTATTGTTAAATTATTTTTTACTTTGCTTTTGGATATATATTAATAAATTGTGTAAATATATCAAAATTTTTAATTTTTTACTACATAATTGTATATTAATGTTAGGAGCGGGATGTAGAGTTTATAGGGGATAAGGGTGGGTAGTGTTTTAAAAAAGTATAGTGAAATTGTACAATTTAAAATTTCGAATTTCCTTTAGATTTCAAAATTTCGATAATTTTTAAAAATATTTGTAGTAGTCGAAATTTGATCGAAATTTTGGGAGTATATAAAACATTATGATTAATTTTTGGGTATGTACTAAAAAGTATTATAAATATTAAAATATTACATTATATTTTTATAATATTTGTACAATAAATTTAGGAGCGGGATGTAGAGTTTATAGGGGAAAAGGGTGGGTAGTGTTTTAAAAATATATAGGGTAATTATATAAATTAAAATTTCGCAATTTCATATAAATTTGCGAAATTTCTAAAATTTAAACAAATTTCGAATTATGCAAAATGATATCGATTGTTATCGAATATAGTAATTATTTTTTAAGTTTGCTGTTGTGTATGTACTAAAAAAGATTTGTAATTATAATATTTTTATATATTTTCTAAAAATATTTGTCTAATTATTTTATGAGTGGGATGTATAGTTTCAAGGGGATAATGGTGGGTAGTGTATAAACAAAGTATACTCTAATTATAGAATTAAAAATGTTGCCTTGTATTTAAATTTTATTTCGATTCGAAATTTTATATACATATTATGTAAATACGAAATTATGAACACTATTATGTTGTTGTTCTAAATTGAGGTATTTTGTGTATGTAGTAAAAAGTATTAAAAATATATAATTTAGTAGATATTAAATAAATAAATGTATCATATTTTTAGGAGTGGGATGTCGAGTTTATAGTGGATCAGGGTGGGTAGTTTTATCAAAGGTACATTTTGTGCGTTTAGGGTCTGTTTTTTGTGTATGTGCGATGGGGTATTTTAAGTGTTCAGGGTCAGTTTTTGGTTTGTGGTTGAAGGGGTTTTGTTAGGTTTAAGGCTCAGTTTTTAGTTTGTGGGTAAAGGGGTATTTTTAGGTTTCAGGGTCAGTTTTTAGTTTGTGGGTGAAGGTGTTTTGTAAGGTTTCAGGGTCAGTTTTTAGTTTGTGGGTAAAGGTGTTTTGTAAGGTTTCAGGGTCAGTTTTTAGTTTGTGGGTGAAGGAGTTTTGTAATGTTTCAGTGTTAGTTTTTAGTTTGTGGGTGAAGGAGTTTTGTAAGGTTTCTGGGTCAGTTTTTAGTTTGTGGGTAAAGGTGTTTTGTAAGATTTCAAGGTCAGTTTTTAGTTTGTGGGTAAAGGTGTTTTGTGAGGTTTCAGAGTCAGTTTTTAGTTTGTGGGTAAAGGGGTATTTTTAGGTTTCAGGGTCAGTTTTTAGTTTGTGGGTGAAGGAGTTTTGTAATGTTTCAGTTTTAGTTTTTAGTTTGTGGGTGAAGGAGTTTAGTAAGGTTTCTGGGTCAGTTTTTAGTTTGTGGGTAAAGGTGTTTTGTAAGGTTTCAAGGTCAGTTTTTAGTTTGTGGGTAAAGGGGTTTTGTGAGGTTTCAGAGTCAGTTTTTAGTTTGTGGGTAAAGGGGTATTTTTAGGTTTCTGGGTCCGTTTTTAGTTTGTGGGTAAAGGGGTATTTTTAGGTTTCAGGGTCAGTTTTTAGTTTGTGTGTAAAGGGGTATTTTTAGGTTTCAGGGTCAGTTTTTAGTTTGTGGGTGAAGGGTTTTGTAAGGTTTCAGGGTCAGTTTTTAGTTTGTGGGTAAAGGGGTATTTTTAGGTTTCAGGGTCAGTTTTTAGTTTGTGGGTGAAGGGGTTTTGTAAGGTTTCTGGGTCAGTTTTTAGTTTGTGGGTAAAGGTGTTTTGTAAGGTTTCAGGGTCAGTTTTTAGTTTGTGGGTAAAGGGGTTTTGTGAGGTTTCAGAGTCAGTTTTCAGTTTGTGGGTAAAGGGGTATTTTTTAGGTTTCTGGGTCAGTTTTTAGTTTGTTGGTGAAGGGGTTTTGTCAGGTTTCAGGGTCAGTTGTTAGTTTGTGGGTGAAGGGGTATTTTTAGGTTTCAGGGTCAGTTTTTAGTTATAGGGGTACAGGGAAAACATAAATTAAGATTCTATTTAAATTAAATTTATTATATTAAATTAAATTTAATGATATTACATTATTCATTTTTTAACATTTGATTTACTATAGTAATTTATTAATATTTAATGTCCTGCAGTTACTTAAATTAATTGTTAATTGGAGTTGGAAGAGTAAATTTAATATGTTCTGTGTCCTGCACTTACTCTAATTAAATGGTGATTGCAGTTCTAATAGTAAATTAATCACGGTTTTTGAGAAGCAATTACCTAAAGTAAATTTGTTATTGGAGTCGGAATATTAAAAAATTTTATTATGTGTCTTTCAAATATTGATAGTATATGTATATGGGTGTATGAATAATAATTGTTATAACTTCAGTGTATAGTATGTTATTTATTTACATGTGGTATATAGAAATAGATAGAACATTACAGTTATAATACATTTGCAAAAATACATAAAAATGATTTTGTTATAGGTAATACAAAATAATGACACCAGTTTTCTTTCCTGTAAATTTTTTTATTCAACACTTGAAATATACGATCACATATACATTTTATCAAGCTATCTTTGGTATACATATAAACAAAAAAGGAGGACAATGTTCTTTTAATAATCACATTTTACAGTAATTTTCTTGACAAGTACTTTTAATTTGTAGAGAAAAAATGGTTAGTTCACATAATGCAATGTATGATATTATACATACATAATACAATTATTGTTTCTTAATAAAACATCAAACATGTGTAATGAAAAACATAAGTCACAAATTTTTAATACATATAGTGATATACTGATGATGATATTAACATATGAACACTTTTAAATGTATAATATAAATATCCTAAATAGAACATGTACATCATCATCAATGATTCTTTTAACATTACAATATTCTTATGTATGATTATTATTATTAATAAATACGTTTTTATAATAACAATTTTCACATATTAGTCATATTGTAAACAAATAAATCTGATAAAGAAATACAATATTACACATTTAGTTATATAATAATTTTAATAAATATTACAATAAATATTTTTATATTTTCATACTTAATGTAATACATATTAAAAGTATGTAATATATAATTAATATACAGGCAAAAAGATTTTCAATTCACAATATACTATAATATTTTTTTAACATTACACATAATTTCGAGCCATATATATAACAATAATGGACATTTATAGTAGTACTTTTCACAGTTACATATAATTTGGATCGTTTATTTTGTAACCACTCTGTCTTTTTGCGTTATTTTGGTAAAGGGAAAGTCGCGGTTGGAAGCAGGTTCACTTTTGAGTAGGTATGAATCTACTTTTATATTTTTAAAGTATTATACATTAAAATTAAAGGTTATATTTTGTTATTTTGGGGTTGGTAATTAAAGTATGACTATTTACATATAATGGAGTGGAATCAATACGTATTTTCGTTCACGACTTTTTGAGCCATTTAAAATAGTTGGAGTTAATGAGTATGTGGTATAATTTAATTAAAATAAAAATAAATAGGAATGTTATGTTTATATATTATGGGATACTCGTTAGTGTTATGTCGGTGGGATTGTTTAGCTGTTTTTTTTTCTCGTATTTTGAAACAGCTATTTCCGTTTCCGATTATTATTTTTTTTGGGAAAGGAAGTGTGTTTCAGTTGTTAGAACGGAGATGATTTACATTCTTCCTTTATATTTTGAGTTCTGTGAAATATTTTTCACACTTTCAGATAACAGTCGTTATTTTAAATGGCTTTTAAATAGTCGTTTAATTTGGATGATGGATAGTTTTAGCAGAGTTAAAGAAAACATAATTAATGATTTGTTGGATTAAGTCTTTGATATTTACACATTGTATTGTCGGTAAAGGATTATCTTTATGATGTTCTATTTAAAGGTAAGTTATAAATTTATGTTATTTTATTTGGATGGAAGCAGTTTTTAAAAACAAATATTGTGATATAATAATATATTTAGTTAGTCTTTTTAGAATAGTGTTAAAAAATAAATTAGACTAAATAAATATTTTTTTATTATATTAAAATATGTGTTTTATTAGATTACGGATATTGTTTGATCTCTATAAATTAATTTAGTTATTGCAATTAGTTCAATGTTTTGGCTATCATTTTTAAATATTCCAGTCCTCTTGTTGTAGGATATAGTTGGACTTGCTGTTGAAGATATAAATACATTTGAGCAGTTTGTCTAGAGATTTTTGGTTTCAGTTGTATGACAGATTGCTGCATACGTAGTTCCTGAAAGCTTTGCTCTTTTTGTATAGCTGTGACTAGCTTGTGTAATGTGGGTGTTGTACGTCCAGTAGAAGAGAGGAAGGCATTGTGCCAACCTTCAACAGCATTGTTCGTTTTTGCCTCTTGGTTGAGTGTTGGTAGATAGACATTCCACCAGGGAATTGCACATTTTGGCTGGCGTCTGTGGCCTGACCTAAGTAGTCTTCCTACCCAGTTGTCCTCAAAGTAATCTAAAAGTGGGGCGAGTCTTTGCTCATTTTGGGTGTAGAAAGGACTTTCAATTAACAAATTGTAATGTTCGGCCACATCAGTTACTGGTACATATGCCAGAGCAATGAGATGTTTGATTTGGCATGCAAAAGTTATATTTGTTGCATACTCAACACTAAGGGCAGATTTTTGTAAATGTCTCCAGAGACATTGATTGAAATGAAAATAACATCCTTGAATGGATGTGTGTGGGTAAGTTTTCAAAATAGAATTAATCATAGCTTGCTCGAAGTCTATGATGATTTTCATTGGGAAGTAGTCAGAAGTTTGTTCCTTTATTTTTTGTAAGATTTCTGAGTAAGTTGTGGCTTGTTTGTTTGGTAATAAACAATATATGAAGGGGATACAGGTATTATGATATTGCCCATGAATTGTGTATAACTGGTAGAAAGGTTTTGGGCATATAGAAAAAGTTCCATCCATCATCCAAGTAGTACTTTCAGTTAATTTTTTTATATTGTTATTAGTTGCAAACATGATTATTCTTTTGTCCTTGCTATGATTATCATAAAAAATAAATGGCTCGTCATTATGAGTAATTACAAGCTCTGGCGGAATTATGACTTCTTCAAAAGTTTTAGGAGTTGGTATATTGGGTCTACTTGCTTTTTTTGTTCTTGCTATTGTTCTTTTAATGGTAGCAATAGATGGTAGCTGACCTCTTGCTTCTTTGGGAACTTTAGGTAGTAATTCTTTCAGAATTACGTTGGTAGGTAGTTCTGATCTGGTACTTAATTCCTTGATATTTTCAAGAGTGGATCTCACTTCGATTTCCGAGATGTTTGGTGGGTGATTATGTTCAGTGGTATTTATAACACTAGTTTCCCTTGTTGTAGCACAGCCATAGCATTTATAGGAGTAATATTTTGTACACTTCCAATTCACTTTAAGGTCTTTTTGTTTCTCCTGAGTATAAATGTAGCCCATATAGCATAACAAAAATTTGCCTTTCTGAGATGTAATAAATGTTGCATCATCAGTCATTCTTGAGTTCTGGTATCTAGAAAAGTTAATATACAAATATTAATACAATCAGAAATGTATAAAACATTTTAAATTAAGCTAGTATTCTTCTAGTAATTTACTTACCAGCAGTAATGTTCTATTTATCGAAAGTAGATGCTTGTTCAGTTTGATGTTGTTCTTCTATTGCCACGGTCTGTTGAGAAATAATTAAGTATGTTATAGGAAAAGTTACAATTTGTTTTTTGGTAACATTTTTTTAACGTTATAACGTCTCTAAAAATAGTTTTGTTTATTTGGATTTAAAAAGAGAAATTTCCAAGATTATACTAACAGATGCATAAAAAGAGTCATTTTTATTTGTAGCAAATTCTATAGAGTTTATAAACACTACTTGTGTTTTATTTATGAACTTACCAAGATAATTATAGTAGTAGCAGATTGTTTGTTCTTTGATGTGAATTTTCTCTTTTCTGTATCTTTGAGTTTTGTTTAGAGAGAAAGTTGATGAAAATTACTAATGCGTTTATATGTTATATAAATAATGCACATTTGTTATAAAGCATTGTTACTTATTTGCTAAAAAGAACTGGGGATGATACATGTATTATGAGTAAAGGCACAAAAAAACATATTTAAGAACAGGAAGATTATACTAACAGATGCATAAAAAGAGTCATTTTTATTTCTAGTACATTCTATAGAGTTTATAAAGACTAGTTATGTTTTATTTATGAACTTACCAAGAGAATTATAGTAGTAGCAGAATGTTTGTTCTTTGATGTGAATTATCTCTTTTCTGTACCTTTGAGTTCTGTTTAGAGAGAAAGTTGATGAAAATTACTAATGCGTTTATATGTTATATAAATAATACACATTTGTTATAAAGCATTGTTACTTATTTGCTAAAAAGAACCGAGGATGACACATGTATTATGAGTAAAAGCACATAAAAACATATTTAAGAACAGGAAGAAAACATTTTTTACACAGCATTGTAACGTTTTTTCCTCAAAACATTCTGGCTTCACACTATGTATTAAGATTTACAGGCTAAGAAACAAAGTATAGAGTTTTAAATTAGGCCAATAATTGGCAAATAACGTTAAGTAAATGTTAAACATATGTAGAAACCTTTTTTAAATTTAAAGTGTCCTGTATCTTGAAGTTGAAGTATAAGTAGATTTGTTTGTAGAGTCTGTTTAAAGGTAAAGGACATAAAGAAATAACAAATTAGGTTACAAATCTTGGTCTATAAGTAATAGCCAAAAAACATTAGAATTTATTAACAGAGCTATATGATTACTTACTTGTAGTTTCAGGACGAATTTTCTTGCAGAGAAGAATATAGTTGGTGCTCCCAAAATTGGCAGTATGTGGTCACGAAGAATATTTCCTGCAACTTGTATGGCTGTTTGTGATTGGTTTATATAGTCTATGTGTAATTAAGTTTGCTATCTGATTGGTCAGATATGTAAAGACGAGTTATTATTGGTTAGTTTGAATTTTTTTTAAGTTAAACATTTAAGATATATCTTCTTATATAGTTTATGTTGAGGAATTGAAATGATATATTTATGTATAAAAAAACTCTTGTAATAAATAAAGATTATGTAAAATGAGTACTAAGTATTAAATAAGTATGTTTACAAAGAGTTTATATAAAAATTTCGTCAGTTTGCGAAAACACAATTTTGTACACTAAATGTTACTTAATAAATTGAAAATACATTAGTGAAGTCATTTGAAATGTGTGTATTACTTAGAGAATAGATTTATTGGTGTTATATATAAAAAAGGAGTATTATTTAGCTATCAATATTTTGATATAGACGAAAATAGTGCTATCGAAATTTTTGTATTCGATATTATTGTAGTGTGTTATATGTAGTATTGAGTGTCGATATTATGGTATTCGATAATTATGCTAACGATATTTCTGTAGACGATATTTTTGTGCATCAATATAGTTTGCTCGATATTATTGTAGTTTTCATGTTAAGTATAGGGTGTCGATATTAGTGCTATCGATATTAGAGACTCGATGTTATAGTAGGTCGATTTTTTAGAAATCGAAATTCTGTCAGTGATTCTTCGGTGGCATGCGGAGGGAGACGACCTCGTAGCCTACGTTCTGGCTCTCTTCCGGCAGATCCTGGGTGATGATGGCTCACAAGAGATACAAATGGACAGGGTGCACCATGTGGGCCTTCCTAGGGGGTAGAAGGCCCCATCCCCGGACGTGCTTGTCTGTGTGCACGAGTTTCAGCTTAAGGAGCAGATCCTCCGCTGGGATCGAGCAGCCCAGCCGATCCAGTTCCAGGGGCACTCCCCAACCCTCTTTCAAGATCTTTCTGCGTTCAAACTGAGAGACTTCCGCGTGGTCACCTCTCACCTCCGGGACAAAGGCATCCCTTATTTGTGGGGCCGTCCATTCTGCCTCATATTTAAGTACCAGGGAAAACTGTGCCAGATCTGCTCCCTTTTTGAGGCTCTTGTTCTACTGGGCTGGATAACTCGGCAGACGCTGGACTGAGGGAGAGCCCCAGGGACCATTCCACCCATACACTCTCGCAATGGCACACAGTTGGGAAGCCAAAGGACTTTGCAAAACCTTACCCGGAGGAGATGGCGAAGGAACGGGAGACGGTGATCTCCTCTCTGTCACAACCCCCTGACTGCCTGTGTTCCCCCTGAGCACCCCGAGTACGCACACGGAGATGGCCACCTTCGAGTGAAGTCGGGGGGGCTCCTGGGGTGACTACTATCCTGCGCTCAGTGTCATGCCCCTCTATGGCTCTTGGCTCTCCAGGTACTCTGCTCGACAGCCTCCCGCCAGGGACCAGGCCTCCTCTGACGTTGACCGACAGACGGCCCTATGTCTAATGCCCCCCTGTGGGACTGTGTTTTTTGGACCCTTTTTCAATACCTAGGGCCCCATTATGATGTCTGGCGGATTGCCCCCGCCAGGCTGGCGGTAGCCACCGCCAGCCTGTCGGGGGCAATCCGCCCCACATCCACGCTCGTTTTCCCCCCGCCATATTAGGGTGGCGGGGAGGACCTCGGCGGACGGCAAGACCGTCCGCCGCTTTTCAGACCCGGTCGCCTTGCGGCCGGGGCAGAAAAAGAATAATATGGTGGCGGTGTCTATTAGACACCGCCAGCCATATTACGATGGGCCTGGGCAGGTGCCTTTCCGTGGCGGCATCGGGCATGCGGTCTTCACTTTGGGGGCCCCTGCGGGCCCCCAATGTGAAGGAGGGGTGGGGGTGCACCTATGGTACCCCCCTGCATTTGCATGTACAATGCGGTAGGCACCGCGCGGTGCCTGCCGCATTGTGCATGCAAATGCATACATGCATTTATGGCATTGTGGCGGGTGGTGCAGAGAGCACCGCCCGCCACAATGTTATAAATGCAGGATGCGGCCGCCACTGTGGCGGCCGCATTCTAATTCCACCCACAGGACTCCCGCCCTTATGGCGGGCGGTCCCTAGTCCCGATAGGATGGCGGGCGGACTCATCCTAATGACCCCCCTAGTTGTTGGGCTTTCCCACATTTTTTCTTCGTACGCTGGCCCTTGTTGGGCTGGTTTTCTACTACCTAAGATGACTTAATTTGGTTATTGTTGGGGGTTTTTCTAATCTGTTTGGTTAGGGAGGGTTCTCTCCCCAGTGCACTCTTTTTTATCCCTGCTCCTACTGTTGCCCAGTAATACCTGTCTCCTCCCTCTCCAGGGCTTCTCCTATAACCCGGCCCTCCAGAACCATGTTTGGGGCCTCAACACATGCACTAGTTGGCACGTCCCTTTCCCATGGAACTTAAGGTAGTTAGCTTCAATGCCCGGGGGCTTAATAACCCAGTCAAGCGGAAAGCAATTCTTCCTGTGCTCTAACACTCTGGTGGAGATATCGGTCTCCTTCAAGGTACCCACCTGCTTCACAGTGACACACACCGCATGCGTCATAGCCACTTTCCCTCAGAATTCTGGTCCTCTGGTAATAGTAAATGGGGTGGAGTTGCGGTCCTAATCTCCAGGCGCTTTAGGGGCTCAGAGGGGGGCTCCCGCCGCAGAGATCAAAGGATGCCTCTTTGCGCAGAGCCTTAGTATAAGGCATTTTCACTTCACAGTAGCCTCTATTTACTCCCCAAATGAGCGTCCAGGGAAATTCCTTTGCTGACGTCCTGCACACGTCCAACCCAATAGTGGTAGTGGCGGGCAACCTCAACTTAGTGATGGACACGGAGATGGACCGTTCAGGCTCATGAACTAGTGGAGCGGGGCCCTGTCCACGGGTGGTGGTGACTGGCTGCGCGACGCAGGTATTCTAGACACTTGGTGATGCCTCTACCCAGACTAGCAAGACTTTTCATACTACTCATTATGTTTAAAAAATCAGAAAAAGCACAGATTTTGGCCCATGAGGAGGACCTTAGTGGGAGGTGGCTGGTGTGTAATATGTGACTAGACGATCAACAATATATTTTGGTAGGTTATTACGGTCCAAACCAAGACGATCCGTCCTACCTTCAAAAAAAATCCAAGGGGCCTTAGTCACTCTGAATGACCCTATTATATGGGTGGGGGATTTTAATATCATTTTGAACCCCAAGCTCGACAAGTCCTCAAGCTCCAGAGCGATGGGATCATCCAAATCAAGGCCCATTCTGCTGTCCATTATGTCGTATGTGGGGTTGGCAGACGTCTGGAGAGAAAGGGCGGGTCTTGCTCCTGGGGTCTCATACAGGAACCTTAAGTATAGACACAGCTCAATGATAGACTATGCTCTCTTTAGTTATAATATCAAAGAGGAGGTGAAGGGGTTACGGTATCTACCCCCACATCTCTCAGATCATTCATCGATTGTCTTCTCCCTGACTGTCACTCAACAGAAAAAATACTCGTCTTGGTCTTTCGATCGGACGATTTTGTTAGATCAGGCAGAGACCAACCTGCTGTCAGAAGAGGTGTCTAAATTCCTAGAAACCAATTTGGACTCAGCAGGAATTAGCACTGTATGGGAAACCCTTAAAGCTTTTTTAAGAGGGTATATTACGAATCGAGCTTCATATAGAGGAAAGGTCTATAGAGAGAAAATCAGGATTTTAGAACGAGAACTAGATAGCTTGGATAGGAGGTGCGGTACCTCAGGGGAAACCTCGGTCGAGCAAGAAGAGCGGGCTAAGGCGAAGTTCGAGCTGGACAAAGTATTACAGGAAAGAGTAGAGAGGAGGTGGGCGGCAAGTAAGATCTCGAATTTCAAATATGGGGAGGCAGCTGATAAGGTTTTAGCCTGGAAGATTAAAACAGACAAATCTAAAAAGTTTATAAATGGAATTCGAAAAGTGGGGGACTCTACTGTCAGGTCTACCAACACGGAGATTGGTAGCGCCTTTCAGGAGTTCTTTCAAAAAATTTACACAGAGGACATTGAAGATGACCCCCTGGCAAGAAACTCATGGCTAGGTAGGATCCAACTGCCAACCCTAACGGGTGATCAGACAGAACGCCTAGATAGGGATATATCGGAGGCTGAAGTAAGTAAGGCGATAGGTCAACTGAAGCAAGGGAAGGCGGCAGGGCCAGATGGCCTTCCCGGGGAACTATACCGGGTTCTGTGTCCGCTCCTAGTAACATCATTGACGGCGCTATTCAACGACATTTTCATAAATGGGTTAGTGCCTCCGCACTCCTGGAGTGAAGCAACCATAGTTCTTACACCGAAACAGTGTAAGGATCCAACTGATTGCGGGTCCTATCGGCCGATCTTGCAATTAAATAATGATTATAAGATTTTCGCCGCAGTATTATCAACACGGCTGGCAAGAGAGATCGGCTCGATAATTCATGAAGACCAAAAGGGATTCATTAGGGAGCGCCAGTTGGCAGACTTAACCCGGGACCTGGTCGCAGCTATAGATATTGCCATAACCTTTTCCTTACCCTTGGCTACATTAACCCTAGACGCTACTAAGGCCTTTGATAGGGTCAACTGGCCTTACCTGGATGCAGTATTAAGGAAGTTTCAGCTAGGTGAGAACTTCTGTCGAACCATCCAGCTCCTGTACAGAGCCCCCACCTCCAAACTTTTAGTCAATGACACACTCACAGCGCCATTTAAAATCTCACGGGGAACCAGGCAGGGTTGTCCCCTTTCCCCACTCCTGTTTAACCTTTATTTAGAGCCTTTTGCGCAGACACTGAGAGAGGAACATAATATTACCCCTTTTGAGTATAGCGGATGGGTGAAATGTCTGGGCATGTATGCGAATGACATCCTTATCTATACGTCAGACCCTGTTCAGGCCTTCCCGACAGTAATTAGGAGAGCAGTAGAATTTGGGCAGATCTCGGGGTACGAGATAAACGCGGGGAAAACGGACATAATGGCGTGGAATATCAACAATACACAATTGGACATAACCTCCTGAATGCGCTATTTAGGAATTAAGATCATCCAGGAGGTCGGGAATATACCACAGGTCAATTTGGATCGGGTTTCCCAAGAATGTCGGGCGCTTTTAAAGGCATGGACCTTTCTCCCGCTGACTATTTATGGGAGAGTGAGTCTAATAAAAATGTCAATCTTACCTAAGCTCACATTCATTTTTAACAGTATTCCTCTAGCATTTGAGCCAAAGCAAATTATGAAGTGCCAACAGGAGATCAACTCATTTATTTGGAACTACAAGTCCACCAGGATAGCCTGGAAGAAACTGAGGAGGAGGAGGGAAAAGGGCGGGCTCTCCCTTCCAGACATACAAT